>NC_060162.1:6950042-7067769 GCF_021292245.1 Micropterus dolomieu | reverse complement strand
TCCAGCCTTGTGGAGGTGTACAATTTTGTCTCTAGTGTCTTTGGACAGCTCTTTGGTCTTGGCCATGTTAGTAGTTGGATTCTTACTGATTGTATGGGGTGGACAGGTGTCTTTATGCAGCTAACGACCTCAAACAGGTGCATCTAATTTAGGATAATAAATGGAGCGGAGGTGGACATTTTGAAGGCAGACTAACAGGTCTTTGAGAGTCAGAATTCTAGCTGATAGACAGGTGTTCAAATACTTATTTGCAGCTGTATCATACAAATAAATAGTTAAAAAATCATACATTGTGATTTCTGGATTTTTTTTTTAGATTATGTCTCTCACAGTGGACATGCACCTACGATGACAATTTCAGACCCCTCCATGATTTCTAAGTGGGAGAACTTGCAAAATAGCAGGGTGTTCAAATACTTATTTTCCTCACTGTATATATATATATATATATATATATATATATATATTTTTTTATTTTTTTTTATTTTATACACTATATCTTTTAACTTCTGCACTATTTTATGTCTTAGAATCTCTTTTTTACTTGTGCGATTTTCTTTTTTTACATATTGTTCAGTGAGTGAATTTAATTGCTGCTTCACTGTAATTGTTGTGCATGTGACAATAAAATAACATGAACTTGTGCTAGGAATAGGCATAGGGGTAAATAAAGCTCTGATTATTAGTATACTAAAAAGAGGTTTGCACAGAGCAGGCTTATTAATAACAAGCCAAGAAATCAAAATGTATTTTTATTACTGTATAATTTGTAATGACTCAATCGTAAAACTAACTACACAAAGAAAGTAAACCTAAACGCCTAATGGGAGTATGTCATCACTTCATTTAGTTGTCTCATGGAGAGCCATCCTGTTTCATAGATTCCTGTCGGCAGTGGCAAAAACTTCTCCGGTGTGGTTGACTTGTTAACCAACCAGAAGCTAATATGGAAGCTAAGATCTATGGGAGATGATGGAAGAATGTTTGAAAGCAAACCTCTTGACCATTCTGATGGGCCAGAACTCCTGCAGGAGGTCAATGAGGCCAGGACAGCTTTAATTGAGCAGGTACATGTCATAACATTTACAGCAACATTGACAGTTTTTAATGTTGAAATGTTAATATGTCCAAGATGTGTTCTCCAGTATATATTTCTACTCTCAATCACAGGTTGCTGATCTCGATGATGAGTTTGCTGAATTACTGCTGACTGATTTTAGTGAAAGTTTTGATGCTGTTCCCTCCATCAAAGTAAGTGTTGCATTGCATGGAACTACAATATACCCCTATAGAGTAGCACTGTGCCTTGTGAATACAGATTAAACAGTGCTAATGTGTCCTCAGCTACAGGAGGCTGTGCGGCGGGTGACTCTGGCCCGTAAAGGCGTCCCAGTTCTCTGTGGGAGTTCTTTGAAAAACAAAGGTGTTCAGCCTCTTTTAGATGCCATCACCGCCTACCTGCCTGCCCCCAATGAACGGCACCACGACCTGGTGTGAGTGAATTCTTTAACCTATAACTAATTCAGACCAGAACTGTTCTCACACTGACTTAAAAGACACATGAATGGAGTTTTTGGGCCAGGCTCCGTATTCTAATAAGTTTTTTTCAGTGCTTTTAGCATATTATTCTTTGCCATTTTCTTCTTTGTGCAGGCTTTATTTTCTGCTTCAATTAGATTTTTCCAGACTGCTGCAGAGGAAATAAACTTTGTCTATTGACTGGGTTGGGAGATGAAGTTTGCCACAGAGAATGTCAGTATTTAAAAAAAAAAATAATAATTATTTGGAGAGGAAAATACAAACATCAAAGAAGCAGTGATAGGAGATTAAGACACATGTCAGTCTCATTAGCAATGCTGGGGGGGGGTTTAATAGGATGACATTGGTGATCGTTAATACAACTTTCCCCTGTCACATGGAATTTAATGGCTCTGAAAGAGCCTGAGGAGTTGTTCAAAACTGATTTATAAATATCTTGTACTGAGACGCACACAAGTAGACTGTTGCAATCCATTTGAAATGGATGCAAGATCGAAAGAAATAAGCAAAAATTACAATCATGCTAGAATTATTTTTTGATGAATATGCAATGCCTTTATAAAAATATGTTTCTATGTACATTTGTTCATTGTTATCCGACCTTAACCTCATGTTCATCATCCTACAGGCAGTGGTATAAGGATGACTTGTGTGCTCTGGCCTTCAAGGTTCTCCACGACAAGCAGCGTGGTCCTATGGTGTTTCTTAGGATTTACTCTGGAACTCTGAAACCTCAGACTGCTGTCCACAACATCAACAGGAACAGCATGTACATAGTTTCCATTACATCTATGCAACCCTGATCGACCTCTGCCCTACCAATCAGTTTTGACCAAAACCATTTGTATATGTTGAAACTTACTCTATCATGTTGTGTGTAGTGAGAGGATGAGCAGGCTGCTGGTGCCGTTTGCTGACCAGCATGTAGAAATTCCCTCAATGACAGCGGGGAACATCGCTCTGACTGTTGGACTGAAGCAGGTACAGCGTCACGCATCACATTCCTTATTTGCTATTTTAAAGATTTTCCAATCAAAAAGGTTTGTTTTCCAATTTCGCTTAAGACAGTCACAGGGGACACCATCGTTTCATCTAAAGCTTCAGCAGCAGCTGCAGCCCGCCGAGCCCAAAGTGATGGCAGGGCAGAGAAAAAGCGCGGCGAACATGCCAGTGTGGTCCTTTCAGGGGTGGAGGTCCCTGACCCCGTCTTCTTCTGCACCATAGAACCGCCCACCATGGCCAAACAGGCTGGTCAGTGACAGTGATTATAGATTTCTTACTCATGTTTTACAGCTTGTACTTAATCACATATTGTATTTTGTTTTCCCGAAAGATCTTGAGAATGCACTCAACTGTCTCCAGAGAGAAGACCCCAGTCTTAAAGTCAGGGTTGACCCTGACTCTGGCCAGGTAATACCATCAATGGATTAGCCAGGACTTTCAGTCAGTGCATCTGCCGCAATGAGTCAAATAAATGTCTGTCACTCTTCATCCTCAGACCATTTTGTGTGGGATGGGAGAGCTGCACATTGACATCATCCATGATCGAATCAGAAGAGAGTATGGCATTGAAACTCACCTTGGACCACTACAGGTTGCTTACAGGGAGACTACTCTCCGTGAGGTCTCTACCACAGGTACAACACACATTTTTTAATCTATAAATTAGGTTACTGGTGGGTGCTACACGTCAACTATGTAGCACTTTGTAACCTGTATTAAAAAGGGTGCTATATAAATAAAGTTTATTTAATTACATATTGTACTTGTCCAAATTTTGTTTTCTTCCCGTATGAATTTTTCTGCTTATCTTATAATGTAGATACGCTGGACCGTACTGTTGGGGAGAGACGGCATGTTGTGACAGTGGAGCTGGCAGTCAGACCTGTGGACATCTCTACAGGTGTCTCATGCGAATTAGCTTTCACAGAGGACCTCGGGGGGCAGCTATCGCCAGAAATGAAAGAGGCAGTGGAAAATGGAGTACACAGCTCATTTCTCCAAGGTATCATTGAACAAAACAAATTTAATCTCTTGCAAACATGTCTTGCCCATTTTGTATTGTATAACCAAACCCACTGAAATG
Organism: Micropterus dolomieu; assembly: GCF_021292245.1. Taxonomy (NCBI): domain Eukaryota; kingdom Metazoa; phylum Chordata; class Actinopteri; order Centrarchiformes; family Centrarchidae; genus Micropterus; species Micropterus dolomieu. Next base: position 7,064,144 of record NC_060162.1, on the reverse strand, counting down.
CAAATGTTTTCAATGCCTGCTTCCACCTTTAGGTCCATTGCTAGGTTATCCTTTACTGGGTGTATCTACACTGATCCAAAGTGTCAACATGGAACCAGGAACGTCTCCTGCCATGGTGTCGGCCTGTGTGTCACGCTGCATGCTTAAGGTAAACCAATATGGCTTACTATGTCATTACTGTAAACCACAGGGTTATTATTCGATAAGCCAGTTGTATCTTTGGATGCAGGCCCTGAAGCTAGCAGGGGGTCAGGTCCTGGAGCCAGTGATGTCACTGGAGGTGACTGTCGGGGAGGAACACCTTAGCACTGTGCTGGGGGACTTGGCCCAAAGACGAGGAACCGTCCGCGATATCCAGAGTCGTCACGACAACAAGGTGCTGCTAGCAACTGTGCCCCTGGCTGAGATGATGGTGAGATGACATCCAATTCGTTCGACATTTTGTTTGCAGTTTAATGAGTCACACTGACAATTATTTACTATTCATACCCGTTTCTTTCTAAAGGGCTATTCCACCATCCTGCGAACACTGACATCCGGCAATGCCACCTTCTCCCTGGAGCTGGACACCTACGAGGCCATGAACCCCCAGGACCAGAACACCCTCCTTAAAAGAATGGCTGGTCTGCTGTGATTTGCTGTTCTCAACACTGTGAAACTGTTCATTATTGGGAACAATGGCCTTCTGAGAGAGAGGGGCATGGCTAACTTACATTTCCAGGACCTACAGTAAATATCAGACTTGACTACTGAAAAATAGCCTGTAACACCAGACTAACAACTAAAATGTCAACATTTTATTCACAATCAATAAAAAACAGAATGCATTCATAAAATCAACATGTTTATGACAGTAGATGTGATCAACAGTTCTGAAGAGCAGATTGAAAAAAGGATGATGAATTTCAGAGCATCATTACAAGTGACATCTAAAAAGGCAGTTTAGCATTTGGTTTCTCAGTTTAAAATACAACCAGGAAGTGAATAGTATATGGATTTGCTTTCTTTTCCCTTTTTTGTTCCCTTGGCCAACCCTTCAGTTGCTTTCAGATACCTTTGTACTCATGGCGACAGTAGCTGGAAAACAATGGCTCAGCTGGGATGCCGCGCCTTAGATAGAAAAATATAGTTTAGTATCTGACAGTAGCCATAGTGTGTCTGTTAGATAAAAAAAAAATAACAAATGTGGAGACTGGTACTGATGTACATGCAAATGAATAGTTTAAACAGAGGTCAGATACTTACTCCACCATACGACAGCGGTGCATAGACAGTCTGTTGTAGGCATCGCCGATATCCGTCACATTCTTGGCACTCCACAGCCGCTCTGCAACAGCACTTGCACGAGGCCTGGGAGTGAGGGAAGAATAAAAATAAATTTAAAAAAGAAGACTACAGTCATGTGACAAGGTTCAAAATACATAAATTTTCTGATAAGAGTTTATTAAGGCATCACATGAGCCATACCAGAGTCTGGGTGTCAGGTTGGTAGCATCCACAAACTCTCCCCATAAACAGGCTTCTCCACCAATCACAAGCTTTTTTTGTTCTTCAGTTCCTGTTTTTAAAAAGTAATATTTGATGTGATCAGGCAGCCTCAACAACATCCAGAGAATCTCCACAGGACTGGAGTGATAAATGAAATAAAATGTTTAATTTTAATTACATTTCAATGGTGATTTTTCTCCCCTCTGATAGCAAAATATTAAGATATGGTCCCTCCGTTCATTCGACAGGCTTAGACATTGCACATTTGCACAGGAGTGACAATTTCAAAATATTTTAGATCTGTGTCGAGTCAACATAACCGCTAATAAAATCTGAGTCACACCAACAACAGAACAATAAAACTGAATCATATGAGCGAGGCAAAGTCCCAACAACCTTACGTAAATACTGAAAAAAAGCAACCCAGCATAAGCAGGAAATGACTTGTCGAAATGGGCAGGGGAATGAAAGTCACAAACCATTGAAATCCTGTGGGTCGGCCTTATAATGGCCCTGCCAGTCCTGGCCGTAGGTGATACGGTTCAGGTACCAGGGAGTAGACAGCAGGGTCTGGTACCCTGATGATGTAACTTTTGCCATCTCATTCTGGTATTGCTGCTGGTTTCCTTTCCAAACGTGGATAAGTGTGTCTGGTTTCAGCTACACAGCACACATACATGCACATACACGTAAGTATCAGTGTCAGCATAATAAAAAGAAAAAATGGCGGGAGGAATGAAGGCAACATTTCCAGAGCCTTCGATGGTTTCGAGTTCATTTCAGACAGTGATGTGTCTTTTGTGTCTTTACTTCTACTTATATTCTTTATATATTCAATGCCACATAATTTGCATGGTAACATTTTAAGGAAGTGTTTGGAAGCCGAAAATGGTTCAGCCTAACTTCCGTCTTGGTCCAGGTTTATGCAGGATCAAGCCTGAGTTATTTTCTAATGGCTGGCGGATTTGAACCCAGGACACCCAAGACAAAGCGTCTACCTTCTTGTCATGCCACATTGTTTAGTCATTGTGTTTATTTACTTCGTTTGATTTGTGTATTTAGCTTACTGGGTTATTGTTTCAACTACACCAGAATTGGTCCTCCACAGTGGTGAACCATCAATCCATGAAAGAAACATCTTAATCCGCCAACCACACTGCCCTATCTTCACTTCAAGTCTGTCTCTCTGACATACACTCCTTGTCACAACTGTGCAGTTTTCAAGCATAAGCCTGTTGAACAAAATCAAAAGTGTTTTTTTTGCCTCATTAAGCTAAGCCTAAATCAGAGCTTTCCCCCAACAAATTATTCGACATGAGAACTGACCGTTGAAGTTGAGTGGCTCAACTCTGTAGTACTTCTGCCAGTCCTGTCCGTAGCTAATGTAATCTAGGTACCATGGGGCGGAGAGGATAGTGGTGTGCCCTGCTTCTGTCACTTTGCTCATCTCCTCATTAGACCCGCTTCCGATCCACACATGCACTACTGTGTCTGCCTTTAGCTGAAATAGTTACAGACCAAGCTACTGTGCTTAGGTTAAATTCTACAGGAGTTGTGGTTTTGGTAAAAGGAATAGTTTTGACATGTTGGGAAATGTGTTTATTTGATTTCTAGCTGAGAGTTAGATGAGAAGAGTGATACCACTCATGTCTGTATGCTAAATATGAAGCTACCATAAGCAGCCAGTTAGCTTATCTTAACAGCTAACGTTAGCCTCTGTCCAAAGACAACAAAATCTGCATACCAGCACCTCTTCCAGGAAGCTTATTAATTAACAATATTATATTTTGGCTAGCTTTCTGCTAAGCTAACTAGCTGCTGGCAATAGCTTCATATTTAGCATTCAGACATGAGAGTAGTTTCAATCATTTCATCTAATTATCTATAAGAAAGCAAATAAGCATAATTCCCAAATTGTCAAAGTATTCCTTTAATGACATAGAATGAAAAACAAAAAAACCCACAAATGACCTAAGAATGGTGATAAAGTACTTACAAACATTAAAATGTTGCCCAAAATCCAAAGTGCCAAGGTCTAGTTAGCATTTTAAAGTCTAGTTACCTTAACACCATTGTCAAAGACCTCCTGCCAGATAATGTAGCCTTTCTTGGTGGTGGTGACGATATCCAAGAGTCTATCAGATAAAAAGAAAAGAAAATCAGATTCTTTCTCATTTGTGTAAAAGATACTAAACAACCAACCAACCTCAGTATAAAATGAGCAACGCACTTTTGTATATAGAATGATTCCAGTTTGGTGTAGTCTTCTCCGAAGCCTTGCTGATCCATGAACTTTTGAATGGCTGGGTTGGACTTCCTGCAGAGCAAAAAAACAGCAGCCGATATTAACTACTGTCTAGTCTTTGATGCAGAGGAGAAGTTTTTTAACATTGTGTACACAGTCTCACCAGCAGCTGAAGTCCACCTCATCGCCTCCCAGATGAACATAGGCATCGGGAAACACTGTGCTGATCTCCTTAAAGAACTGGCTCATGAAGTCATACGTGGTATTCAGGATGGGGTTCACTGGTCCAAAGGTGCCAGAGGGTTTGGAGCCAGAGTAACAGGGTGTGAGCAGATCTGCCTGGCCTGAGAGGAAAAGACGTGGAGTAGATGTGCGTTTTTCATGCTTTATTGTTTTCAGATACCCTTGCTGAGAGCTTCCAGGAAAATGAAAAAAGTAATTTATTTATAAAGAAATCATAAAAGACGGGAGTGTCTTCTTTCTCTTTACCAAAACTTGCAAAGCTCACCTTTGCCCCAAGACTGTGTGTGTCCCGGAGTGTCGAACTCTGGGATAACACGAATGCCTCTCAGACGGGCGAACTCAATCACCATCTTTACATCAGCAGGTGTATACGCATGTGTGTACGGGTGGTAAGCTCCCTGTGAACAGTTTAATGACCAAGCTTTTTGGTGGATTTTGACAAAACAAAGTCCTAATATGAAAAACTGTACTTGTCTTTGCTGCCATTTAACATCGATAACCAGTCTGACTGACCTGCTGGCTCAGCTGTGGGAATGTTCGGCTCAGGTAAGGGAAGGATTGATCATCTACAATGTGCCAGTGGAATACATTAAATTTGTTCATTGCCATTGTTTCCTGTGTGGATGAACAAAGAAAAAAAGAATTAAACATAAAAACATCAAAAATGAGAAAAACAAAAATATATGGTCTTACTGACGTACCAGATTAGCCAAGATAACTTTAATGGGCAGGAAATGCCGAGAGCTGTCCAGTAAGATGCCTCTATGTGCAAATCTGGGGAAGTCACTGATTGTCGTTGAATTGATGCTTTTCTAAAAAGATACCAAGTTAAAAAACAGCCTGTCTCATTCAACAAAATATCCTCATGAATAAAACATTAGAAGCAATTATATCACTTACAGCTCCATATTCATCTTCAAATACCAACTGGCTGAAAGTTTCCAGACCTAAAAACAATGGAAACAAAATTTTTGATGCAAAGTAAACACATTGTACGTAATCATGGAAAGTTCTCGGAAGTTTTTAAGCTACCATAAAATTAAGCAACTGTTACCTGATAAAGCACCCTAGATACATTAGCAAAGTTACACAGTAACAAACACACACACACACACACACACACACTGAGTGTTAGTGTTATACTGCAGGGAGCTGCAGCAAGTATGCTCTGCCACATCAGATATAGCATCTTAACACAACACCTTCTGCATGCACATATTACACATACAATTACATGCAGTGATATACCTTACACATACATTTTTAGATGTGATCATGTGTTTGTAATGGCGCAGAGTAGAGCTGAAGTGATTATAATCATTTGATCGACATGAGAGAAAAAAAAAACAAAATCAATAACAGCTTTGATACATGAAAGAAAATATGACATTTTGGGGATTACTGAGAGCTAGAATAGAAGATCGATACCACTCTCAGGTCTCTCTGTTAAATACGAAGCAACAGACAGGAGCTAAGCTTAGCATAAAAATTAGAAACGGGGAAAAAAACAGCTTATCATCAAAAGCGATTAAGAGTATTTCAGTAAATATATAACTATTTCTTTAAGCTATTTATGAAACAAAATGTCAAAAGGTCCTCTGTTTCCATTGTCTAATATCTATTATTATAAATTGGACTTCTTTGGGTTCTGGACCACTGGTCCAACAAAACAAGCACTTTCTTTTAAAAATAAATGGTGGATTTTGGTGGATTTTTAAAACTGTTAGATTCAAACCTATTGCAGAATTTGCTTTGTAATGGTACAATAACGGGCAAAAACATCCTACCATGCAGGGCTCCCCAGACCGTTGGTGCTTTCAGGACAGCGTATGGCTGATTGACTGACAGTTCATCTGTGGACACAAACAGTTGCATGTGCATAGTCAGTGTTGTTAAGGATTGGCAGGTGGTTATTATGGTACTAAAGTCAGGGTCTTAAGCAGTCTGGGGGGCTTTAAACATTTAGTCTATTAACAGTGTTAATCCTATCTACTGTCCAGGTAATCCCGAATTCCACAGTTAAGTAATAAGTAAACGCCCTTTCTCTGGTTGTAAAATATAGTATGAGATAGAATCAGATAGATGCCCCATATTATCCAAGTTCAGATCCTTTTCTGAAGTAAAACATACAAATACAACAATGTGAAAATACTACAAGTCAGTCATGTCTGCACAAGAAAGAGTACAGAATTATTATCAGCAAGCAACAAAAGGTTGCTTTATATTACATTATAAGATTGACTTTTACATCAGTGTGTAAGCAGCATTTTACGGTTGTAGTTGGTCCTGGTGGAACTAGATTAAACTACTTTTTATACAGCTTGTTGAGTGTTTCTGATGTTTGGGGTCAGAAGTCAAAAGATAAAACTGTGGAGATCCTGAGATGATTAGTGGAAAAGGAAAGAAGATAAAACACTGTTTTTTTTATTTGTTTTTTGAGATATTGGATAATTTTACCTCTTTGGGCCTAAAACAGTTTTAAATAAAATTTAAATTATAACCATATGAGCTGCTTAGTGGACTTGGGTGAAACTGCAAACAATCATAGACATCTTAAATGTGACAAGGGGCCCCAGCTACAGCTGCTGTTTTGTAAGGGGTCACAAGCCTCTAGTTCAATCTTTAAAAATGCATTGTATTTTACAAGCTTATATGTTTCTGTAATGTAAAATATTTATTTGATAATAGTAATGACTAGATCTTTCACATGAATGTGGCGGAGTAAAAAGTACAATATTTCCCTCTGAAATGTAGTGGAGTAGAAGTATATAGTAGCACCTACTTAGTACAGTACTTGAGTAAATGTACTCACAAGTTACTTTCCACAACTATATATTATATAGTGTCTATATTTTGGGGGCTTATACCTAAACAAAGAAAAAACTGAAATAGCAACAGATAAATACTATAACCAATCAGCAGAGGCCTTCAGATAACAGTGTGCAACTTCCATTTCCGCAGAAGCAGGGGGGAGTATTCAGATAATTTATTGAAGTAACAGTTGCAACACTGCAACATAAAAATACTGCATTACAATTCCTGTTTTGAAAATGTCAGTAAAGTAAAAGTAATGTAAAGTAAATGTAAAGTATGAAAAAGTGAAAGTACTCATTGTGCTGAAAAATGTTGCCTGTGACATTCATTAATGTGTAAATTGCGCAGTTTAGCAATTACAATGTTTTGTCTGTAAAATCTAAAGCTGTTAAGTAACTAAAGCTGTTAAATGAATGTAATAGAGTAAAAGTAGAAGTTTAAAGTAAAATAAAATGGAAATTGTCTATACTATAAAAGTATAGTATCTTAAGTGCTTCCAATTTGCACTTAATTACAGTACTTGAGTAAATGTACTTAGTTACATTCTACCATCATAAAAACAAGATACCAATGAGGAAGAGACTCACATGACTCGTCAGAAGTCACACTGGGGAAATTGTCACATTCAGAGTCAGGTGATGTGATCCACACCTGCAGCTCTGTCAGCTCAGATGGACCTGTTCGCCTGCTTTTGTTCAGGCCCTGCTTTTTAGCACTGCCAAACATGTATGCATAATACCTGTTGAGATACACAGAGAAGGGGAAACCCTGTTTATCATGCGGTGGCAGGTCCCTGAATGCATCACAGCGGTTTGTTTTCTCATAATAGAAAAATGGGACCGAAAACCGTCACGTACACAGTTTAAACCTTCCTTTAAACAACCAGACTGAATAAAACACAGCTTCTTACCTCCTGTACGCATCCTGCAGGACGCTACAGCTCGCGCCGGCGGAGGACTGTTTAGCATCAACAATCCTGAAGCTGGTCAACTTGAATGACACCTCTGAGATTTGCACTTTCTGCGGCAGAGGCCACAGAGAACCGTATTTTGAATCTTGTGCTACGAGCTCAGCCTCTTCCTCGATCTCCTCGATGTAGTTGGGCTGCAGCCCCTGGCTAAAGCCAAAAGCCAGCAACAGTAGTGTAAACTTCAGAGTAGCGTTCATGTTGAAATAATACAGTAGAGTCACAAGACCTGGAAGAAGACAGCAGTAGGATGAGGGAGCTGGGCGGGTCTTCACATGCGGAAGTCAAGTTTGTGCAAATATTTAAAGGGGAACTCCTGCTTTAAAAATTAACATTGTATTTAAATGTGTTTTTATCCAACATACAACAATCTCGAAGATTTTCATTTAAATGTATGTATAGTAGTCACCAGGCTACATATCGCCGAATGAGGTAACACAATGGTGACAGAGCCGATGGTCCATTGATGAAAGTATTTTAATATTTATATATTTGCAATATAACGAATTAAGTGTCGTTGGCAACATTTCTGGGGGGGCATGCTGTATTAAGTTACTACAAATGCAAACCGAACATTTTCTACTGGTGCAGCTTCACATTAAAAACATTTAACTGGCGAAACACGGGTTGACTTTTATTATGAAGTACAGTCGCAGGAAATGCAATGTTTTTGTCAGCGCTCACTGACCACTGCTGTCATTCATCAAAAGTGTATCGAGCTACAAAACAAGATATTTTATTTCCTGCATTTTTTTGACAGCGGGCATGAAATGTTGAACATGAACGAGCAGCCATTACATATGTTTTGCATGTTGCCTATCTGCTCATACTGTGCCCATCAACAGTATTTTAGTCCCAGGAATAGTTTGTCCACTAGCTGTCTCTCGCGTCACATGTATGAAGCATTTACTGCCATAAAGATTATTTTCTTTACATACCTCTATCATTCATTTATTAACTGTTTGCATACATGAAACAATCAGGTCAGCACGTACTGCTCCAAAGCTGAGTATACAAAACATTTTTGTTCTGCTGAAAAGTAAATTAATTGATACATGAAACATCATAATATTTATTAATCAACTGTCAAATAAAAAAATACCACTTATAATTAGTCTTTATCTTGTTAAAGTTTAATTTGTTCATAAGAGGTTTAATAGGTTTATCATTTTTAATATTAATAATGTCATTATGTAAGTATAACATATCTGTAAATTACTTTTTGCCAAACAAAAGCAACATATAGGCCTAGGCTATTTGTTCATGCGCAGCCAATATAACATTAAATATTTTCTTATTTGGTATAATACAATGCTTTCTGATATATTTAAATAAATAAAAATTTGTTAATTTAGCAGACATCATTATATATTTTTATTACATTATAACAATGAGGAAGTAAAGCCAATGTTTACCAGACATAAGGGTTATTATTTAAATAAATCGTTTTCTGTTGCACTTTTCTCTTCTTAACTGTGTCAGTCTGTGTAACTCCTCCAATTCCAGCTTCCAACCTTCGGCACAATCAGTCCCAGAAATGTTTTGTCCACTAGATGTCTCTCCAGTCTTAGTATGAAGGCTACGATAATGAGTTTTTCTTTCCAACTAAATACAGTTCTCTAAGGAACACTGTGTTGTATTATCTTTATTATTGAAGCTACAGCAATAGTGTAATTTCCTTCTTCATAAAAACAGTTGATGGGAAAGGAAACTGGATGTGAGTAGCTCCAAATACCCCAACATAAGTGCACTACACATGAAAACAAAATAATAACATTATAGCCTCAAGGGTCCAGTGAAGAGTTTAGTCACAGCCAAAAGTACTGTTAACAAGCACCACGGATGTGACTCACACAAGGAGTAAAATTGAAGTTCCCGTTCTAAACTACCCCAACCAAAAACCACAATGCCTTTGTAATCCTGTAAGACTACCATTCATGGCAGTCAGTGGTGAGTTTGCTGAGACTCAGCCAAACATTTTTGTATTTCATATATGATATTGTATGGTATTGTTTTGAAATGTATCACTGTAGTTTTTTTCTCCACAAAAGCATAGCACAAACAATTCTTTTTTTTTTGCGGTGGGCCCTGATGACAAACTGGATCCTAGCCATAACATCTGCACATCTTGGCTATAAGGTAATATTCCTTTTTACTTCCTCCAGAATCACGTGTGTCTAAAAAAAGCAGTGTTGGAAGGAGTACTCAGATCACATTATTAAGTAAAAGTAGCAATGCCACACTAAAAATACTTCATTAAAAGTATAGGTTCTGTATTCAACATTTTAGTAAGTAATACTACAGAGGTATTATCAAAAGCACTCATTATGCAGAATAACCCCTGTCAGAGTTTATTATTGATGCACAAACCAAATGGTCAAGGTGGAGCTAATTTTTACTGCTTCATATATGTTTTATATATTACATTTATTTATTCATTTAGCTGAGGCTTTTATCCAAAGCGACTTACAATTGCTATACATGTCAGAGGTTGCAAGCCTCTGGAACAACTAGGGGTTAAGTGTCTTGCTCAGGGACACAATGGTGGATGGGTCACAATAATCTTTATATGCAATCTTAGTGGCTTGGCTTCTAGTTGAGGTTGATTATTCTCCTATGGAACCAGTAGACCTACTTTTTCTTTTGACACGTTTTTGTCTTTCAGTAGGCTACATTTTGCAGCAAATCCTTTTAGGAAATTGAATGCAGGAATTTCATTTATAATGGAGTAGGGTATTTTACATTGTTGCATTAGTAGCCTACTGTTTCCTAAGGAACAGATCTGATTACTTTTTGCCCCACCGCTAAAAAGTAACTAGGCTGCTTATAATTGGGACTCTCTGCTTTGAGAGATCAACTGTTCCCCACATCTTTTTGCGTACCCCCTCTCTCACTTCATTTCCTGCGCGAGGAGATGGTCCTCCCCCTCTCTGTGTAAACACACCCATTGATTTTAGTGACAGAGGACTGGGAGCGCAGGAAGAGGACCGCCACACAGGAGAAGAGCAGCAGCAGATGAGGAAAGCAGCCAAACATCTCGCCTCATTCTTTACATTAAAGCCCGTCTATTTCGATATTTATAGCCCATATATAAATATAACTTTTGGAATTTGTAGACAACCCAGTGTAGTGCATTATCTGAACAAAGCAGCCTCATCCTGACCGAGCATCCGCCAGCATTTCGGAAATAACCAAGCAGTTGTTACACTCCCCGAGCGCAAGGCTTGCATCGTGGCTCTTTCAGAAGCGGCATGTTCGAGGGATACTGCCGGCACAATTGAACTCCTGCTTTCACCCAAAGAGGTAGGCCTAAATCTGACAATAAATCACACCCACTACTGAATATTATAGCTTATTAACAGGTTTTTATAATACAACTATTACCACAACTGCTGCATCCCTTTCTGATCACCTGATGATGGAAAACTCCGGGCTGTGGCAGAGTAAGCGCAACAGAAAACACGCTGATGAACAAAAGACTGTTGTTGACATCCGTTGCTTATGTCAGTATTTCGTTATAGCTGTCATTTACCCAGCACATTTATTGTCCTATTTCTTTATTTTCCTGAAGTACGCTACGGACCTCTTCGCAGTCCTTTGTGCTCCCTTAGGCGTCTTGCTCCTGCATACTCATGCGCGCTCGAGATGTTTTTCATGTTTTAAAGGCTACATCAGGTGTGACATGCACATCTTGGTGTTATAAATTAACAAACGGTACTTTCTAAGTGGCGGAGCTTTCGTTAAAACACAGTTAACCTCGTTTAATGTGTGTGGACAGCTGGTTTGAGACTATAAATTTGATTCCGTTTAGAGATTAAGATTGATGCAGACATGCAGATCAATAGCTGCTGGCTTCTTCTCTTGTTTTGCATCTTTTTTCATCTCCCCCCAAGTGGCAGATGTACAGAACTGGCCCATGTAAGCTTGGTGTTTACTTTTGAAGTCCCCCCCCCTCCAATCCCTCTTCCTGAGTCCATGGTTGACTGTGAACACCTGGCAATGATTTAAACAGACTGCAACCAGCCAGGCCTCTGATAGAGTCCAGAGGCTGCATGTGCAAGCCTTTTTACTGTGCGCTTTGTGAGTGTGGCATGTATGTGCTTTCCGGTTATGTGCCCCTGGATCTGTTTTCTGTGAGGGGATGAGGAGGACAACTCTCACTGACATCCAGCCAACTGCTAACTCTCACACTGCTGGTGTATTTTCTTTCTCTCAGGGCATGTTGGTGTGAATGTAATGACCTATACTACTGTATCAGAAAATAGCATGTGAAATACATCATAGACCAAGGACAAGTAATATTACCATGGGCACTGATTGTAAATAATGTTATTAATAGTCATTTGTTTTAATGCTGCTACTAATTTTCATTATCAATTAATCTGGCGATATTTCTTTGATAAATCGGTTAATCAAGTCTAAAATATAAAAAATATAGTGAAAAATGCCCATTACAACTTCCCTATGCCCACGGTTACAGCTTCAAAGTTGTTGTTTTGTCGGATCAACAGTCCAAAACCTAAAAGCAGTCAGGCTGCAATGATATGTAACAAAGAAAAGCAGCAAATCCTCACATTTGAGAAGCTGGAATCAGAGAATGTTTTGCATTTTTGTGTGAACAACGACTCATGAATTAATTATTAAGTTGCCTATTCATTTCTGAAGATCGATTAATCAATTGTTTCAACAAAGAACGTTTTGAAACCCGAGACATGCCAGACAGTCATCGGGAATCTCACGGCAACTTGTCAGGATGTTTATACGTGCTTATCTGTGAACAACCACATTTAAGTAGTAATCTGATTTGAGAGGTTATATGGGTTGCAGTAATCAGATTTTCCCAATCACCTGTGTTTACAAGTGTTGGTTTAATGTCCAGAGGCATCTGTGGGAGTAAGACAGGTAACATTTTTACATACAGCCAATAGTCTAAACTGGTGGTTAAGGTCAAAGACAAGTAGAATATATTATGTACAAGAATCCATGTAAGAAAATATCGTATTAAACTCTGAAACCATCAGAGTTATTAGATTCTGGTATACAATAATTAAACATCCTCGTTGGACAGATGTTGGGGACAAGCAAATTTGCAACAAAGGACATTCCGACTTAAATGATAAATATATAAACACAGGAGTTTCAGAACCTGCAGGCCTGGTTGGTAATCCAGGCTTTATCCTTTAATATGCAAATAGCACAAGTATCTGGTTTACTGCTCTTCTCTTTGTTCAGCTCTCCTGCAGTGACGTTATGTATGAGTGAGCTCATTTATCCGTGGAAAACTTTGTTTCTTTGGATCGTGGTAGGAGAATAAACCAGGAATGTTAAAGCAGTAATATTCCTGATTATCATAATTTCAGCATGTACTACATCATCAAAGTCAAAATGATTACAAGATTAAATAGTTGAGTAGATAAGTAGATACAAATGAGTTGAGCTAAAATACATGACTCGAACTCTTAACTCTTAACAACAGACCCAAATATTGGCATTTCGTAGAATGAGACCATGTCTTGCTCCGCCATTATCAAGATGAGATAATAAATCTTTGAGTCATTTCAGAAAGGAAACGATTACACTGTGGAAGTTAGAACACTGGCACAGAAACAACAGGTTGTTTGGTAATTTCAGGTAACTACCATTAGTGATGAAAAAAAGTATACTTTAAAAAAAAATTATTGTATCTTAACTATCTCTCCTATGAGCATAACATTGCCATAGCTACTTTATTAATTGAAATAATCATAATTTTTGATTAGTCCTATTGGACTAATCAAAAGTGCTTATCTGCCTTTTGGACTAATCAGAAGTGCTTATCTGCCTGTCAGCTACTGTGCTATAAAGACCTGGACTACTCAAGGTTATATTTATTAAGATGCTAATTATTAGTATATGCAACACCTCTTCAATTTAGAGCCTGATTTATTAGGACCACTTATTCAAATCAAGACACTTACAGCTTTCCATTAGAAAACAAAAGCTGCGGTATCAGTGTGTGTGTGTGTGTGTGTGTGTGTGTGTAGGAGGTGACATGCAGGTGAGAGAGCAGGCTAAGATATTCTCATTATAACTGAGCCAGAGGCCATTTTGCTGGAATGCAATACATCCTGTTGAACCACGGTTGCGGTTGGTTTTGTATTTCATTAAGTTGTGAAAAAAAATTCTTCCCCCTATTTTTATTATGAAATATGACTTGGAAAGCAATGCATTATTTTAAACTAATTGTCCCACATTTTAAAGAGAAGACTTTAAAATGGAACACATTCCTTATTAAGAGAGTGTGTGCTTGAAAGCTGTGAGAGCCCCAGTGAGACATTTACCATTGTTTTATTCCCTTTATGTTTAAAGGTTGCTTATTCTTTTGGTTCATTCAAGCATGTCACATTTGTATGAGTTATTTAATTTCAACATTAAACCAGATTTTTTGTTGGTAAGTCATTGAGAGTAGAATAACAAGACAGCCATGCTAGCTGCTCTGCGCGACTGTATTTCAGCACACCGGTGCTTTGATCTAAAGGCTAACATCACCATGCTAACAAGCTCAAAATGTCAATGCTAACATCATTATGTTAGGCAAGTATAATGTTTACTATGTTTATCATCTAAGTTTAGCATGTTAACATGCTAACATTCATTATCTTGTGCTAAACACAAAGTACAGTTGAGCAAATTGGACATATATTTTTTTTTACCTGATGGTGGTTTTATATGGGGGTTACTAAAGTGATTAGAATTAATGAAAGCAGTCACATTTGTACTTTCTGTCCTATCTATGCAGTTCACAGGTTATTTCTCATGCTCGCTGGCTTCCTGGTTTCAGCAATAGCTCCAGTTTTGAAGGCTTAGGTTGGAATGTAATGCATGTCATTTAAATATATTATGCTAACACATGCTGCAGGTTGTGTTTTCCCCATTGACAGCTGCATCAAAATGTCAACCTGGGTAGTTTGAATAAAGAACATTACAAAGAGCCGCAGGTTTGGAGAGTTTGTTTAACTGGAATTTAATAATTTCCCCATAACTTATGACAAGGAACAATGCAGTCCTGTTGAAGCCAAAGGTGTGAGTGATTTGTGCAGGGTTCACACCTGACTGTCTGTTCATGAGACAGCATTCTGAGGATTTTGGAGCAGATGATGCAACTTAAGGAAAATGGGAACTGTCTTCTCTACTGGGTTGTAGAGGAATAATTTGTGACACCTGGAAACCTTTGAACTTTGTCTGTCTTGAATTGATATTTTGCCAACATCTGTCTGTTGCAAATCACCACCTGTAGGTTTGTAAAACATTTTCTGGCTAACAGAGAAACAAAGGCAGCATCTGACAGCTGTGGATTCACTAGGTCAGACATGGACTCTGGAAACAGAGTGCAGGAGGCACTTGACATGTTTAGAAACTGGGTGGAATGAAAGTGAGCCCTTAGCGAGGACACGGCAAGGACACTGGAGATGGGAGCTGTAACTTTCTGAGTGGAGTAAATTCTGCGCATTTCTCTGAGGCTTAAAAGAGTCCTGCTGACTCTTTCTTTCCTCTTTTCTTAAAGCCCTCTGCAAAGGGACTTTTACTTGTAAATCACGATATCTCTAAAAGAGGAAGGATTAGTACTACTTGGAATTGAAAGTGGGAAAGGCTCCTAGTCTCTGCAAGAAGACAAGTGTTCTTTACTTGACCTTCATAACTCCCAGACGTATGCTATTTTGCAACTTGCAATCCCTGGATCTCTTGCTAAATCGACTGTAATACTCACCAAAGAATACACATCATTCATCATATGATATTAGGTCTGCAAAATGTAATATTTCAACACTGACATCGCAGTGTGTGCACATACAATACAATACAAAAGGCTCAGAATACTATTTATTCAGGAAAATCTGGCCTGTAGCAGTCTGCTTTTTCATGAGTAATCTTAAAGACAAACAGTCTAGTCTCTCTGATAAATAACTTTTAGCCTGATTTATAGTGATTACATTCCACAAGTGTCTCAGGCGTATTTTGCATCAAACTTCGAAAATTGTGGGCATGGTAAAAAGTATTAGAAGACAATTATAAATGTATGATAGATGAAAGATGTAGATCAAATACACCTGTTCATTCTTTCTTTTAGAAATAGTAAAAGATACATACATCAGCTGAATACCTGGATAAATAATGAAACTTTCTTTTACATACACGTTACATTGTAAATTGTTAAAAAGTTAATATCTCGTGGGAAATCTCTGTACTAATCAGTGATGGAAAGAATACTTGGATGAACAGATCGATGGTGGACGAGGAGTATGGAAGAGTGGAGATCAATGAATTTAATTGGAGATTGATTGATAGAAGATAATTATCTATAAATAAGGATCAATTTATTTTTGCTCTGTCTTGCCAGCAACATACTCCCATATTATTACTAAAAGCTTGCCTCCTCTTTATGGGAAACTCATAATTATGATACTCAGGTCGATACTGTTGTAAAGAGGATTTTTAGCAGATAAAATGAATGTGGGTGATTTCTTTAACAGAGGACATTTCTCTTGTTATCTTACTTGCACATCAAATGTATCTTTTTATTGAGTTTTCAAATTATTTTTATTATTATATTTACTTTGAGTCATAGTGAGAATGTCTCTTCTGATTGCTGTCTCAGCTTTATGATGGTAGCAATTTCAAGGCAAATGTTTTAAGATGATTGTGAACTCTCTTCATAGAGAGACCAAAAACACCTTGACTTTCAGAGCAAAATAAATATATTTTGAATATATCAACCATTTATATGTTTACTTCATAGATGTAAATTGAAAGAACAACTACATACCTAAATAAAAAGCTACAACCCGCACTGTGACCCATACCAACCATTACTTTAGAAAAACACTGTAAAACCTTGTATATTGGACCTTAAATATCAAATGTTTTAACTAGAGAATTTTCTTGTCTTTTCTTTTTCAGGATTCAATGAAAATGTCCGTGTGCGTCCATGAGAACCGAAAATCACGAGCTAGCACCGGCTCTATGAACATCTACCTGTTCCACAAGTCCTCTTATGCTGACAGTGTCCTCATGCACCTTAACTCACTGCGGCAGCAAAGGCTGTTCACAGACGTCCTGCTTCATGCTGGTAACCGCTCCTTCCCCTGCCACCGTGCTGTGCTGGCTGCCTGCAGCCGCTACTTTGAAGCCATGTTCAGTGGTGGGCTGAGGGAGAGCCAGGCCAGCGAGGTCGACTTCCGTGACTCCATCCACCCGGAGGTTTTAGAACTCCTGCTGGATTACGCATACTCTTCACGTGTGGTCATCAACGAGGAGAATGCAGAGTCACTGTTGGAGGCTGGGGACATGCTAGAGTTTCAGGACATCCGGGATGCCTGCGCTGAATTCCTAGAGAGGAACCTTCACCCATCCAACTGCCTTGGCATGCTGTTGCTGTCTGACGCTCATCAGTGCACCAAGCTGTCAGAGCTCTCCTGGGGCATGTGCCTCAGCAACTTTCCCGCTATTTGCAAGACAGAGGACTTCCTCCAACTGCCCAAAGATATGGTGGTGCAGCTTTTGTCACATGAGGAGCTGGAGACAGAGGATGAGAGACTGGTTTATGAAGCTGCCCTTAACTGGATCAACTATGACCTGGAAAAGAGACACTGTAGCCTTCCGGAGCTCCTGAGAACAGTCCGCCTGGCCCTGCTGCCTGCCATCTTTCTCATGGAGAATGTATCTACAGAAGAGCTGATCAATGCCCAGGCCAAGAGCAAGGAGCTGGTGGATGAAGCTATCCGGTGTAAGCTGAAGATCCTGCAGAATGATGGCGTCGTTAACAGCCCGTGTGCTCGGCCAAGAAAAACCAGCCATGCCCTCTTTCTTCTGGGAGGGCAGACTTTCATGTGTGACAAGTTGTACCTGGTAGACCAGAAAGCCAAAGAGATCATCCCCAAAGCTGACATCCCCAGCCCAAGGAAAGAGTTCAGCGCCTGCGCCATCGGCTGTAAGGTGTACATCACTGGTGGGAGAGGCTCAGAGAATGGCGTTTCCAAAGATGTGTGGGTCTATGACACCGTCCATGAGGAATGGTCAAAGGCGGCACCAATGCTCATTGCCAGGTTTGGCCATGGCTCTGCAGAGCTGAAACACTGCCTCTACGTGGTAGGAGGTCACACCGCAGCGACCGGCTGCCTCCCGGCCTCTCCGTCTGTATCACTCAAACAGGTGGAGCAGTTTGACCCCGCGGCAAACAAGTGGACCATGGTCGCTCCTTTGAGAGAGGGTGTGAGCAATGCAGCAGTGGTCAGTGTCAAGCTCAAGCTCTTTGCCTTTGGAGGAACCAGCGTCACCCATGACAAGCTGCCCAAAGTGCAGTGCTACGATCCACAGGAGAACCGATGGACTGTGCCAGCCTCCTGCCCACAGCCGTGGCGCTACACAGCCGCTGCTGTGCTGGGGAACCAGATCTTTGTCATGGGTGGGGACACAGAGTTCTCAGCGTGCTCGGCTTATAAGTTCAGCAGTGAGAGCTACCAATGGACTAAAGTGGGCGACGTGACAGCCAAGCGGATGAGCTGCCAGGCTGTGGCATCAGGGAACAAACTGTATGTGGTGGGCGGGTACTTTGGCACACAGCGGTGTAAAACTCTGGACTGCTATGACCCCACGCTGGATTCTTGGAACAGCATCACTACTGTGCCATACTCGCTCATTCCCACTGCTTTCGTCAGCACCTGGAAACATTTGCCTGCTTGAGCCCCAAACCCTCTACCTACACCCTTTCCATGAGGTAAGTTTGACCTCTCATGTCTCTTTGTCTGTCTGAAAGGGGAACTCCACCGACTTTAAACATCAAAGTCTGTTTACAGGTCTTGTGGAGATCTAAATTATGTGAAAAAAAGTTGTATAAAGGCTTTTGTGGCTCCAGAGGGAGCTGCGCAAAATGTGATAAATTTCCGTCCAGCTTTGGTTGGGGCTAAAATCTACAAGTTTGAAAAAGAAAAAACATCTGGTGGTTTGGAGTGAGATAGAAGTAAGCTCACCAGCCATCTGTAGCCCGCTCCTAATCTCTGCTTGAGGCTAGAAACTCAAGGCTACATTAGCTGCTACTAGCATAACACACACCAGAATTTCCGGCTGAACTGTAGGCGGTTGAGTTGCATTGTGGGAAATGTAGACGTCAGGTTGTGACAAGGAAGAAGAATTGAAAAAAATCTCTAGTTAGATGTTTTGTCTCGTTAGAGGTCTCACAGTCCATAGTGAGTCTGACAATGTCATAGGAGGGGAATGCTAAGTCCGTGGAGTACTCTTTGAAGAGTTTGACAGTGGTGCCACTTTCTTTTCCTTTAATCATTTGTAAAACATTGAAATTCAGTTGAATTTTTTATGTATTTACTTATCTATGTATTTATTTATTCTTAAATTAATTAGAGCCCAAGCAATATGGGTTTAAAGGCAGATATCAATATCAGTACTTCCCAGTTTTAAAACGTATCTAACAATATGTTGGCTGATATTAAACCATCAAAAATGACACTTACTATAAATAACATTTCCACAAGTAACCTTCACATAACAGTAAATCATTATGAATATTAACTATAAATGAATACACAAATGCAACAAAAAGATTCTCATCTTGGATAGGTAGAGTCTTCTCGGAAGAAGAGAGGAAGGAGCTCTAGAGAAGGAAGACTGGAACGGTGGGGGGATTGATAGGGGTTTATGTGCGTTAGTTAAGTGAGTTATGTGGCTGTGGGGATGGGCCGAAGGACAGAGAGGGTAATTGAAAGAGAATAGGATACTTTTATTGCTCCTGTGGGGGAAATCTCTCTAAGAGGGAAAAGGGGGTCTGCCAATTAGACAAGCCACACACCAGCAGGCTACAACACCCTGGTGTGGCTAATCCACTCTCAGTCACCTTCTTTTGATGAGGTTACGGACTTTATACTGGCTGAGAGGGAGGCAGCCGGCGACTCACGCAGTGTCGGAAACTATTCATCAACTGTTACAAGTAGAGGTGACTGAGAGAATTGGCAGCAGGGGAAGTGAGGAGGGAGAGTCAGCGCTCCTTGATAGTAATAGTCTCGCTCTGAAAATGTACTGTTCAACTCGACAGTTCCTCCTGCCTCCATCTTTGTCTTTGTAGCTTCATTCTAACCCTGCTCTCCTGCCCTGATGATAAACAGGCCAGACGTATGTGGAGCATGGGTAGTCAGCTGGCAAACCTGATCTTTCTGCATGCTGCAGGCTCACGATCACATCGCATAATCCATTCACACAATCCCTGAACCCCACACTGATGCCCCCACACATACCCATGAAGGCAGTCCATTGAATTTTGTTATATATAGTGAAATGGCTTTGGGCCCTCAGCTCTTGAGAAAGCGAAGGCGAGAAGTAGAGTGACTCCCCCGCTGTCCAGCACAGCACAGTCTCCAATTTGATAATGCCAGGAAGCAGCTCAGAGCTGCTTCACTGCTGCAATACTGTGTTGTTCCTCCTCTCCACGGGATGAAAAATTTTTAAAACGTATTATTCCTTTTCTTTTCAGTGACTCATTTCTGAAGCGGAAGGGACTAGCCTTGTAACATAATGCTCAGTGAAGAATATAATCCTGCCACTAATTTAATATTGAATTTGTTTTTGGTGACTGACAGTCTACTCACTGAATGCAGTGAAAAGATGAAATATGGAGGAATGGAAAAGGAGGCTGACTGTTTAGGAATGAAATGGAGAGGAAGTATGTTAGACCTCACAGGAGAAGATTGTAGCTGTGAAAGAAAAAAGGAAGTTCTCTTTCAGTTTTTCCCTAAGGAAAAATTCTAACTTAGATTCCTCCTTTTTAGATTTCCTTCCCCTAGAAACCTTTAGTAGAGGTGGATACTGACAAAATCAAATAACACATTATTTTTGACTGACTTCCTTGATGCTGATATGTTTAAGTTATCTACACAGAAAATTCAACTGTGTGAGCGTGTAGTTTAAATACACTAGTGGCAGTGAAGAAGAGAAGTTAGCCCAGATCTGCTGTTCATAATACTTTGATTAACAAATTCATAAATGTATTTCTCTAAATGCTACATACATACATACAAAAACTGGAATCCAAAATTCAAATAATCAATGTCGTTATGCTGCTGTACCTCGTGCGTAAATGTGCACAGTGTATTTCTCAACGGGGAGACGATTCATCCTAATTCTTTTGGGTTCACTTATTCACATAACACCAAGGGAAAGACCCACCTCCAAACAGAGATAGCTGGTGATGATTACATTCACATTAGACACTTGGCTGCCAAGCTTGTAACCACCTGTGCCAAGGTAAGATTAGGTAAAAGCTTTAAAAATGGAACGGTCGAAGTGAAACTCTGAGATCACAACACACTCAGATGTGAAAAGTGTAGTGGGCTGAGAGGGAGCTAAGAACACTGTACTGAGGAAACACAGTAGATGGATATTCCAAACGTATTATTGTAGCAGGAGACAGAGAGTGGAGACATAAAGTACTATAGTAGTGAATAAAATGCAGTCCAAGTCATCAACACAACACATAAGGGCCTTTAAAGAGTTGAATCTGCAGCACTCTTCATTTGTACTTTGAATAATTAAAACATCACCTTTAAGCTGTTGAGCATTGTTTGCTTTCAGGCATCTTCATACATCTGATTAGCCTTTTTAACCAGTTATTCTTTTCTCTCCCTCAGATTTTCCCGTTTTGCATCATCTACTGGACTCCAACTGTGAAGAAGCACACATCATCCTCCTCTAAAAGAGACACTGAGCAGTGATGTACAGACACCCGCATTCATCTTGATGCTGCAAAGATGCAGAACCAGAAGCACGTACAGCTGGACACTTTACTGGAATGATGTCATGTCTCGTTTTTGAGAAGGAAGCGGAGACATACAGTGCAGTAGCTCACGCAAACAAACCAAACAAACTGCTGCTTGTTGTATGAGGCACAAACTCGCCTCGTGTACATCCGGCATATCAGGCTTTCATGCTGCCATATTAGGGCTGCAAACATATCACACTATCTGCATTTTTCCCATTTAGTCATGACTGGCTTGTGAGGATATGTATTGATGTTTTTCTCTATGACAAAAAAAAAAAAAAACTCTTTTCACGGAGACTGCAATGTATAGCATGGTGGATGTTCTATTTAGATTGAATGAGGGAGAATGCAGTGATTGGTGTGCTATAGAACAGAAAGCAACTCAGTTTGACTGAGTATAGCTGATTTATAAAAGGTACAGTGAAGGAGCAAATCTCCCTCTTCTTTCCTCTAATAAGCTCTTTTTGTTTGACCCCTTATCCTTTTCCCCCTTCTTTCTAAGACATGCTTCTAACAGCTCTAACACAGAAACAAACCTTTGAGTGTTCCTCCTATGAAGGCTTTGGCAGTTTGCTGTCACTAAAATCCATGAGGTGTTGATGACAAACACCAGCTGAGGTTGAGGAGGATGGAAGGGGTCTATGCGTGGCCAAGGGGATCGAGGTGCCTCGGGGTCACGACCTTACGTGTTTGCTGTTTTGCAGCTACGCATTAAAGCTGGCTAAGCGCAGGATAACTAACCCACTGTACACAGGGTTGGTATTCAGTGTTTGGATTCAGCACTGTCACATTAAACTGTCCTCTTAATGCTGTAAAAGTCCGGCTGTGCTTCTGTTATTCTGATAAAAGCAGCGGCTCGCTTGCTGAGTCATAGCCTTTTTTAGAGCATGTCCACTCATAGTGATTCAGTAAAACCGGCATGAACTCTTCTCTGTGGTCACAGAAATATTGTCACCTTAACCTAAACTGAGAATTAATCAATTTCTTTTTAAACTTGCTGCAATGTAGTCTTAATTTATATGACAATGATTATGTCAATATGTTTAATCCTATTTATTTCTTCTCTGCCGCCTGCATTCTTATGTGAATGTATGTTTGGGTTATGTCGTGCATGGCCAGGTGTTGTGTTTTATTGGATCTCAGTTGGGCTGCATTTTGCACAATTCAGTCTTTCCCAGGAGGAGCTTGTACTTTTAAAAGAGATGGAGGTGTGCCTCTTCCAGGGATTTCATTTATGTCAGAATATCGATGGAAGTGGAAGAATGGGGGTCGCTGTTGAAATAAGACTGAAGACTTACCGGGGGTTGAAAGAAATATCAATTTGACTTCTGATATATTCTCTTTAAGCTCCAAACCTTAAATCATCTTGTTGGTGCCGAAATTGTATTCAACAAAACAAGATAGGAACCATAAAACCGATAAGGCTGCTGGAATGATGCAGTAAGTGACCCAGTAAATATCAGGGAACATCACAGAGTAACCCTGACATGGTTAAGAATGCAACAGTCTCTGCAGCTGTTCTTGGGACAGCTGCAGAGACTGTCACATGTGCTAACATGGCTCTTTGGGGTGTTAACCCACAGTCTTCTTCACCATTAGGTTGAGAAAGAGTTGAATCCAGTAATTGATAAGGGCAGACACCGCAGTGCTTTTCACCATAATGTCAATGATGCACACACACACACACAAAAAAACAAACATTGCAAGTTCCTAAAGAACAAAAAGAGAGAATGTCTTAAACACTTGCATATGAAATACTTGGTAACTTTAATCGGTGTTTTTGTCTGTATGTCTGTCTAGGTGACCTGAGCATTGACGTTTTGCAGTTGAATATTAATGGAATCATTGAATTTCAATGTAAGAGTTAATGTTTTGGTGGAATATCTATATATTTTTTCCAAATGTCCTCCTCATGGATTCATGAAAAAAATCAAATCTGTGTGGATCAGTCGGTAAACAGCTCTGTAGATTCCTGCTCAGCTCCTAAAGGCACACAAAAGTTTATCCCTTTATTTGCAATTTCAGGACTTCTGTGGAGACCCTTATGGCTCCATAGTGTTGACCTCCTCCGACCACTGAACACAGAGCCCCTGGCCCTACCAATCACATAAGAGTGTTTCTTTCACACAGATCCCAAGTTTCCCTGGCAACAGCAAGCAATGAATGCCCCTTCAATTTGCACCTAATTGCTGAGTGGCATTTCCCATTTCTACTCTTGCCCTCCTCTTGTCCTCTGTTTTATCTGGAAATCCAGCTGGCTCAGATTGGAGCACAGTGTCTTGTTTCACATAATGATGTAAATTAGACAGAAAACACTGTCAGTGTGCATCGGTTTCATTTTTTGTTTGTCATGTAAGAGTTTAATTTCTATTTTTTATGGCATCATTTTGTACATGTGATTTTTTTCACAATGTGAAATTCATGGCTAATAAACATTAAGAGTTTTTTCCTCTTGACTGTAAAGCACTGTGTGTCTTTGTTTTCAGGATGCAGATAGTTTGTCTGGCTGCATGTATTAATGTATTAGTGCAGATTTAAAAAAGGAAAAGCAGCTTCAGCACAGCATAGGGAGCTTTCTCATTACTGCATGTTTCGCATATTTAGGCAGCTTTGGAGGGAATACGGCAGCCAAAGTGTCCTGAGGTATTTAAGGCAGTATATCATGCGTACAGCTTTTGTTCTGTGGAGGAGGGAGTGAAATCATCTTATCTATGCCTCTGGCTTCTAAGCTTCCTGCAGAAGAACAGGCAACACAGAGCCAGATACTTTCCCTTTCTCTGTCAAGTCACCTTGGCAACGGCAACCTTTATCTGCAAACTGTGGGGGCTGGAGGAGAACATGAAATCTTAAAAAGCACCTCTCTCTGTTTTCCTCCTCCCTTCCTCCATGGCCTGTCTCCCCTCTCACTTCCTACGCCCCCTCTCACACTTTTCATCAGTGAAATGCACTGCAAAGCGGCTCGCCAGTTAGGAGTCCTCCTGCGTTCCCTGGTTTGTAACAAGTCTAACATCCTATTAGTGAGTAACTGCAGAGCCCCCTGCCACTCGTCGCATTCCTCCAGCTCTGAGGAGTCCAGCTCTGTTCACTGTTTACATTCTTCTCCCTGACATGACTCCTGACCGTTGTCATGAGGTTGAGAAACACCAGTTTTACTGGATCCTGACCCTCATGCATTCTCAAACAAAATGCACCCCTACACTGGGGGGAGGGGGAAGCCTGAGAAATAAACGAGCATTCTTTCGACAATCACAATATGTGCGGACCTGTTGTAATGAGCCGTAAAAAATCTTATCTACTTTATTTCAAGATAACTTAGATAACCAAGATTTTCTCAAGCACTCTCTGGCTGAGAACCAGCTAAGAAAAAAAGGGTTGACATTCAAGGTGAAATGTGTGAGCTCTGTGTGTGGGTGGCCCCTCAGTGCCCCTGTGTGATCATTAATCAAGACAGGAAGTTGAATTTCCTGTCCGCCAGGAAGCAGGTCTTATCCCCCCCAAGAACATACTACTGATGGCTCAACCCTTCAACACTGTGAATCCTTTGGGTGCTGTTAGCTTATGCAGAGCTTGGCTGAACAGACTAAAGTCTAGTATTTTGTGTGTGGGCAGTCTGTATGTGTGGTCGAGTGTGATAAAAACAATGCACCTACATGTCACCGTCGCCTGGCAACACAGGCACAACTCAGTCATTCAAGTGCACACTCACACACACGTGCACATACAGACAGAGACGTTTCCCAATACATTTAAAACTGCATATTAGTGGTGCAGGTCCTTACACTACACTGACATGTTAGTGTCAGCAGATGTCTAGTTATGTTTATTTATAATGTTTAGAATTAGAAGAAATAAAGGTATCTAGAAAAATACAGAAAAAAGTAGTCCAAGCATTAATTGCTATGTATGCAATGTATACTAAGATGAACTAAATTACTCACTACTCAATAACATTTAAGGTGATCATTTTCAGAAAATTGTTTAGAATTAGTCTGATGTTGTTCTATGTTTTTCTTATTGTCAAATCCTATGAAAAGACCAAACCCAATACTCAGTGACTTCCCTTTTCTGACAGTGGCACTCAAGCCCATTGGTTCCTACTGAATATGAAAAATGGTGGATTACTACATAATGTTTTATACTACAACAGTGTACTATGGAAACTGTTGTAGTAAAATTTTTTGCATTATATATCTCCAAGCAAAGGGGGACATAGAGGTGACTAACTGCCCTAAAGATACGCTAAAACATGTATTCCAATCTACCCAGCTGAATCATATACAATATTTTTTATTCTCATAATGCCGCTTTCTTGTGATATTACTATACTATATAACTTTTTTCTCAAAATATAACAAATGTTTCTTGTAAAATGACTTTATCCTCAAAATGTGGAACAGACAGTACTTGTTGGCAGGATCAATCCATCTTTAATTTCGTTTTTTTCATGGATATGCTGACAATAAGAAGAATTTTGAATTTCTGAATAACTGTTACTTTAATAAATTAAGCAATCTTAACTTAGAACATATACAATGCACTTTGTCAAGCGATATGTGCTCAAGCTGCTGAATATATAGTTGGGCACTTGGCTACTTGTGTTGATTGTGCAGAGCGAAAATATTGAAATATTTTGTTGCTAGACTGCACACAAATCATACAGATTTGACAGGATTTCTGAAGATTTCATCAGCTGGTTGGTGGTGCAGGTAGGTTGATACAAAGCCGAAGAAGCCTGCTGAACTGCTGAGCTTTCGCATTCCACAAAAAATTATTCATGCTATGCAGGGTGGAGCTGGTTTAAACCAGACACACGCACAGACCCTGTGATCATGTCAGGGATGTTTTCAAAATGAGAGCTGTCCACTGGGCTGTGCTCACTCTGACCTCTGAGTTACATCAGCATTCAGGCAGGCAGCTGAGGACCAATCCGCCTCAGGCAAGGGGACTGTGTCGGGGCCAGTGTGTTGCAGTCAGATGTCCTGAAATGGAATTTACAGCAAAAACTTCTTATGGAAAAGTTAACTTTTTAAATCAGAGGTGAACTGTCCTGTCAGTTTTTGATGCTACGTCCTTTTTTGGCTGAAGCACATTTCTCATAACACCAGCTCTACCTTATAATATAAGGTATAATATAAGTAGTTATCTTCTGAGATTGAAGTATCATGGCAATATTGAACTGTTTTAAGTGAATAAACGTGTTATAAACTACGTGTTACCTGCTTTAAAATGCCCACTTTAAAGAAAGTTTGCTGTCCTTTCAAAAGCCCTGCAGCTGATCCTGCTTATCTGAACCACAAAGCCGACTCAGGAGATAACATACTGAGGAAAAAACAGCATCTGCTGGACTGCTAAAGAAAGAGCCACACGAGGCTCAGGTCACACAAGATTTTCAAAACCCTCCCTTATCTTAGCTTCCATAGATGTCTGGCTGCAGAGATGTTTCCTGGGTGTGGAAGGTGGAATTCTTACTGTTGTTTGTTTCCAGTAGCTCAAATGTCTCCTCTATCTCCCCTAATGTTTTTAAATAAGCTTTGTTTCAGTTCATTTTGTGCATGACTTCATTAGTCCTCTGTTTATCCTCCACAGCATGCGCCCGTCCTCTTGCGTTATCGTGACTATAAGGTTGAATGAAAATGGATGAGAGGTAATTAAGTCTGAGGAGGTCTGCTCAGATGCACAATGGCTCCTCTCTTCTCTCTCTTTTCACCTTTTGCCTGTGCCTTTGTCTCTCACTTGTGTCATTACTTTTAGCCTCCTCCCTGGGTAATCCTGCTGACCCCATCTTTAAACTCTGTGGCTATCCCAGGAAAGATACCCTGCTGATTGGGTTGCTTTGCAGCCACAAGCTAATTTACTGCTTGAACATCACCTGAAGTGATTTCCCATCAGATGAGGACATTTGGAAAAGCGTTGTAATTAATAGAACACTGGGGAGCAACAAATACGTGACTGACCTTGACTACTTGACTCTCGAGTGCTTTGAGAAGAACACCACATGCTTTTAAAGGAAAGAAACTCAGACTTAAAGGAATAGTTTGACAATTTGGGAAATATGCATATTTGCTGTCTTGCTGGGCATTAAATGTGAAGATGTCTGTATGGTATGGAATAAATATGAAGCTACAACTAAATATCTTCATTAGGGAGGTACCGTTTTTTGTATTTGTTTTTTTTATACCGAATATTGGACAAAGCCAGGCTAGCTGTTTCCACTAAGCTAAGCTACTTGCTGTAGCTTCATATTTACTGTACAAACATGAGTGGTATCAATCATCTTATCTAACTGAAGAACAACCCTGTCTCGTGGAAATTAGTTTATATAGGCTACAACAAATTTTCAGGAGCATATGTTATGTAGATATGTTTTGTGCCACCAGGAATCTGTTTTTTAATCAACATAATGAAATGATGTTGTTAACATTACTGGCAAATTGACTCGATAAAATGAATCAACAAATATCCAATACTGATTTCTCCCTGTGGTTTTTTCTACTGTCAGTCAGCCTGGTGAAGACAATTTGGCTAGCTGTCTCAAAAGCATTACTCAATTCTCACTTTTGATGTGGATTCCAAGTAAGAGTTGCTGTGCTCTGTTCTGTGAATCTGTACTCAAAGCGACAGCGAGCTAGTTACTGAGGTCGGCATGCTAACATGCTCATGACAACACTAATATGTTGATGTTTCGCAGGCACAACGTTTACGATATTCACCATCTTAGTTTAGTGTGTTAGCCTAGTAGAATTTGCTAATTAGTGTAAGACAAAGTGCTGGTGATAAGAAGACTGTTTTTTTGGATCAGCTGGATCAATACCCGCATGTTGCAACCATCCTGAAAACCTACTCTAATTTTTTTCTATGACAGCTGCAGATTTATGAGCCTGTGAATTAAAACATCACTTCACCCTTTAGATATCCTACAGCTTTATCAGGCCTTTTCATGTTGATAAGATGTGTTTGGGGGTCATTAGTACATACTTATTAACCGCTTAGGGATGCTTTTAAGGCCACTTAGCTTACCTCAGCGATCTCAAGCTTATCTCATTGCTGAAAACCACAGAAAGATGAAACGCTGCACGGCTTCATAAGGTAGATGTAATAACAGTTTGGGGTGAGTCACTGCAGGCGGTGTGCTCATAACATTGTTTACGTTCTCTTTGAAATGAGGTTGTTGGGTCTTTTAATCAGTGTGGCTCAAAGGCATTTGCCCTGCAATTTCTGCTGTTATATGGATTTTCACTGGGGTGTGGTTTGAGGTTGAGAAAGAGGGAGGAGGAGGAGGAGGGCATGGCGGTTTAGGTGGGATGATGGGGAAAACTCACTTCACTTTAAAGTAGCATAGCTTGGGAGAAGTCTTTTAAACAGTAAACATTATTCTCTCTTGACGTGAATTGGAAGCCAAAACAATCAATTAACTCCAGCCTTCTAATTAAGGAAGGGAATTCACAAGAGAGTACGGCGGGTGTATAGTGTGCACTGTTATCTTCTTTTTAATTCCTCGTCAGCTGCCCTTTTCAAACAGAGGGAACTAGTATGATAGTACGTCAGTGTTGAGTTACATCATTCTGAAAACATGTATGCTTTTAGAAATCCTTCAAAAATAATCAGAGGTAGAAGAAGTATTCAGTGCAACGTTCTGCATTCAAAATCCCACTTAAGTAACACTAGAGCAGCATTATATTGCAGCAAAATGTAATTAAAGTATCCAAAGTACAACACAAATGGCCCCTGTGAGTGACATATTATTAGATAGATTTAGATTGTTAATACTGATGCATCAATGCTTGAGCAGCATTTTACTACTGTAGGTGGTTGAGGTGGAGCTAGTTTTAAATACTTTGTGAACTGTTCAGCAGATTAGTCCCAGTGGTTCTTAACCTAGGGGTCAAGTCACCTCCAAGGGGTCACACGATATATCTGGGGGGTAGTAAGATGATTAATGGGAGAGGGAAGGGGAGAAAGAGGAGAAAGAAGGAAGTTCTGCTACTCAAACTTGCATTCAATTTAAAATCTTTTCTCTTTGAATGTTTTTTATTGGATAATTTTACCTTTTTGCCTCAAACAGTTATTAAAATTAAACTCTCAGAGAAGTCTCTCTTTGGAGCAGCTGCTAACTACTCATAGACATCGGAAATGTCTATGAGTAGCCAACTAGACAGCTTTTTTGTGAGGGGTCATGAGCCAAAAGGTTGGGAAATCATATAGTTGAAATATGTTTTTCATGTAAAATCTGAAGAGTAAATAGTAATTGTAGCTGTCAGAGTAATGTGGTGTATAATGTACAATATTTCCCTCTGAAATATAGTGGAGTATATAAAACAAGCACAGAATGGAAATACTCAAGTACAGTACAAGTATCTAAAAATTGCACTTAAATACCATTCTTGAGTAAATGTAGTTAGTTCCTTAACTAATTAACATAAAGCCTGGATCGCTTCAATCTTTCAAATATCCTACAAATAATGAGAATCTTTCAGCAGAACGCGATGATCCAAACTCTTTACAATCCATCAAGCTCAGCAGAGTGACCCTCCCTGATCCCCTGAAACTACCTGTCAGAAAAAGGTCAGCTGAGTCCTCACTCTGACAGGCAAACAATTCTAGGTTAAGACCTTAATCTGCAAACCAAAACAACCTCACTGAGTAAGAAAACACATCAAGAAAACAATAAAGAAGAACATAGCTGAAGGAATGGAAAGCCTGTGTTTACTGAGGCATGCTCGCAATTAAGTTGATAAATGAATGTGTGCTGATGTAAGGTAGCCGAGCCACAGTTAATGAATGAGCGTGAGGTCTGTGCAGAACTCCAATTTCTCAGGCATTTTTATAAGCACTTGAAGTCAGACTGCGGTTTGAAGTTGCATTTCTCGCTCTCTTTCATCAATTAGGAGAGACTTCTTAACTAAACGCCGGCCTTAAAGATGGAACAGAGGTGAGGCTGGGACAGCAGTGGGTGGGGGTTGGGGGGTCAGGAAGTCCACTGAGTTTGTAATTAGCAGAGTAATGCAGGACATCTGACAGCTGGTTAGGATTTTGACTGTTTTATCCTTTGCCTGCCTTCCCCCGTGGCAGGCTGTTATCTGTGCCTTAGAGAGATTTCATTGGCTTCCGCTGACCCCCTGACGGGAGCTCTGAAGCTGTATCTCAGGCCCTAACAGCGGGGGACCCCTAAACTTTTAGTATTAATCACACAAAAGGATTCCTTGCCTGACTCATGGCATGTGGTCCCCATTGGGGTCTCAGCAAGCATGAGCAGAGATGAAAGCCTGCCTCTGTTTCCTGCTCCGAATGTGTTATGCGCACGCCAACTCAGCTGATGAGTGTCCGCTTTTGTTCTGCACCGGACCACACACACACACTCACGCACATAAACACAGCAAACCACACATGCGCTTGAACACACATCCAAACACCCACAGATGCACTCAGCTAGCCGCAGCCACTCAGACACCCAGTCCCCAATGTGCTGTGAAAAGTTTTCAAAACACCCAAAGCTCTGCATCAAAAATGATGAAAAGTGGCTGACATTTCAGAGGAGCTTTGTCACGTGGATTTGCTGATGGCTTTAGCGACCACATCAAACTTTTGTTCTCTGTGCAGATGTTTCCCTCTCTGTTTTACTTCATCTGAACTGAGTAAAGGAGATAGAGCCGGGGTTTATATTTGTGCTCTCATCGCTGGTGAAATACGGATTTACATGAAAAAGTCTTCTTTTCAGAGTAAACCAGCACCAACACGATTCTCTTAGATGCACGGCACATTACAGAAATTCAAACCATTCAAGTGATCCTGGAAGGCCTGAATTCTCCATTTTCATTAGATTTCCTGATCTCACTTTTCAACATGAATACTGGGAATATCCTAAAATGTATTCATGAAACATTTTAATGAATCACACTGGTGGAGCAGATGTTTATTCCAACAAAGCAGATCCACATGTGGAATATGTTAGGGGAAATTACTGGTTAAGCGCTGCAAGCTACTCTTTGCAAGCAACCTGCATAGAGTCTGAAAGGACTACCACAACAATGCAAGAAACTGACCCACAATAAGTAAACTTCATGAAAGAACAAAGCTCTGTTGAAAATTGGAATAAGGAAATTCAATCCGAAGAGAAATCTCTGTCTATTTAGTATCCGTATATATATTACATTATATTTAGTATATTGCAATGGATTTTAATGGCTGGTATGTGCGGTGCTTTGAATGAAAGTTATTGGTCAGTCAGTCAGCAATGGCCGAACAAACTGCACAGTAAGCTTTCATATCATGTATATCCTTTAAGGTATTGACTGGTTTAGCCACAGTCCACCATTTATTAGGGCAGTAATTATAATTGGCCTATGCCAGCTACTTCTCAATCCTCAGACCTTGTCATCTTAATCTCTGCTAATCCTCCTTTGTGTTTGCAGAAATTAGTTTGTGAAGTGGGCTCAATCTAGGTCAATCCTTTGGGCTCTTTGGAAAGAGTCTGATGGGGTTTGTGTATTTGTGTGTGTGTTTGAGTCCCTCGTGACAGATTTGATGGGTGGTTGTGAGGAGGGAGGATGGAGTAGGGGTGCAGTGGTGGGCACTGAGTTGGGCAAACACCTATTATCACCATTTTAATTGGAGATTAGTGGGAGGATTTAGCTGCAGATTCTGCGGGGAGGCAGACAGCAGTGGATGCTGGCACCACTCTCTGTGGGCATGACTCTGTGTTCTCTATATAAGCCTGCAAATCTTTATGTAGAGAAAAGCAAATAGGAAGAGAGTCTATTTTGGGGGGAATGATGAGAATATTCTTCTTTTCTTCATTCACCATCTCAAAACTTAGACAAGATAGAATTCAATTTCAATGATGGTGCAAAATGAGTTTTCCCTTTGACAAAGTCACAGGCAATAGTCTTTCAGCGGTTTCCCGAGGCAGTCACAGCAATGGGTCAGATCATGAGCAGAAAAATTATTCTGAATTAGAAAAGGCCAACAGGGAGAGGTGAGACGCATATGTGATGATATTGGGAAAGGAGAGTGCAATACATCAAGTGTTTACATGATGCTCATGCTCTTGACAGACCTGTCCACCTGCCCAGGGACAGAGATTAAACAGTCAAGAAATAGTCTGACACAGTACCCCCCATAAAACCTGTAGCTTACAATCATATTTTCATATTTTCAAGCGACTTTGAGTTCGTGAAAAGCGCTATACAAATTCAATTTATTATTATTATTATTATTATTATTATTATATTTACCATATAGACATGAAAGTGGTATTATAAAGTCATTTAACTCTCACATATTAATATGTGTATAAAAAAAGCAGTATTTTAAATTCTGCATGTAAAGTCAAATGTTTATAAATTATAAAACTGCTCTTTCACCCAAAGATTGAGATTAAACCAACCCCTCAAAAGTTGATAGTACTGCCTATCTGAGACCAAGCACACACAGGCTGAATCAGCAGCCATAGTGCAGGTGCTAATTGATAAGAGCTTTTTATTTCTCTTATCTCATAAGCACAGCACCTTCGGGTGTTACTTTCTGACTACTGTCATATATTTCCAAGTTAAAAGTAGACTGTGTTTAATCTTGTGTGTTGAAATTGCTGGAATGTGCACTCCCATAAACATGCAGGGAAATAACCTTGGTCAGAGTGTGTTGGAAAGTGATAACACACATGGGCCTCAGTGCTAATGGCTAATAAGCTGCAGATTTGAGGGAGTTTTAGCATGATATACTGCAGCTTAACAAGGTTAATGTGCTTGAAATGTCTTTTTATTCTACCTTATTTTGCTCTTTTCCCACAACTATCTCTTCTTCAGAGCTCTTTCCACCTTCCTGCTTGTCATTTCTCTCTGTCCTCCCAACATTATATTTCCCAACTCTGCCATCTTCCTGTTTGAAGCCTGTTGAAGAAACTGTAGGAAGCTCATGGAATGAGTGCAACTTGGATAAGAAGACTGATACCACTTTCATATCCGTACACTAAATATGAAGCCAGAGCGAGCAGCTGATTAGCTTAGCTTAGTATTTACACTGGAAATGGGGAAACAGCTAGCATGGCTCGGTCATAGGGTAACAAAATTCACCAGCTACTCTAAAGTCACTAATTCCTTTATAACTTGTTTAATCTGTGCAAAAAGTTGCGGTCATAAGCCTTGATCATACAGTTCTTCCGTGCAGACACAGACGCAGACAGGCAACCTCCTGATAGCAAGAAGAGCTTGCACTCTCTGCAAGAAAGTGAATAAGCATATTTCCCAAATATCTCAAATTATTGCTTTAAATATTCTACGCTAACTATGATAGTCTTATATGACAAAGCCTTAAGTTGAATTCCCTCTGGTAAGAAAGTACATTGTTTTCACTGCCTCATGTGTTAGTTGCAGTGGGAATCAAGGGAATGTAAGTAATTTAAGTATTTTTTTGTGTGTGGCTGCACTGTGAGAAAATCCCCTGTATAACACCTTACCCTGCAGTTCTCACCCTATCTGAAAGTTTCACACCCATTAATCCTCAGCAGTTAGAAACTAGAGCATCTTATATGAAATGGTGAAAGGCTGGGAGGTAGCACACATTTTAAAGCATATGTGAAAATCTCCTTAGCAGTTACTGAATGTGTTGGCCAATTCGCAAATCATCTTGTCAACAGTTTTTGGTTTGTTTTACATTTTATCTTGCTGCACACCTGTGCTCACTGTTTAGCATTTAACAGTTGTACTTTTCCAGTTTCACAAACAAAATATGGATTAAACATAATGAGCAGTTGTCTTTGTTTCACTATCCATGATTACCTAATCCATCTCAAACTCTGACATTGTCT
This sequence comes from Micropterus dolomieu, assembly GCF_021292245.1. Classification (NCBI taxonomy): domain Eukaryota; kingdom Metazoa; phylum Chordata; class Actinopteri; order Centrarchiformes; family Centrarchidae; genus Micropterus; species Micropterus dolomieu. The sequence goes on along the minus strand of NC_060162.1, from coordinate 7,029,784 downwards.
CTCTTTCTGCATTTACATCCCAAGAGACACTCACCCACTTTTCACCTTTCAACTCTTCTTTACTTTTGTGTGAGAGCAGCTGCAGACATTCTCCATCCATCAGATCACATGCAGGGAGCTCATTCAACCCCACTCCTCCCTCATGACTAATCAGCTGAAACAGTTTTTCTTCCTAAAATGCTGCACACCACCCTCTCCCACAGCGAACTATTGACTTTACCTCACAATATGCCCACCGTCTGGTATTGAACTACAGAAATGTCATACATACCATGTGGGACAAGAAGGAAAAGTACTCCACCGATTTAGCATTGCAATTCTAAAACATTGTTGGAGTCACGATGGGCATTTTTTTATTTATCAAAATTGATCTACCGGAACCAGATATATCTTTTTCATTCCATGCATTCTTCTTCCTTGTTAAAACCTGGCACCTACATTACCCACAATGCAACTCAGTCGCAGATAATTCAGTCTACGATTTGGTCGTAGCGGTTAATGTAGCCTGGGGCCAGTAGCTTACTGAAATACTAATTGGCAGCATTTTTATTTTTTACACTGACAAGTTCATCCAATTAATTCCATCATAATAAAACCATTAGTGCTAAAACAATCAAGCAATAACAATTTTGATAATGGAATATTTGTTTAAATCATTTATATAGCAAAAATGCCAACATACTTAAAACTTGTATGAAAAATGTGCTGCTTTGTCTCTGTTTTCTAATATTTTAAGATTAATATCTTTGGATGTCGGACTGTTAGTCAGACAAAATAAAACATTACCAGAGACATTACAACTATGACAGGCATTTTTCACTATTTTCTGAAATTTCATTAATTGAAAATGTTATTATAAAAAAATCACACACACAAAAAAGCCCAAACTAGTCTTTCCAGGGCTATAAACCACATCTCCTATGGGTCAGTCGGTAAAATGGAGGTTTGTTTCCATGACAACTGAGCGTGTGCCACCTGCCTCGCATGAGATGTGATTGAAAGTTCCAGAAAAAGCTTCTACTGTAAGTGGACCTTGAGTTTTACTTTTTTAAATGTAAGTGTGTGAGTCAAACTACTATTTCCATGGACAAAAGCAAACTTGCATGTTCAAAGATTAATTGAAAAATAACAGAGATTATCCATGAAATAAATAATTGTATATTTAAATATTCACAAAAAGATCATCTGTTTTCATGTTACTTTAAGAATCTTTCATAATAATAGATTTTTATCCTGTTCTCCTTTCATCTCCTGTCATGTCCATTAGCCAGGTTTAAGTAATGCTGACCTGATGATGGAGGCACCACTTTGGCCCCCGTCCAGTCCAAATGAGCCCACTTTGGCCATTGTTCCAGTGCGGATGACTCTGCCCTGGCGTTGTTCCATTTGGGATGGAGTAAGTTCACTACCTCGGAGATCACTCAAGGTCACTGTTCAATACACAGATTTCTGTTTCCTGAGGCAGGTCATGTACTGTGTTTTTTTTCTCTCTTTTCCGACCTTAGAAATAATTAAACTTTTTTTCAGTGTCATTAAATGTCCTGAAGCCAAAGCCTGAAGGCTGACATTCCTGTGGGTTTTATCTTCAGCTTGTGACGCCTGTTTGATACGGTATGGCTGTGTGTTGTGAGCATCTGTTATCCCAGAATGCCCCTGGGGCTCTCGGTCACTCTCTGTGAAATGACACTGGAATGTTAATTGACCTAGAAATCACTAGGTGTTTTTCTGTTTAGCTCCAGCGACCTAGAGAGATATTGATATTACTACTTTGCAGCTTTATTTAAGTATGAACCATGACCAATTAAAAAACTTGAAATTGAGTATATACATTTATTCATTCAGCTGATGCTTTTATCCAAAGCAATTTACAATTGCTGTATGTGTCAGAGGTTGAACTAGTCTGGAGGGGTTAAGTGTCTTGCTAAGGGACACATTGGTGGATGTGTCACAGTGGGAACTGAACCCGGGTGCCTGACACCAAAAGTATGTGTTGTATCCACTGCTCCATCACCGTTGCCATCGCCACAAAAACATGGTTCCAATTACAGTAAATAATTATACACATAGGTGTCACTTACACTGGGGACACGCTGGGGACATGTCCCCACCACTTTCCAACACAAAGTGACGCCCTTTATTATACAAACAACTGCACCTCCTCTTAATGTGACAATTTAACATATTGTATACACATAACAGTTTCTTTGCCAGTAGAGAGATAAGAGAAATAATGTGCCTCATGGAAATAGTTAGCCCCAAGTCCATTCTTCCCTGTTGAAGACAGAAAGCCTTAAAAGCAGGGCACAAATATATACTTTCAATTTTAAAGAAGCCTCAGTAATTTCATGAAATAGCTGGGCACTATCGTTTATAGCAAACGTTGCTCGAACAGCAGTAAACAGTGTTGGGAACTATTTTTTTAAATGCAGACTGATACACATTTGTTGTTGTTGTGAGTATTTACAGCATCAGAATGGTTTAGGTGGGATTGATTCAAAAGAAATTATAGTGCCCATGTTCATCTTAATGAAGTAATATGTCACCCACTGCAACACTTTGGCTCATTTATCTGTTTTAATAATTTTTTAAACTACAGCTTTGTCAGATACAATATGAAAGACACACAGCAATCAGCAACACTAGACTACTAAGACAATTGGTAGACTTCAAATCAACTAACAGAGCTCCAAATCATTTGTGCACAAATTACAAATGGATTACTCATTAAAACAATATATAGTAGTTTAAAGTATTTAGTGTCTCTGCCGACATTACTCTGAAAACCACGATAATCCGTACTTTTTCATAAGGTGTTTCTCTTATTTTGTCCACACCCCGTACTTTTTTTCTTTTGGCAACCCCTACTGCAACGTTTTCAATGGCCGAACAAAACAGTTTCATCAGCTGCAGGTTGAACTAATCCATGCTCGTTACATGACCACGATACATTTACTGCATTTAGCCGATGTGCTACATCGTTAGCTCGCGTGCTGCTTTCAGTAACTATCTTTACTGTCTGTGTATCTGTCACCGGAGGCTCAGCAATGTCAGCACAGCTAAATATATTGGATGATAACGAAACGGGTAGTGAGCTGGACTGAAGATTTTAACGAGATTGTGTCACACTTTATAATAATAAGACCGTAGTAAGTATATTTGCTGTAGTATCAGTGGATGGCTCTTCCTCTGGGTTGTATATTATGTGGGTCATGTTAGTTACAGCGACTGAAAGGTGGAGAAGCTGTGTACCAGTGTATCGGTAAAAGGCAATAAATCTAAACTGAACATTACGAAGCGGCAGGTCCGAACTAATGTAACGTTAGCTGGCTGCTCGTAGCTGTATCACTATAAGATAGTAAACAAATCGTTCCACATTTGCTTTTTACCATTACATCATTTCTTGCAGGCTTTGACACTTTGACATAATATCTGTGGTACACAGGAAAGTAACACGGGTCGCATTAGTTGTGTAAGTAAGTAATGTGGAAAGCTAACATTAGCAACTGCTTGGTGTTAGCCGGACGAGATGGCGTGACTTTCTCTGTGTTTCTCCAGCTTTACTGATGCTCACTTTGTTCTTACTCAACATCATCTGAACCTGTTTGGTCTGATGGGCTTCAGCACATAAACCTTTATTGTTGTTTTGTGTCCTTACGTGGAGCCTGTGTTTTGCTGTGAGCCGGTTGTTTTATGGTGTTAGTGGACTGCATGTCGTTAGCTGCAGTGTTGTCGCTGTAGTACGAGAGGCTCGGGAGCGTGCACAGGGCTGAATCCAACCCAGAGACCTCACATTAAAAGCAGAATAGTGGCTGATGCAAGCAACGGAGAAAACAGGCGTGTGATTCATTTCTAAGTGAGTTTTGAGCCCATTGACAATAAGGAAATGACAATTTGATTTATTAAAATCAAAAACTTACATATAGCCCCTTTAAGTCTCCTTACCACCAGTATTTTCTTAATTTTTTGTTAACCTGTTTTTGAGAGTGTGTCAAACTGATGCTGATTAAATTATATGGTAATTTGTGTTGTTGGAGTTTGTTCTTGTTGATTGGAAGACATTACTGTTATTGTCCTAGGTCTCAGTCTGTATTTCAAGGCTTAGCAAGGAGTTTTCCTCCAAACAACGCCGCACTCTCAACCCAGTCACTTTACTGTTTCCATTAGCACTCAATAACAAATGGTCTATTTGGTGAAACAGTTCAAAATGTGTCACATTTATTTGATTTGTCTGAACATGGTGGGCATATTACAGGGATGTTGGTACATGACACTGGAATGTGAATAGACCCAAATATCAATGTTTTTTTTTTTTATTATGTTAAGTAGTACTTAGACATGCGCACACACCTGCCACCGTGCTTCGGGCTACTGCCTCGTTCAAAGATGGAAATTCCAGCAGTCACATCTCATGCAAATCAGCTTGTGTAGCTGCTACTGAGAGGCTCACAGCAGGCCACAGGTTACAGTTTAACCCCGCTTGTTACAGCAGTCAGGTAGTGGCAGAACTGTTAGCCAGCCTATTTCTCCCCCCCTGTGCTACATTTCCACACTAAAATACTAACAAGCCTATTGCGATTCAGGAGACGCCGTTTAATTTGCCCTGGAGCTAACATTTTTTCCAGCATGTGTACACTGTAATGAGATTTCCACTGCATTTCCCCAAGCTGTGAACCATTCTCACCACATTTGAATAGAGAGCAACTTCTGCAATAGCCAGAAATAAAACTTTATGGTGAATAACAATAAGTACTGTTCATTGTCGGTTGTTTTTGCATCATTCTGCTGTGCCATGGTCTCAAGCCTTTGAGAAAAAGACTTAAAAACATAATGCCTTGTTTACTCATTACTGGTAGTCTTCTGCTGAGGGGAAATAATGGGATAAATGACTCACACTGCAGCACTGTGGGAAGCGCAGCTTTTTGTCATTTGTAGCTTATTGGCCTTGTTTGGTCTAGAAACGATTACTAATTCCTGCTCACAGTTAAAAGGGGATGTAAAATAAATGGTACAAATTTCATCAGTCATGAAAGACATACTAGATGGAATGCAATGCCTCAGTAGCAGGAGATGTACAGTACAAGCAAAAACTATTAAATGGCAGTGTTATGAAAACTTTGCAAATATAATAATAACAATAATAATGCATTACATTTATATAGCGCTTTATCATTGAAACTCAAAGCGCTTCACAGTGAAGTGTGGGGGGACTCACCTCAACCACCACCAATGTGTGAAACATTGGAAACATTGAGCCAATTACTATGGGGATGATTAGATGGCCAGATGGTGAAAGCCAGGTTGGGAATTTTGCCATGACACCAGGGAACACCCTACTGTTTGCGACAAGTGCCATGGGATCTTTAATGACCACAATGAGTCAGGACCTCGATTTAACGTCTCATCCGAACATAACACTATAGTGCAGGATTCATCAAACTGATGGCAGAAGGAAAAATGCTGCTGCTTAGTTAAAGCTTAGTATTATAAGAGAAACAAATAATCCAACTTATTTGGTTCCCATTAGCAGCTGAATACAGGAAGGTGTGAAGGACACTTTCCTGCCATTATGTGGAATGGGCTACCAATGAGCATTAAGATGATCAACTCTTTAAAGTCCTCACTAACAAAATAGCTGAGAGGCCGAATTCGCTCACAATAACAATTATACAATAAATATAATGAAATATTGTCAATATGCTGTTATTTTAAATCTCAGTGTTAATTTTGCATTGTACAGGCCTATTCAATTTAAGTAAATATTATGTGAACTTTCTTATATAATGTATAGTAATGTTGTGGCAGAAATAGTATTGTATGGTATAGCAATGTGTAAGGACTAGTATTATTGTATATTGTATTGTTACTGATTTTTTAAAATTTTCTTTTTAAAGAGAAACGATGTATCCCTGGAAGATGTTAATAACTTACTGGTTGCCTCTTCATGATGCTCCTACCAATTTGCCTTCCTAAAAATGACCACAATGGAAATTGTGTTTTTATCCTTTTGATGGTATCTGTAGCTGGGGCATCTCTTGTTGGATAAAGAATCAATCAACAACATTGTAGATTCAATACTTCGTAAACATGTAAGGGATTTCTTCAGTTTATAAAATAAATGTCATGAGACTACACAGACGAGAATTGAGAAATGTTCTCAACTCATCAAGACATATAAAACCTCAACATTATGTCTGTGTGAAATTGAATCTCCACTATTTATTGTCTGCTGTGAGAAAATTCAAGATTTGCTTTATCATTAACATCAAATATCAACAGTAACAAAAGCAAATATCAGTGTGGGAATTCAACACAAAACAAAAAAATAAACGTGTTATGCATGTAATTACAACAGCTACTAATTGCATGTCGACAGATCCATCTCCATGACAAACAAAATCCATACGCTAAAACCCTAGGTGGACCTTGAGTTGGGATTGCTTTGTCAAATGTCTAGAGAATAACTTAAAATTTGTGTCAGTAATGCCCACAAATTCCCATAAAAGTAAAACAAAAGTATCTGCATCTTGCAAACTGCAAAAATGTTAGTGTTTCTTTTCTTTTGAGTTGCAATCTACAGTAAAAGGCCTCATCTGGCTGTGACCTTTGAGTGTGGCCGTTGAGAAAACCAACACTTTTCCCAATAAGGACTGGCACGGTGATAATCTGTATGCTGTTACATTAACATCCCGTGTAACATTAACTTCCAAATGTTGATTTTGTGTTTATATTAACATTTTATGCTGAATTGCAATCAGCTTTAAAAGGTCAAGATTTGAATTCGTATGTATGCAATAAGTGTTCAAAATATATATTTGATTTCAACATAAAATAGCAATAATAGTTAATAGTTATTCTGACTACTTTAAAAACTTATTGGGTAATATTGACTATATGCACTTCATTTAGTAATGAGAAAGTTTCTGTACTGCTATTTGCTCCAGATAATTAAAAAAGATGGAGAATAATGATCTGATAACAACCAGATGGTTGACTGACTAAAAATACAGTGTCTATTTAAGTGGGATTATGGTTGCACGCACTAATATCACTGGAAAATCATTGCTCACAGTCTCTTGCATGCATGCCCAGATGTATAAGACTATAAAGCACTGAGTCAGAAAAAAAAAAGGATTGTATGGGGGTGGCTAGAAAGAAATACACTGTAAGAGCTGATGTATTGTCAGAATAACAGACTCCCAGAGCTGAATTAGTCACACCAATACATCAGTTAAAAAACACTAAGAGTCACATTTCAAGCATCCCCTCTGAACACTGCAGCCCTGCATCGCCCTCCCCCAGCCCCTGTCCAGGGCCCCATCTGTCATAATCACTCACATATGTTTTGGGAAAGGGCCTGGGGCCGTCCTCTAAAGGCACCCAAACATACCCCACCTCCCCTGATTAATCTCCCGCAGAACAGACAAACTGTATGATGCTTATCACACACTCTGCCATGACATTTTTGATTGGCCTAGACACCCCCAACAATATGGCTCATTCATAAAAATCAACATGTAAAAAAAATGCGCTGTAACTGTGCAGACAAATGCAGACGTGTTGATTTCTCACAGGGGCTTTGTGTGTGTTATTGTGCAAGGTGACGAAGCCAACTTCGTCAATGAGAGCCTCTGGCACCTGCTGCCTCTTAATTGGAAGAGGTTGAGTGTTTGTTCACCGTGCTCAGACCCCAGTGTTCTCTCACCTCTTCTCTCACTGATACACCCCTAACCTATTCAACCCCTTGACTTTGTTGCTGCTGGTGTCACCCGGAAAGACTGTCATTTACTTGTTAGTTCCCTGCTATGCGCCCATTTGGATGACTGACTGGGAACAACACAGTGGGATGGTACGCTGGAGTAGCTTTTGCAATTTAGAAAACCCTGGAAGGAGGAGTATCATTTAAGGTGTGAAACCTATATTCTTACTTGTGTTTTCATGCCGCCTCTTCCTTGCTTTCAATCTTCTTTCTCCTTTAGTCTCTGTGTCTGTAATGGGGCGGAATGTGGTGTCGGTTTTTTTCACACATATGTACACCAGAAAGGGCCATTGTTCTTCATTATCTCTGTAAATCATCCTCTTGCATATGAACAATTAAATCCTGCCAGGCTGGTTTGATACCTTGTCCACAGTGATGCGTAAAACTTTTAAAACACTGTTACATGTAGAAACACTGTAGAAAATTGTCCAGGTTTTGTTGTTATGATGTCCCAGTATGTATTGAACAATAATGGCTGTGACACATACCACCTGCAATATGTTTGTATGCAATATATATAGCGTGTAGGATTTATATTGACAGTAACAATGCATGGTACATGTTTAAAACATTGTGCATTTTAAACATCAAGAATATAATCTATAATGGGAGTAAGTGGAGGGTTTTGTGTTACAGGGTTATTGCACAGGGATTGTTTCATTTATAAACTACATAACACATTATTTTGAGGTAAAACCGCACAGAGTGAGACTACAGGTCAGATTACCTAACCTACCCATCCACCGCTGTGGGTGTGCGTCAGTGGTTTTGAATGTGTAGTTGCTGAAAACTTTCAATAATTCACTGCACTGTATATGTCAGAGTTCTGTTGCACACAAGGAGCAGTTGTAGGCATTAATATTTGGTGTGCTCCTTTCTGTCTGTGAGCTGGTATAAAGCTGATGGATGACTCCTGAGTTTTTTGTGTGTCAGTATTGTGGATCAAACTAATGTGGGAGAGGAAAAGAAAGCGACAGAGACTTGTTCAGGCTATCTCTGACCAGCCAAGTTTTTCTTGCATTTTCTTTTACTTTAGCGGTCTGCCAAAGTAATCGATTCTTAACTGACCCGTCCTAGAGATAAATCATGAATAAGTTATTGTAAATCTTGCTTTTGACCTGTAAAGGCTTATCTGTCACTCAGGCCAGCTATCAGCTTGGAAATGGAAACAATGAGAACAAAACCACAAATAATACATACAAGATGAAACTTTAATGTTCCCGTGTTGAAACAGGATGAGCGTGGTGAGCACATAAACACTGTGAAGCAACCCTACACCAAATGCAGAACCTGTAAGTTCAGGATCAGGGTTAATTTGGGCCCAAAAGTATGTTTGTCCTGTGTTGTCACTGCAGTAAGATGATCAACTGCTTGTCCAACGTTATGATCGGGGCAACAACTCTGCTGAACAGGAGCTGACCTTTGTGTAAATTCGTCCTGTGATTCACAACTACCGGCCTGTAAACTCTGCGGTGTCAGATGATATGGCGATCGTATTTCGCCCTGACTGGCATGAACTACTAATATACTCTGGTGTGACCCAGGGCAGCTCTTGTCTGTCAACCCAGTTTAGGTTTCCTCACAAAATTTGTTGAAATCCTTTCTGGGACTTCTGGAGGAAAACTGGCTGCTGAGAATAACAGAGATGTACAAGATCTGTATGCAAAGGCAAAAATACATAAATTGCTGCATTGTGTTTCTGAAATGATCAGATTTTCGTGACACCATCAAGATTAAAACAGTGTTAAAACACATCAGTTTGTTTTGTCATCTCCACACATGAGCTTGTGATCTACTGGTGTTGTAACACTGCTGTCAACATATACCAGAGCTGAGGCTTCTTATTGGCACACAACATACACACGGAAGTAGTGGCTAACACCTGTTAGTGCACACCTTTTTCTTTATAATCAGGGCATGAAGCTGAAAAGTGTAGGGGACTGTTTCCACAAATATGTGTTTTACATGTAGATTTTTTCTACCTGAGTGTTTTCATTTCCCACTTTGGACTCAAAGGTGCAGACTGCTTGTGAGATGAAAGAAAACCAAACATAACTGAAAGTTTTACTCTGTGAAGTGAAGCTGCATCAAACTAATCAGGGCAGCCCAAGAATGAGGTCACACACTTCTCCAAACGAGTGCCACAAGCCAAAGTTACAAGGAACTAGATGCATTTATGTGAGACAGAGAGGGGACAAGTAAAACAACCTGTTCTCAAAACCTTGAAGTAGGTTTGGCCTCATAATAATGTGAGCATTAGACAAAGTCTTCTGGTTTCCTGCTCTCAGCTTGCTGTATTGTTCTTGCAGAAGAGAAAATCTTCCCAGCTGGAGCCCAAAACCCTCCATCCTGCCCATCCACTCTCCAACTGTCTGCCTGCCCAACAAATACGTGACTGGAAAAACCTTAACAGGCTGGTCCCTGTGCTTCCGCCAAGTGTATAGCTCATGTGGGTTTGTGTATCTATGAAAGTATATCATTTGTGTGCACTACTCTTTCACAGACTTAGCTTCTCCAGTTAAATCAACAGGTGCACTTTCTCATAGAGCTCCTATAGAACTGTAATAATTGTCACTCTGTTATCAGCTAATTGGGCTTAGTAGTCTGCAAAAGTGGAAGTTTCTCATATCAGCCATCACCATTAACTAATTATCATTATTATTACATTATTATTTACATTCTGTGTCTAATTTTTGTTTTATTTGGCCATCATTTCTATTAATTATGATAACATTTCAGTGATTAACTTCATGATGAGATGCGGTGATATCGGTTGAATGAAGTCTAACAAGGCAAGTAACATGATGAAAACAAAACTATGAGCCTACAGCCAAGTGAGTGGCTCTGTGAGGCTGTACTGAGGCACTGCTGTGCTTTGAGCTAAATGCTAATTTCAGCATGCAAACATGCTTACGCTAACATACAGATGTGTCGAAGTATGTTTATTATGTTCTCCTTCTTAGCTCATAGTGTTAACATGTTAACATTTTCTAATTAGTTCTGGACATAAAGTATAGCTGAGCCTGATGGAAATGCCATTAATGTCTCAGGTATTTAGTTATAAACCAAAGCATAAACCTGATAATGACGCTAGATGAAAACTTAAGGACTCACCAGTGTGATTACAATCATCTTGTCGCGGACATGAATGTGTGTACCAAATTTCAATTGTCCAATATTTGAGATGTTTTGATCAAAACAAACAAATGTAAACCTCACGGTGGTGCTAAAGAGAAAGCCAGGGTAACCCCAAAGTCAGTCAGATAAATCCTCTGGGCACGATGAATACCTGTAATAAATTCCATTGCTAGCTGTTGAGATATACTGTGTGATGTATCTGTCTGGATCAAACAAAGCGGTGGACTGACTGACCAACATTGCCATCCATGAGAGCCATGTCACTATCATAGCTAGAAATCAAAGCAAACATTTAAATTATTACCCATTCTTTCCATTAATATTTGCATACTGACTTTCTTATTCAGCAAAACTAGCACACACAGTTTTTCTGTGCAGTGAGTGATCATAACTAACATTATAGGTGTGCTCACTTCTCTTCTCCACAGATCTCAGCAAAACTTGGCGAGCAGAATTTTATCATAAACAAAAGTATGAAAATAAGAGAGAGGTTTAAAGTTTAGATAAAAACACAATTTCCATTTAATGCTCATGAAAAGTTTAAATCCACAGGCTCATTTTGTTTTCAAAATATTTCAGCTTGCAACAGCTTGCTGAGACTTATTACTACCTTGGCAAATGCAATCCATCATTGCAAATGAGACCATTATGGTAATGATTTCCAAACACCACATTGTAATGCCACAATCACTGCCGTTGCAATCGTGTCAACATCAGCTCTCCCAGAATTGAAGGTGAAGACATTATTAAGCTTCTCCAGCCACATGTTATCTTCTACTGGGACTCAAATTTAGTTTTGCCTCCTCACCGCCACCACAATTAATAATGCGTGATGATGAAAAAAGTGAAACTTTTTTAATTAAATGTTGTGAAAAATGTGTATTGTCTTATTCAAAATGGTGACTTTTGTCAGCAAGTCTCTCTGCTTTTTCCCATTTTTATGTGAGCCTTTGACTCAGTAGGTGCGACAAATATGCAGTCAATCAGACATATGAGTCTGTGGCACCTAATTGGTTTTAGACTTTTTGTAGGAAAGTACATTTTTAGCATTCTTTTGCAAATCTCTGCAGAAACTTTGAGCTTCCTTCACTTGTGTTTAATTTGGGTTGTTTTGTTCTCCTCAGGATTCAAAGGCACAGGTATGTGTACACACATACTCTGTGTCACCTATGTGTGTTTGCGTTTGTCTGTGTGCATTATTATTTGCATCCTGTAGAATTTAGGTTTTAGAACTCTTTTGTTACACCTTTCAACAGCAAAAAAGCAACTTAATTTAAAGTATTTTATGGTCTGGGAAACAATGCAGCACTTTAAGATTTAAAGTTTCATATTTTGCCTTGCATTGTTCCTGACAACCACCCAAACAGCCTGTGCAAGCGGGAACAACATGCCCAGTGTTAAACAGAGAAGAGAGTTAGCATTACATTATTAGAAAATTACAAAAATAAACAAACTTATGACCCTTCACATTCAATATGGGCATGTTTTGCAAGTGTGTCTGTGTTGTTTAAGAGAGAAAAAGAGAGCTCTTCCGTCTTTGCACTCCATTAAGTTTTAACTTGTGTTTATTCTCACTTCATGAAACCCATCTGAGATAACACAGTCCAATTAAGCATTGCTAATTCATCATTTAAGCCAGAACTCCCCCAGCATAAACAATGGGATTCATTCTTGACTTGGAAGTTACGCTGCTTGAAACCATTTTTTCCAAGTAGATCACATTTTGTCTGGCCCCCGTTAGAAGAGTTGGAATCTGATCGAGAAATGGTGTTTTATTGTACACTTCTCCAAGCAATTTGGATCTGGATATCAGTGATTCTCCATCTAATGCAGTCTACAAGCTGCACTACCAAACCATAGTGATGTATTGCAAGTTGCAAGCAGTTTTACAAAAATTGTGCAGAAGTACAAGATGAGCAACCCTATCTCATAGAAATAATGCTAATACTTTACTTTGTACTTTATATACTTTTGCAACAGCAACATTTTGAGAGAAACGTAATGTTGTTTGTTGCAAAATGTTTGTACTGCCCGTATCTGCAAAACACATGCTTTTGTTGCCTCAATCTAAACACATGCGGGAGTCAGGATGCGAAAATCTGTCTACAGTATCAAAGTCCTGTGCCTTTCATGCATCAACTATACACCCCGACCACCCCTCTATGACTTTCATGTGGTACAAAAATGTAGCACATCGCCACAGAATATAAAGTAATATATAAATATGATTTCTAGTAGGAAGGGTTGAGATTAAAACTGTGTATAAATAAATGCATAAACATTAATGAGTATGTTCACAGGGATGAGGGAAATAACAATGGTGCATTTCTGTGACTCAGTTCTTTTTACTGCCGTGCAGCTTGATCTTAATTCTGGCTCTGATTTTTGCTGAAATCTGTTTTCAGAAAGTATTTCTTTGACTGGAGTTTTTGTTGCTTTTTTTATATAATCCCAGACAACCCTCAGACCCAGAGTAAAACTGCTCACAGGGACAATTAAGGACTCCAGGTGTTTCTCACTGTTAATCACACTGAGGGATTCATTTGGCGTCCAAGGCTATGTGGATCAGCTCTTTGCTGCAACCCCTTAGAGTGACTATAACAGCAGCTCTTCATCTGTATAGCTTGACATAATGAGAGCACCTCTCTCCAAGTCCCAACCCCTACAGTAACCCAACTTATTATGTTTCAGCTGCAACAAGCTGGTCAACTTTGGTGCCATCATTCAACACTATGCATGTGTCCAGTGACTGCCTACATTCTTTTTGTTGAATTTCACCAAAAAAATCAATTTAATTGCATGTGTAGGAAGACACAGCAACTTCCTCCTTTGTTTGAGGACAGGGCAGCAAGGTGATTTAGTGGGCCTCTGCAGCGCTTGGGGCTTGATTGGAGCGGCCGAGTCCTACTGGTGACACTTCATATATCAACCAGACAGCCGGACAGAAAATCATCTAGGTATAGGCTTAGACTTCTCTCTAGACAAAGCTTAAAGGACAATCAACATTTTATTACAGTATGTGGTGAATGAACCAATTAAGAAACGGGTGACTCTAACTTCAAGTGTAACTGCATATCATCAGTTGCAATGTTAGTCAGATAATGCTTTATCATTTGACAAGCACGCATTTCTTATCTAAAATTTTAATATCAACAAAAGACTAAAAATTTGTACAACTGAAATATAACATCTATTATAAGATACTCATAATATGAGAAAGCTGAATATATCACCGTGACTTTCTATGGTGGTGGTTTTATAAAGACATTGTCAATCGAAACCTGTTTATTATAATGACCAAGAGCTCTCACCTCACATAGAAGGTGCTACCTCTCAGTGTTAACACATCCCAAGATTGAGAATGGAGAGAAGATAGAGGAAGAACATGATATTTTCAGCCCCACAGGAATACAGTACTGCTTCTGTCACTATGCACATGAATCAAACCCATTCAGTGCAATGACTTTAATGGCAAAAGGACATATCCAGAGAGGGAACATTGTGAGAAGGCAAGATGACAATGGAAATATAATGAATGAGCAGGACAGGAAATGTTAATTTCATCCTCAAACAAAAAAGGCACTCTGTAATGAAATTGGTTGCACTGGACAAATGACTTGAAGAAATGGTATAATTCTACATCATGCATTTAAATTAAACAGATATAAATGTAATACCAGGAAGGAGCGGACGCCTAAATCTTGTTAACTGAACATTCCTTAATCAACTCCTTGAACAGTCTTTGGATTTTTCCCCATGTTGAAGCTATAAGGGCAATACTTGGCTTTTAAAGAGTTTGGAGAGTGTATCTTTTTCTTTTGCCTTCCCAAAATTAAAAATACAAAAGCAAATGTATAAGGAAAGGACTAAACACTGGCTGTTTCTCAATATCGAGTTTGCCAAGTTCGGACTTGTGTACTTTAAAGCTTGGACTTGGCAAGTTCGGCTTGGGACTACAAACTCCCAGGAATGGGGGCACGCAGTCCGTCATTCAGCAATTGGAACAGCAGCAGACTTCTGGCAGCCGGACCCGTTAGCGGGCGGAACCTCGCATCTCCGAAAACGTCGTGGCAAATCAACCACATATTTGGAGTTTAAACAACTATATTCCTTCATAAAAAAAAACTCTTAAAACTACTATATGTGACACAAGAACAGCAGTATTATAACTTACAGTTGTGAGGTGAAATGCATTATGGGATACCTGGCTATCCGAAGTCCACACCAGTCACCACTGATGCAGGCTCGGTAAAACGGGCGGAGCGAGAACACATCCAGGTATATGACTGTACTTGGCTAGATGCAGACTTTTGAATTGGAACAGTACTTTGGCTGCGACTAATGACGTTTCACAACTCCACAAGAACAAAAGTACAGACAAGAACGCAGATTGAGAAACAGTCACTGTTTTCGCCTTCTCTTCCATAAGGTTGCGTTAGCATGTTCAGCTATCTTACCTCTTTAACCTAATCCAGTCCAAGGCCAAGAGTTAGCATATAATTTGTTGACTAAACTAATAGGCTAATATTAGCAGTCCTGCTCTTCATCGGATTTGGGGTTCCCAAAGTTAGCAACCCCAGCCAAAGTCATCACCCGAGGTTTTACGTGAGCCTTATGGTTGTCAAACACATCGACATTGAGTATGCAAGCAACCAAACACGGTTATGTTAAAACAAAATGAGACAGCATTTTCCAACTAATGGCACTCACGCAAATAGCTAATTAATTTCATGCTGGCAAAATTCGTAAAAATCAGCTTTTGTCTGCTTCTGTCTGAAATCAGGGAACCATTGTTTTTCCACACTTTACTGCTAATGCTAATGTTAGTTACTGACGTCTTTATAAAAGACTGAAGATAAAGTCTGCCCAGTAACAACTGCAAATTTTGGTTTTATACTTTTTTGGTAGAAAGGAAAGTGAGCTAATGAAATACTATAGCCTGTGTTTGCTTATTCTTACCATTCTGTCCATGCTCCCTGTGTTAAAAATCCTGTGAGAGTGCAACAAAAATGCATGAATGAGTTACATGAGCTGAATCAAAGTAGAGAGAAAGAGAAGGAGATGACAAGGTGAGAGAGGAGGGATGGTGAGAAAAGAGGAATACTGTCGCATGGTGACAGAGAGAGCCGTGATGGAAATCTGAGGTGAGAGAGAGAGAACATGAACCTATGTAATCCCTCAGCTTGGGTGTTGCTGAGTTGAATTCTCCTTTGGCCGAGCAGTGGCACCCAAGAAGGATCATGCCATAAAAATGATACAGAGAGGGGACTTTGGTCATGGCCAGGGGAAAATACATTAAACATATCCCTGCTTTAATTACGCCTTAGGCTGCACACAGCACAGTGTCCTCTTCTCATTTACTTCCCGTTTATTGCCTCCATTTCTCACACAGAGAATTCATTAGAAATTGACTGTGTGACAAGTGTGCAGAGCTTAAACCACTTAATGGATGCAGAATATAATAAACATAGCTCTTTCAGGGTGTAGGTGTGAGAGACAATCATGTGTGCCTACAGTGTTGACTCTCCTATGGAAAACTGATAATGCCGGGCTGTCTGACTTTTTTGTTAACATATCACTTCCTTGTTTAAAATTGACTTTCTCCACAAACAATCTGAAGGTGCAGAAACACAGCTGCCTGCAATGGAAAGGTGAACAGATAAGAGCTTTTTCTCCCATGCTCACAAACACAGACACCTTATCAGGCGGCTGCCAGGCAGCTGTGTGGTTGCATGACACTCGCCTCATCATGTTAACCATTGTGGGAAAACTGATTTTTGGTTGCAGGTTGCAAACTGTGTTTACTTTATACTTATGGGTTTGAATGGAATGAGTGGCATGAACACATGATTAAAACAGGAACAACTCATGTGAAAAGGTTATGACCGAATGGTTTTTTGGGGATAGATAGGGGTTGTCTAAGGCATTTTTTAAAAATTTCTTCTCATGAGGAACTGTGTGAAGTCGAGCAAGGCAGATAGCGGATGCTCACACTTCACCGTTGCTGATTGAAACCTCATCTTGCTATAAAAAGCTCAAGATGAATATCTCCTCACTTGAACAATGTCATGATGCTTTGAGATAAAGTGTGAGCCAGCTCCTGTTTTCAAATGAACAATGTATCTGAAAAAGATACCAAGATTAAGGTGATAGTGAACGCATTTATAGGATTCAAAATACTGCAATCTGATTTCCATAGTAACCTGAATTAACACAATTTCTATAGTAAAGGTGTGTGGTAGCTTACTGAAAACATGTCATTCTTATTACCACCAAATGCAAGCAACAAGAAGGACTTTTCTGTAACGACATTTTTAATAATTCAGAATGTATAATCTATTAAATTCTAAAAAGATAGAAGATTTCCAAACTAAAAATGTTATTTCTTTTTTTCAATTCATCCTCACTGATAGTATAGCTTTTGTACAGATGTCCCTCTGGTGGATATTTTATGACTATAAATTAACTATAGGCTAAAAAAAAGCACTATTAGCTTAACTCAGATAAAGTACTCAGAATAAGACCTTTGAATAATATACAATATTTTTCAGGGTGTTGCCTTGATCTTCATGCAAACTTCATAGAAAAAGTGTTGACTGTGGGCTGGGATTGAGCCCAAGACAGGCACTGTGAGAACAACCAGCCATCTGGAAGGTGAGATCACTCCTTATAGACAGGGTGGAGCTGGCGATAGGGATTGCAGATGGATTCAACCCAGACTGACATGGTTATGACAGTTCCGACAGACTCTGGTAAATCTTTATTCACACACACACACACACACACACACACACACACACACACACACACACACACACACACACACACAGTAAAACTTACACACACATACATGAAAGTGGTTAGCCAATCCTACTTGAATTGAGCATGGGCCTCTTTTAGAGATACTTATCTTTGAAAACTCCACACGCTAGTTAAACACACCCTCCTCTCCCTGTAGTTCTCTTCTTTGTTAGAGTAACTGAGAGAGGAGGAGAGACTGTTGTGTTTTCATAGGCAGGCCGCCCAGCCTGACCTCTGCTGGCATGCAGCCAGGGTGGAGACACTTGACTTAATCAAACATGATGAAGTTGTAAGTCTACCCAGTCATACTGGACTTCAACACAGGATCGTTCGACAGAGATGGCGGAACTAAAACAATCATGAACGATGATGTCTGCCTCAAAGGATCACCAAGGTCGCTGACTCTTATTGGACAGGACAGGGGAAGGAGACTCTTTGGCGTGGCCAGAAGGTAACCGCACCAGAAAACACAAAAAGATTGATTAAGTGGATTGAGTCACTCTTTGTGTCATAACACTTTACTCCACATTCATACAGTATAGAAACTACATCCTTATGGAAGTCATAAGTGGTAAAGCGGTTCAAACAATAGGCAAGAAGAGTCTTTACTGATAACCAGCTGAAAAGACAAAGCCAGAGCTGATCAGATCTGCCAACCAAGCAGATTTTCACTTATATAGATTACTGATGTAGAGCACAACTAATACTTTATCAACATTTATTGGCCATTGCACGCAAGCCATTATAACAACATAGTATAAGTATACTCTGAAGACAAGATTTTATACTTGCAAAACAGCAATAATTTTATCTTTAATCATGGCAGATTTCAAGATAAACAGTAAAAATAACGAAGTAATCTAAAAGGAATGTGCTTGCTGTTTTTTTGATGTAGGATTGAAGTTGGTCTGAACATTGCTGTCGTGATTTCTGTACTCTGAATGACATTTTGCTTTACAAATCTTTAGGCAAAGACAGAGATGATGCTTGTCAGCCCCCTTGTTGTCACTTAGCTCATTTCTTTTCTGGCCACGATTTCAGCCCTGTCGTCAGTGTTTGCCTCTGTCTTCTATGGATTCTGTGACCATTTGTGGCCACACAAATATTTTTCTCAGTAGAAATCTGTGATAATTGATGGTCTGACAACCATCATGGGCATTTATATAAGAGGTTATATTTTGTTTTAATTCATTGCCGACAATGTGTTTCAGTGTGTACTGCAGAGGTAAAACAAATCACATCAATGCCACTGTGATGAAGAAAGCTGCGGGGAAAAAAATCAATTCACCATCAACAAACAGCGTCATCTGTGTTTTGCGATATATATCGTCACGCATGTGAATGTGTTGTGTGTGTTTTGTGATCACACCAAACCTCCATCTCCCAACACACACTCACCACCACCACAAACACATAGTCTCACGTATAACCATGATGTGATTTATGAGACCAGCGCTGGACGTTGCCCTGCAGGGTAATGCATTAAGCTCTTATCTGCCTCTCCTGTAGAAGGCAGGCCTCATATCATTTAGGAGAAGACTGTGGCCACATAAACCATTGCCACTAGAGAGTCATACACCCACAGAGCTGCAGAGAGAGGAGGAACACAACAAAAAATGCTTTGTTATTGATGGGAAGAAAGTCATTATGGCTGAGAGTGGTGTTTGAAATGTGTGTGAAATGTGAAATGTTGAGTGAGGTTAGAGAACAGAGCCTGTGTTGTTAAAAAAACAAACAACCATTTTGGAAGGAGATCAGATATGAAAGGTTATTGATAATTTAGTAGGCAAAAAACAGCCTTATCTTTGCCAGGGAATCTTTGAGGATGTATTGTGTCTTCAAAGACACCGGCAAAACACAACCTGTTAAGTCTGATTCAATCTAATAAGCTCCAACATAATCCTTTCACTTTGGTCTTCCCAGACTGAGGCGTTGGCTGAATACTAATAAAGCATAGGTAGATAAGAGGAGACCCAGTAATGTTCTCTGTAACATCTTACTATCAGTAAACAAGCTGAGCTGTACAGCGGACCTGATGTTGGTGTGTAGGTGTTGTGTTATACATAGAGAGAGAAAAAGTGTATAGAAAAAGATCATGTAGCTTTTACTCTTTCATGTCTGCAGCAGCTGCATCTAGTCTTCACACGTAGGAAGAATCAAAACCTATTCAAAGCCCGAGTTTACTGCTGGTTCATAAAGAATATAAACTGGAAGAAACCAACAGTCGATCTAATCTCAATGCCATTCCTGAACAGCAAAGTAAAAAACACGTTCACATTATTTCAAGTCTATCTTACAGTGGATATAATCAATATTTTTACTATTACAGTGTATCAACTGACAATGAGAAAGCAATGTGACAAAGCGAAAGCGGTCAAAGAGGCAATGATGACCTACCTTCCCTGCTTTGCTGTGAGTTTCAGCTCACTGTTGTCAAGTCCACAACTTTGCTGTTTTGGTTCGCTGTCACTCTACAGGCAGCTGTTTTCAGTAAACAAGCTCTGAGAAACCCACCGTCTAGCTGGTGAACATGGTGGAGCATTTAGCTGCTAAAGAGCCAGATATTTCTCTCAGGAGTTGGTAGAGAAGAAAAACAGACCTGAAAGACAGTAAATATTGGCCTATCATTCGCCGGATGGCCAGTAACACGACTCCTAAATGAATTATAATGTTGCTCTGCTGGATGGGTAAATAAGCAAAGTTTGCCATATCAGCTTAAAAAGTATGTCAATGCACAACTATTTTCCGCTGCCCCAAGTGGCAAAAAAACCCCATTATGGCTCGTTTAATATAACACTTATATACTCGTTTGTACATGGAAAGAATTATGGGTCCTGTAATCGTTCGTACTGTCCATACTGGCCATACAACAATCTTTCTTTGAAGAGTCACTACACTGTAAGAAATGGTGGATAAAATTCATAGTTTGAAGGTATCTTCCAAAGATAGTGACAGACTGTGGATTTTGTCTCCTGTTTTTAACATTGTAGTCTCCATATGAAGGGATTGCTTGAAAAAATCAAACTTTCTGATCTGGTGCCAGGATGACTTTGATGATGTTTTTCTGCTTTCCAAAATGACCCATATCACTAAAATCATTATTATGGAAGAGATCTGATCTGAGATCTTAGAAAAACATTGGGGTCGTGATATAAAGACACCAGCAATGACAGCTGGTAGGAGGCGGGTTGCGAACAGCTGTCTCTGGTGTCATTGTAGACAGTCTGGTGATTTTAAGTGAACAAACAAAGCTAATGAAAATAAATGCTTTATGGTGTATATGGTGTTGTTACTTGTTGCTTTCCCAAACTCAAGGCAAATCGTATCTCCTTTGTTCCTCTCTCTATCTTTGTCTTCAAGTGGATGTGTAAGTGAAAGGATAAGAGATGAATGGAGGCTTTCCACATTCATCTATGTCAGTTTAGTCCCTCCTTCATTTCCTGCCTCTGTCACTCCCTCTCCTCGAGTCTCCCGCTCACCCATGTTAATTTTTTTGGTCACCAAAAGTATACGTAGCAGCACACTTGGTCACATCGTCCGCATTCCACTCAGGGAAAAAAACTATAATTAGAGTCGTCTGAATTCGGGTGAATTCCTCCTGTCTGTCCCTCAGGTATAGTGTAGAAGTTGATCTGCTATCTGAGGGCCCCCGCAAGTTTGGAGTGCAAACTCCTTCTGACCTGATTGAGTTGGCTGGAAATGGAGCAGATGTCTCCAGATAGTTAACCGTAGCTCTCTTCTATATCTGGGTAAACACAGACAGAGCAGATGCACAGTGGCCTCACAGAGACAGCTCAAACATGAAATATCACTAAAGTAAATCCAGGCTGAAGCAATATAGTCTCATAGCCGACATGTAAAGAGTGGGTGAGATGCTACAAGAAATTACGTAAGTGGTGTAACATTTTACAAAAATTGAAACTGAATGTCATTTCCTTAATTCTGCGGGACTGACTTCTTAAGATAAAGTCTACTAGCTAAAACTGCACAAGGTGATAATGTACCATACCTGGACTGCCACAAATGACAGAGGTCACAGGACATCACATCACAAGTAAATAAACAGCTTAACGACAGTAAATGATACGTGATAGTAATTGCAGAACCTTACCACATCATACTTCTTATGAAAAACAACCTGCACCTCCTTGAACTCTGCTTGTAGTATAGGTAATCTATCAAAGTCAACAATCTTTTTTTTTAATGAAGTTGCAAGCAGGTGCCATTTAAAAAAACACTCTCCTTGTTGATGTGTTCAAGGACACTCTGGCACCTGAGATTTGCAAAGCAGCAGACTGCAGAAAAGCGGACCATTCATGAACTACGTTCTCAATAACCCAGAAGGCAAACCAGGACACTGTGAAAAACATAATGAGAAATTGATTAAAGCAACGTTATGCAGTACTTTTATATTAAAATAACAGCTTCAAAATCATAATGATGGTACACTGACTTATAATAGGGAGAATGGCGTCTCTGTCTTTTGTAATTGTAAAAGAAGCGCCTCTTACACCAGAGTATTTCAGGGGTGTGAATGTTTTGGTTCCGACTGACAATGTTGATATTGTAATTTGGTGCTATACCTGTGTGGGGGTGGGTGATGACATTCAGTGTTTCTCTGGGGGGGGGGGGGGGGGGGGGGGGGGGGGGGGGGTGATGAACGGAGTGCTGAGATTAAAAGACTTCTGATGTAAGTTTTTACAGTCTGGTCATTTGTTGTGTTGTTGTGTCGATAACTGGACCCATGAAAGACAGCCAGCTTAAACCTTCCTAGAACCCCTCAATAACAACGTAGCAACGTCCTGTGCAGGAGCTGACGATGAACCGGTTATATTTAATTACAAAAAGCAAATTTCAGTTTGAAGTTAAAGTGTACGGAACAGCTTGAACTTGCAAAATCACCTGTATAGTCTTTAAATGCTCTTTGTCATCTTCTCTGGGAATAAAAGATTTCCTGCAGTATCTCCAGCATTATGTAACTATAGAATTAACTTTGTGCTGAAACCTCAGCAGTATTTCAATCAGGCAAGTTCTTTAGGGCCCTATGTCATGATTTAAGATGATGAGACAGACATTCTGAATTAAATGCAGTTTCTACATTGAAGCTAAAATTCAGCGTGTCCCTTTTCCCTGTGAGTCGTGACAGTAGCTCAGACTCTTGAATGGCAAGGAGGGATTTAACTGTAGCCTTTAATGTGTGCGCACCCACTGTGGTGACTCATGAGCAAATGACTGAGCTATGCTTGGAATTTAGGTTTCATCTGTGTTTTTGTTTAGAGCCCTTTCTTCCAAGGTCCACCTGATTCACATCTTGCACGATTTAAAAAAACATGTCAACATTCAGCAAAGGCCAGTCATCAAGAACCACTGCAGGCATTTTTCCATTTCTTGTGCCAAAAGTGATCTCTTACACTAGGTGGGAAAATGTACTTAGATCTTTTACTTAAGTAAAAGTAGGTGTGTACAATGTAGAAACACTCTGATACACACTCAAAGTACTCATAATGTAGAATGGTTCATTTAATAATAAGCTAGTAAAGGAGGTCTCCTTTTAATTACTTTATTTACTGCTGGGCAGCTTGTGAAATTCCCCCCAGGGATTAATATTTTATATCATTAATCTGAATCTCTAACTAGTAACTAAAGTTATGAAATGTAATAGAATAGAAGTATAAAATAGCAGAGAAAAAATGCTCAAGTACAGTACAACTACCTGAAAATTATACTTAGTTACTTTCCATCATTGCCTGATGTGCACAATGTCTCGTGCTTCTGTTTGTGTTCACACAATGAAAAACATAGTGAAGTAAGTGTAAGACTCTTGTGTCCCAAGGACTATGTAAGGTGATACTTCTGCAATACTAGAACTGCTGAAATAAACATGAAGGACTCCCATAGGACACACAAGGCAGTCTGAGGAAACAGCATCTGTTCTACAGGAACACACACATACACAAACATGGATACTCACACAGTCACACAAACACAGATATACATAATAAACTTGCAGACACACATATGAAACTCCAATTTCTGCGGCTCACAATACTAATCAGTAATCTCTAACTGGAATAGTGACTGATTTCTGTTACTGTGAATATAGCAGCTGCTTTTAACATAATTAGATGAGTGTTAAGTTACCGATGGAAGGGATGAGTGACAACTTGCAGAACAATACTCAAAATAAGGATGAGGAAAAATACATGCTAAACTTATCAAATTAATGTATATTTTGTTATGTTGAGCTTCTGTTGTGGCTGCTCAAGAGTTTAATGATGTCGCTTCAAATGGGACCCACAGGGAAACAGGAGAGACTCACTACTATCACCTTACTATTGTCACACACTGGAATACAGTTTCAGACAGGCTCCACAGGTGGGTTTCAACACAAGTGTGTAGACCGACACATTCTGTATATTTAACCACACACATATTCATATATGAACAAACAAAACCATTGAGGTTTTTTTGTAGATACCGACCTTCCTGATAACCACATATGACTAACGCAGGCTGGAGAAAATAATGTGCTGTAACACCTCAAGAAAAGGGACACTGAGGTAAGTTAATCAGAGGACGAAAGTAAGTCAGAAGCATGTCAGCTACAAAACTGTCTTGAAACCAAAAGGTCCACCAACGTAAACAACTAAAGAGGCTGTTGTCTTCGAAAACAACTTATTTGATCATTTTCTGATCCAGCATTTATTTAAGACATGTTCTTATTTGCCACCATAATTGTTAAAGTTTGGTTAAGTTTATGACACTAAAACTACACCACAGCACCTTTGTCATTCCTAGTGCTCGACTTAACAACCAATATTGTTGTTTTTCTGGTGAGGACATTGTCCCTGAAACTTATTTTTTTTTCACAGGCAGGCAACACAACTGCATTTGTAAAACTGGAACAACAGTTCAAGATAAAACAAAGATATCACATATAGAAGATGTTGACAAATCTGATTGTATTTGACATATGACCCACTTTTGTGGTGTGCATTATTTTGTCTACCCCCACTGGATTAATCAAATTGGGCTTTCTTCTCCATTGGTCTCGTCTCACATTAATCAACGTTCTGTCTAGATTATAATACAGCCATTGTACATGACAGGCCCCAGAATTTAATCTACAGTGGAGCGGTAAATGAGATGCACTTCACAGCCGATGTGACAGCACCTTCTATGTGCTGCACGCCTTCCCTTGAACCACCGAGCCTTGAGCGGGGTCACTCAGCTGGAATGGGTTCGCACAGGACAAGGTCGGAGGTTCAAAAAAGCACATCTCATCAAACAGTGACATGTTAAAGTGTTCAGAGTGAAGGGGTGCGCTTAAGATGGTGTCTGTGTTTAATGGAGGGCACTGCTTCCTTCAGCCTCGACTTTCTCGGTACTAAGGCACACTCACAAGCACATACCCCCTCAGCAGAAATTCACCTAATGCAGGGGACATCTGTCTGATCAAGGATGAAGGATACAGCAAGGATGCTGCCGGCCACTCTTACTGGAAACTTGCTCTGAGTGATACTGTCACTCTTTTGGTTTACTTTGTCAGTGTGGGCGTCAAACTACTCTGTAGGTGGTTTTGGCTCTGTTTGAACATAACTTGCCTTAGGGAGAACTGCAATATAGTGGATTTACTTAATGGGAATCTGTCCATCACCATTTCTCAACTTGCTGTGCATTCAATTACCACGCTGCCTGCCTGGCTGCCTGTAATTATTTACTGATCTGGCCAACAGAGCTTTCAAGTTCAAACGGGTGTGTGTAAGTATAACGGTGGTGGTGGATGGAGGGCATCCCTAGAGTTTATTATAAGAGAGGACGGTCATGTGTCATTGGAGTTGCTGCAGTGCCACCATCCCCGAGGACTTCAGCTCCTAACAGCAAGAGGAACCGCAGTGATTAAGCAGGACGATGTGCTTGCAAATTGATTTCCACAAAGAAATTAATCTCCTTTGTAGGGAAGGGAAGCACGCCAGTCATGTAATTTCTCTTTGTTGATTTTAAGAGTGCTTCTCATAAACATCTGTCTATGAAACACTCAAGAAATCCACAGTCATGTTGTGTGCAGGACTTTGGCAATAGACACGGGATTTGGAGGCACCGGGGCCTAAATGAAGACAGACACATTTGCCCACACAGTCACCACCCTCTGGTCAGGCTGTCAGCATCAATCAGTGTGCGTAATATTTTAATAGGCTGGGGTAATGTATAGCCACTAATCTAAAGACCGCTGACATCCTGCTGGCGTGCGGCCAGGTGGGTTTCCCTCTTAATGTCTGCCCCTTTTCTCCTGTCCCCTCTCTCTCGCAGTGCATCCCCCCCCCCCCTTTTTTTTTATTGCTCCCCCTTCGGTCTTTCATTACAGCCTTATCACAACTATTAATCTCACACAAGTACTTCACTCAGCAGGTCTTATTGTGAGAGCCACCTGCCCAGAAGTGGGGGGTAATGAATACGAAGATCGCTCCTTCCACATCAGTAAACGCCATCGCCCCATTTTCTTTTCTTTTCTACTTTCTTATTGCTTTTGCTCTCCTCTTATTTTCATCTACTCTCATCAGCTCTTACATTTCTGCAAAACCTATCAGGACCATTTTCACCTACTGACCCTAAAACCTGAGACCTTGGAGCTGTTTAGTAGATTGCAAGGGCATCATTGTGTTTCCATTAGAGGTACCATGATGGTATCGAGTTTGGACTGCTGACATAACTCTACATGTTTCTTGTCATAACAACCCATGCACTGGACAGCTGGAAGGGTGGTGAAACAGGATGCCTGCAATCATTAAACAAATATCCTCAACTGTTTTATTTTCTCACAAATCTAATTTCTGATTTTTTTTTCTGTTTAAACTTGTACGTACAGTATTAAACAGAAAGTCATGTTCTGTCTCATTTCTCTGTGCGTGCCACATTTGTCTCTGTCTGTAAATATGTTCTAACAGTAACTATCAGTTCATACATGTCCTTCATTCAATTTTAAAGAGCTTGGAATAGCACATTACACTGCTGTTGAGGGAAAACTCTCCAAAAATCAAACATTTCAGGAGTAAGGAAAAGTTGTCATGTTTTAAGCATGAACACCAAGCATATTTTCCAGTTTATCCAGTGGGATTTCAAAGGGTTTCATAAGACCAAATGTGGTAGAGGTTTCTAAAGCCGCAGAGGAGCATGTAATTCTTCGATTGAAGTGAAAACATGAAAATCACCAAAATTGGAGTCACATTTTCACAGGCACTCTCCATGCATCCATCTGCAAATCGTATACTTTTGTTTGCTGACGCCTACATGCTTTCTATACATGGCCCTTTGCAGACCCACTAATGCATACTGTATGCGATGTACATTTTCACATTTTACATGCAGAGACAATCAATGAAATACGCTTGTGTATAGACGAATGCAGAGCTAAGGATGCACAAAATGCACTGCATTGCGCATTCTCCATGATGGCAGAGGGTAAAGCTTTTTGTGCAGGAAGCGCTGGTCTTTGTTGCACTTCAGGGAGATGATATGGAGGGTGAAGGTGCTTTAAAGCTGCATCAGCTCACTGTTATAGTTAAGGAGGCATTGTGTCAGATTAAGTCTTTTTTACACTTCATCCCCTCACTATCAGAGGTCTACAAGCCGGCAGGAAATGTTCATATTGCCTGGATAACACTGTTGCGTCTTCGTCTTTGTTGCCCTGTGTCATTCAATGACTACATTTTCAGCCAACAGTTGTATTATATTTATATTCCTTCAGCCTTATTTCAATTCTATTTCCCAACAGTTATCTGGCTATGTACCACAGCAGATATTAAAGCATCACCCTGTAGTATAATTCCTGTTTTTCTGGTTGTGAATGGATGCTAATAGTAGTACTGGTGAGGCAGTTTTCTGGGTGCAGTAATTATTTTTGATGTAGGGTCACTGTCAAACATTTTCCATAGATAGACAGTATTATCGATGCCATTATTGTGTGTACTGAAAGCATAAAGCAAGTGACATGACATTCATTAGTAAGCAACCTAAATGGGCCATAATAAAATATAATGTAATCTTGAAATGTAATCTTGAATAACAGACAGCAGTGAGTTATTATCATCTGCAAACTCGTCTCTCCTGATTGAAATGGATTCAGTACAGTAATGCATTTGCTGTGTTTTCATGAAATTTCACAAATGCAAATCATCAGACTTAGCGATGTGATTCCATGTGGGTTTGTGCTTCTGCTTTGAAGTTGGTGGGTGCTATAGCTGATGTCAGGATGTAGGCTGAGTGTCTATTTCAACCAAGCACTGACAGTGTGTTTTGTTATGGTGGGAAAAACTGAAGTGCTACTTCGTGACATGTCCTTCTACAGTGCTAACCTGACCTTTTAGAAAAAAAAAAAGTAAAGTCTTTGGGGAATGTAAACTAAAATCATTCATTTTCAGTGAATTCCTCAATGTTTTTACTTTCCTGTTTTGAATACAACCCCCATCTCTGACATTTGCTCTTCGAATGCCACCCACTGGCGGGCTCCAGGACAGAAAGCAAAGACAATTTTATGCATTAATGGAAAATTTACAATGGATCGACTGATCTGAAATCACCCTTTTAAGATAGTACTCCTACCCTGTGGAAGAAAAACTGAGAAGAGGGAACTGGTTCTTAAACTTACATTTTTAGTTTTACCGACCAAACAAAAAATAACTTTTACCCGCATCACTATGTACACATAAAGCACCTCCACACATTTTTTATGTTTACTCTCATGGTGTTTGTTCTGTTTGTGTGTCTTGAATCTAATGGCAGACTTTTAAATCTGATCCATGGACTGTTGTTGTCTGAGTGCACTCCATGACCCCATCCCCAGCTAGGCACCCTGTTGGCAGGACAAAGAGCGTGTTGTTATATGAGGGACTTTAGATGTGTAATTACCCCAATCTACTCAGCAGGAAGCTCCATAAACACATAACCACATACCTCCCTGCACCTGAGACTTACACTGACCAGGGAGCAAGACATTCTTCACACCAGCACATAAACACGAGTGACAGCAAACAGAAGCATTCAATCCTTTCTCCTTCGGCTGCAGTACCATAAAAATGAGTTCTCATTTCTCACTCTCAGGAGGCAAAAACAAAGAATGTTTTATAGTTACAAGTACATTATGTGCTTCATTAAAACTTACTGTATATTACTAACTGTATGAGAAGATCCATTCTCAGAAATTAAAAAAAATTAATTATCATCTTTTTCCACTGCCAAGTCCATTGAGGAATCTAAGTTGCTTAATTGTGTGTCTGCTGGCTGGAAGATCCTGATATTTGCCTTGAAATTTGCATATTGAGAATTGCATGAAAATGATGACGATTTCCTTTTGACCCACGGGAGCGATCATTTACATTCCAAATTCACACGTGAGAGTTAGGGCCATGCAGGGTAAGAGAGAGTGCAAAAAGAAAAATTAAAGAGTGGGGGATGTGCAGTCAAATGGCCTCCACAATAAATCACGATCATCTTGGAAATCTTGCACACAATTATGATGACCTGTGTGTTTTTTTCACACCAATGCAGACATTTACACATGAAGGTTTTAGTGCACACTTGAAAGGGATAAGCCAGTACTGTGGCAGTGTGTCATGCTCACATAAAAGCACTTCCTGTTAATGAGAGATCTAAAAAAGCTGGATCAACCAGTTGGTACTGGGCTATTGGCACCAAACAAATCACTAAACTGTCACACACAAAGCCACCGAACAAAATAAGAAATCACTGTCTCACACATATTTGCACACACAACCACACACATACGTAAGATATCTTCATTTTAAAGAATTCGAAGTAGCTGGAATTGAGGAAACATGCTCTCACATGCGTGAAAGACACATGACCTCTGGGTAGGATTTGCATATGAGATCAAGGTTTAAAGACACAGCCTGACATACAAGCATTTTTAATGTTGTGAGTGCTCATTTTTCTCCAATCATTCTTTATGTGTGGGCAGGGGACAATGTAAATTATGTATGTGTGTTTTGCTGATTTAGAAGATTATGGGTTTTGAATATGTTCAAGGGGACAACAATGCCAGAAACACAAGAAAACTGTGAATTCAAGTTTGCTAATACTATGTGTTATTTATTTGATCATTTACCAACTGTGTTAAATTATTCAGGAGCAGTAATATATACTTAATTGCTGACAGATCTACATTTTTATCAGTTTAAAATCTACAGCCATGCTGGCGGCTCTGAGAGGCTGTAGTTAGGCACAGAGGAGCTTTGCATTAAATCAACATGCTAGCACACTTACAATGACAATCTAACATGCAGATAGCAGGTATAATGTTTATCATGTTCATCATCTTAGTTTAGTGTATTAGTATGCAAACACTTTCTATTTGCAGTATGTACACAAAGAACAGTTGGTACTGGTGCAGACTGGTGAGAATGTCATTAGTTTTGTCATTAGTTTTGAACTAGTATTGGACAAACTCCAAAAACTGAGCTGATGATGGTGCCACATGAAATGAAGAGGGATCAACATAAGTCATGACAATTTATCCTGAGGCGGACATGCATGTCTTTCTTTCCAAAACATCTAACAGTTTTTTTAGATATACAAGTGAAACTCGAAAAATTAGCATATCATTTATTTCAGTAATTCAACTTAAAAGGTGAAACTAATATATTATATAGACTCATTACATGCAAAGTGAGATATTTCAAGCCTTTATTTGATATAATTTCGATGATTATTGCGTACAGCTTATGAAAACCCCAAATTCAAAATCTCAGAAGATTAGAATATTACATAAAATCAATAAAAAAAAAAAGGATTTTAAATTTAGAAATGTGATCCCTCTGAAAAGTATAATCATGCATATGTACTCAGTACTTGGTTTGGGACCCTTTTGCATGAATTACTGCCTCAATGCGGCGTGGCATGGATGCTATCAGCCTGTGGCACTGCTGAGGCATTATGGAAGACCAGGATGCTTCAATAGCGGCCTTCAGGTCTTCTGCATTGTTCGATCTCATGTCTTTCATATTTCACTTGGCAATGCCTCATAGATTCTCTATGGGGTTCAGGTCAGGCGAGTTTGCTGGCCAATCAAGCACAGTAATCCCATGGTCATTGAACCAGGTTTTGGTACTTTTGGTAGTGTGGGCAGGTGCCAAGCCCTGCTGGAAAATGAAGTCAGCATCTCCATAAAGCTTGTCTGCTAAAGGAAGCATAAAGTGCTCTAAAATGTCCTGGTAGACGGTGACTCTGGACTTAATAAAGCACAGTGGACCAACACCAGCAGATGACATGGCTCCCCAAACCAACACAGACTGTGGAAACTTCACACTGGACTTCAAGCATCTTGGATTGTGTGCCTCTCCATTCTTCCTCCAGACTCTGGGACCTTGGTTTCCAAATGAGATGCAAAATTTGCTCATCAGAAAAGAGGACTTTGGACCACTGAGAAACAGACCAGTTCTTTTTTTCTTTAGCCCAGGTGAGGCTCCCCCAACGTTTTTTCCAGGTCCAAAAGAAAACCCAGTACAGCACAGGCGCAGGCTTCAGTGAACTAAAATCTTACAATGGTTACAATATCTTTCCTTATTTAACTAATGTCATCAGACTGTAGATGATGATAAATTAAATTCATTACACCAGTTCATGGGTGCCCCATACCACACAACAACATTTGTAGTCAGAGGTCACCAAGTATTCTAGAGAAAAACTGCCAGCAAGTCAGACATACAACAGCAGACCATCATGACCGCTCAAAACAAACCCACACAGTGTTGATACAGAACTAAAGACACATTATAAAGTCTGCATTATTATCCTAATTTTTATCATTCTCATCAAATGTAAAAGTTTCAACTTACTGTTTTTAGCAAAAATCTCCTTTCCTCTTGCTCATGTTGACTGTGAATGATATAATCTGCATCCAATAAAGCGAGTTAAACAAATGCCATTTTTATTGTGAAAGGACTCACAAAAGGCTTCAAATGAAAAAATGAACTCTATATTGATGTAAAAATGTATCTCTACAAAACCCACTGATCATGCCTAAACACCAGTGTTAGCTGACTATTACATAAAATATGAAATTACATAATGAAATGATAGGGTGGGCTCTCAGCTAGCTAACATCAGATAGCTCATTTTAAGTAAGGAAGAAAAGTTAAGCGTATGAAAGCAGCTAGATAGTTAACTACTGACATTAACCTGCTGCGTCTCCATTAGCGTGTGTTGCACTGGACTGGAGCAGCTGTGATGCAGACAGACAAGACGTTCAACTAATGTCAATATTAGAAAATGGCACGGTCAGAAATCGTATTTCAAGATTCTTGAATATAAGGCATGATTATGGGAAATATATTGTAATAGTTACAAATACAGGTAAGAAAGACCCCCTTGAACTGTTGGTTTTGTCTCTTTTGGGGTGGTTAAAGTCTTAACTAGGTGGGTCAGACCCCCCCAATCCCCCACGTAATTCGAACCATGCCTAGAGGCACGATGCTAACATTGATAAAAATCCTAGCAAACTCACAGCAACAGACAGCACTGCAGTATTCCAATTCCAAATAAAGCAATTAAAAACAAAAGAATGAGCTTTCAGATCATATTTGGACAGTAGTCTAACATCAGGCTGTAAAGCAGTGCTTCACAATCTCTGTTTGAAAGTTTCAAGTCTGGATAGGAGAAATTGGCTGCATAAGCTTTTAATATCAACCTTAGTGCAAAGTAAACCTGAGTGTAGGTTGGGTCTGCATTGCAGCAGATTTTTGTTGATTGATGAAATCAAACCAAATATCTGTGGTGAGAAATTGAGAAATATCTGCACAGTTCTGTGACACACCATGTTATAAAGAGGCATGTAACATCCAATAATGAAATGAAAAGATGAAAGACATGCTCATGCATAAAAGCAAATATGTTTGGCAATGTTTAATTGGATTAGCTTTTGCGCCATCCCACAGCAACATCAGACATATTTTGCCAAGAGACATATATCTAATCCGTTAAACATGCAGTCATGTCTTACATTAAGAACATTATATATGGAGGTATGTATTCATCAGTGACTTTACTATACATTAATTGATCATTTGCTATAATTGAAAAAACACCTTTAATGTGACGGGATTCATTTGTTTCTATTATGCCTGATTGATATTTCCATTTTCTTTTATCCTGCTTCTTTCACTGTTCCTTATTAATGCAGAAGGATAAATCAATCCACACTGCTGTGTTGATGCATCTTTATTCCACTCAGAGCCTTTACAGCGCTGCCCTCTGCCCTCTGAGATCAGTCATGTAGCAAGCAGAGTGTGACTGAAGCTCATCCAGCCTTCTCCTGTGAAGACAAGCCGACAGGATCAACCCTTCCTCCGTGTCAGGATGTGGGAGCCTAACTTAGTTGAGGTGCCTCCTGCATAAGCATTCCTCTGCATACCTCGACTGGACTTGACATGGTGTCATGCTTCTGAGCGCAAGTTCAACCATGTCCAAGGTGCTTATTTACGCCCACAAGATAATTTTCCTTCATAACAAAAATACACACAGGCTGCATTCCTAACTATGAGGTTAGACTATCACACCCACCAAGTAACACAAATGCTTTCATTGTATCTTTAAAGACAAATTCTGTATCTCATATATTTTTCTTCACTTATAACTTTAGGAAAGCAAGGGTTTCAAATCAATAGTTACAGTATGAAAGACTTGGTTGTTTTTTGAGAGTGACGTTTTAGTATATAATATAAGGTGATGAATTATGACTCATGTCTGCATATGTGGGAATCTGGCAAGATGTTTACCATACAGAAAAGTTCTCACTCTGCAGTAGGGAAGTTTATAACCTGCCAGCCGTAGAAAGTAGAGACGATGGGAAACATAAACAAAGGAGAGGTGCAAATGTGCGACAGATAAACAGGTCTGTCTTCTGGGTGAAAGAGTGTGAGTGGAGGGGCTGAAGAGAAATGCACAGAGCTTGTGATGTGAGTGCGAGGTAGTTACATGAGTGCTGACATTCAGGAGAGGTGGATGCAGCACAGGGCTCTACTGTTAGTGGACAGGACGAGGGAAAGGAGCAGCTGTCTACCGGCGCAGACAGCTATACGCCTGCTCCCCAGCTGTCAGAGCCTGGAGAAATGGCCAATTCATGTACAGGACATTGGGTCAGTGTTCAAGGACTGATGGGACATCGATACTCACACCACATATACAGGAAGGTGTGTGTTCTTGACAACATGTAACACACACAGAAGAACATTTAGGAGAAAATGTATAAACAAATACACTCAGAAAGCACATACAAGCACATACTTATTATCTTTAACACCTCATATTATTTCTTCTTCTTGTCTTTTATTCTAGAATTGCATTGAATCTGTACATCGAGCAGATACATAAAAGATTTATAAATGACTAAATTGTGAAAATGTTAGTAATGTGTTCCTGAACATCAAGCATATCCTGTACCTTATAAAAACCACTGAAAAAAAATCACTGTTGGAAGAATCAACTGGGGCAATTGATTCTTCCAACAGTGATTTTTTTTTTTCAAGCTTTGGAATAGTTTTCCGTCTGACATCAAGTCCTGCCACACCATTGAGAACTCCAAATCTAATTTAGATGTACCTTTTTTCTCTGGCTTTTACCTGATTCTGTCCCTTATTTTTAATGGTTCTCTCTCACCATTTTAATCTGACGTTGTTCTTATTCATTTCATTTTAGCTTCTTTGAATTTAATTTTTACCGAGTACTCCATATTCCTGTTATTGATGTGTATTTGTGTACTAGTGTTTTATTGTGTATTTGGATACACAATGTATATACTTGTGTTGCCTTTAAGGCTTAATACTCTTTGTTCTTCGTTTATATTGGATTTGTGTGTGTTGTGTTCTTGGAAAGCACTTTGGGTCAACTCCTGTATTTTTTAAATGTGCTATATAAATAAAGCTGACTTGATTTGACTTGACAAAAAAAAAAAAAAATTAATATAATATTAAAATATCATGTCAATATTTCAAGTGAAGTAAATAGTATAATATTTCACAACATATGGCCATACTTTGGCCAATCATTTATTTTTTAGAAGTAAGTTCAAACACACTAGTCTCTCCCTTTTTGGGATGTTTGCGATGATGTTTACATCCAACATAATGGAACATGCTAACTCATGTGCTTGAATACTTGATTTTAAGACATGTTGGTCTCATCAACAATAAAAGTGAGTGAAACCAACTTCAAATAGTTTGACTGAAAATCCTGGATGAAATACTGACTACTGATTCTTCTAGACAAATGACATCCTTGTTTTTATCCTACCAGAAACTCCTCAAACCTAATTTCTTGGCCCCTGACAGTTGTCAAGGCACACCACCAGACACACTTGTTAGTCTTGACAGGAGGCATCGTGGTGATGTGAATGGTGAGTAAGAGCAGAGGGCATGTTTATCTACAGAGGAATTGCCACTCAGTAATGTCAAGATTGAGCTTGAGTTGGAAGGCAGACTTCCAGCTGGGGATGTCGACCACAGAAGCATGATGTGCACGGTGAGCAGTGTTTTAAAAAGGAAAAGAAGGCTAGAGTTGGGTGTCATCAGCATTGCAATCATCACAGAAGATACAGAATGTGATGGTGATGAGCGAACAGGAAAATCAAAATGAACCCCATTGAGAGAATGCAGTGGTGAATACAAACATCTTCTTCACAATCCTGATGAGAGGGGACAGTTTGGTGCAGTGGAGTTCAGGAGGCAGACAGAAACAGAGTAGCTGAGATAGAATGGAATAGGATGTGGAAGATAGAAGATGCCAGATATTATTTGATGAACTAGGTTTGTCTTTGGCATTGAAAGAAAGGCCATTGTTTTGTTGATTTGCAAAACTTGAGACAATCAAATGACAAGAGCCCAGAGAAAAATAAGAAGGTAGCACAAGAGTCTGTGTGAAAGGGAGCTCCTGTGTTCAACCAGAGCCCCCGGGAACAGAGCAAGGCTGTGAGCCAACTTTGGTGCAGTGGCCACTGTCGGAATTTCAAGTACACTGGCACAAAAACATTTAGTTCACGAACACTAGCATTACAAAGAAACAATTGTACAATGATGACACTTTTTCTGAATATCACAAACACCCCACAGACTTTATATTATCAGAATTTGTGTTTTTATAGGTCAAATAAAATTTTAAAAGTGTCGAAGAGCTGTATCAATAAAGTATTGTCATCCCATTCATGTGTGTGGGTAGCCAAAATGTGCACTTTAGCAAATGCTCCATGAACACGTGGAAACGCCTGAAAAACGTATTTTTCAATTAATGTGTAACTTTTAGTGGGATGAAAGGTTTACATAGAGGGAATACCTGGGGTCTGGGGTCAATGGGGAGCTCTTGAGGATTGGGTAAAAATATCTATAAAGGACTGTTTATGTGAGCGTTTTGTAAAGAAGCCAATTAAATTGCTTGCTAAGTGAAAATTAAGTAACACAAGTGAAAGCTGCAATATCAACAAGGAAAAACAATATTTCAGTCGCTTTGCAAATCTAAAAAGTAAAAAAGAAGCTAGAGATGCAATACAGAATTACCAGAGGTGAGACCAAGTCATCGTTTTACAAGTCCGAGTCAAGTCTCAAGTCTTAGCACTCAAGTCCCAAGTCGAGTCCCAAGTCCAGACCGATCATGATGGCAAGTCCGAGTCAAGTCTCAAGTCAAGGACCAACAAGTCCAAGTCAAGTGACGTTCACTGCATTATCTTTCACTTTAATTTAAAACAAAATGCAATTATTATTTTCAACCGCTAGATGGCAGCTGTAGCCCTACTGAGACGTGACTACTGGCAACGCGAGACCTCAAAGTTAGTATACATCAGTTGCCAGATCTCGCGATAAACACATCCGCCATTTTTAAACGAGGGATAAGTTACGACTTCGGCCTTTCAGCTAGCAACGGTCGAGACTTTAAGAACACTGGAAGCGAAAAGACATTTACTTTGGTCTTGTACATATCTGTGTCTTTGTTTGACATGTCTTCATTATTTATCTAAATTATATGTTAACATGTAGGAACCGTGACATTTCAGCAGGTAACAGTGTAACGTTAGAGTAAGGCAGGTTGTGGTTAACATGCTGCATGCAAGTGTAACTTAACGTTACTCCATGATACCCGCGGGTTTCCTCGTGCCCTTACAAACTCTATATTAAAGTCATCACTTGAATGGAAAGCCTTGAGCAAATATGAGCATAATAATAGAATATTTATTGCAAAAACAAATGGGATAGCATAAATATTGATTGAACGTTGTTTTGCAGTTTCTTTTTTGAGAATCAATTCACTTTTTGGGGTTTTACTGGAGAGCCATGAATACCATAACTGATAGTGGCCGACAAGATTAAAGTCAGAATGGGTGAGAAAATAGGTTCTGGGAAGAGACATATCTTAATTCAGTTCAATGTTTGCCATTATTCTACAAAAAGAGTGTTTTTTCAAATGCCTTGGTTGAAAGACATGGAGAGGTATGGGTCTTTCAACATTTGTTTATTTGAGTCACGGACGGTCAGAGGTTCGGTGGAATAATCTGTCTTGCAAGCTACATAGCTTGGAGCAGAATTGCCAGTGGCAGAATTTGTTTTTGTGGCTTTCAAAACCACAAAACCAAAAAAGTTTTCATACCCTTTGACAATCTGAACTCCTTATGGCTTCCATTCAAAACATCCACACCACCTTGTCAGTGTTTTGAGGGAATGAAAGCTAACCAAACTGATGGTGGTTTAGTCCTCTTGGAGCTTTTGGAGTACAGACTTGGCTCTACATCGTCCTCTCCAATGCACAGTGATGTGGTAAATAATGAACAACTGGAAGAGTCAAGACTGACCCAGGCTGAACTCAGCCTTGCAGGAGGTTTAAATCAGAGAGCATTGTATAGTCCATGTTCTGATGTGCTGCTGATTCTGCTTTGTGGTTGTGATAAAAAGCCTCCAGCCAGCCTGACAGTACTCATAAAGGTACAGAACAGATCTGACAACAGCAGTGATGTGAGCACTCAAAGTTTTCCTTCCATGAACTGTCCACCAACTTCACTGAATCACTCATCACTTGGCTGCACGCTGCACTATATACACGCTCTGGATTTTTCCTTTCAGCCAACTGCAAAACCACCCAGGACAAGAACTGCACCAAGCTGAAATCATCTCCCTCACAGCGGTTAAAGGTTTTCAATACATCAACATGCATCTGTAACAACAATAAAGTTTCCACAGATATACAGGAAAATAGACTCTAGATGGATATGAAAGGGAATATATGCAGTATTGGCATACATTTTCAATATATTGTGGAACATGTTGAATATTATCTCTTTACTTTCTGAAGGTTAAGTCCTATGCAGTACACTTGTTGTATTTTGTAACATATTCATTAAGAAAATGACAATACATCAGCATGTATTGCAGAACAAATAATGAGTAGCTGAGTTACTGTAGCCTAGGGGTGGTTGATATGATTATATACGTCAACTGTCAGATATTTTACCATACTGTTTGTAGCCATCCCTTTAATCTCTCTCACTGAGTTAGGCTGCTGCTGCCAGCCATGTAGCAAATTATTGATAAGGTTTGCTTCATAAAAGATTTAAAATATCACACTATATATCAATATTGCGATACAGGATTTTATCCAGATCGCCTTCTGTAGCATATTATTATATTTATATATCTTAAGTCAGACGTTTTAGAATATGTTGCAGATAAATATTAAATTAAAACTAAGCCACTATTACAATTTAAGTATGCTAGTTAATTAAAGGACAAAATTCTTCCGTTTTCATACATTTAAAAACCTTTGACAGAAATATAGTCAACCTTGTTTAATATGTGATGAAACTTACTTAAAAAATACAGAAATAGATTGCCTGTCGTCATGGTACACCACTGCCTAAATGTACAGCTTGCATACCATTTTCTCAATTTTGCATACAATTCTCTTTACACATTATGGGCTATTAGAGTGACAAATATTTTCTCACAATTGTTGCAGAAATAATTATTAAATATGAGCCAGTACTGTAAGTGATCACGAAGAAAGACAATATGTTGGTGTTGCTGTGTACAACGGATGACTTACACAACAGTACAACATAATTCAAACCAATACATCAGCCCTGCAATAAAGACTTCCTATAAAAAGCTTATTAAGTCCAGTTTTTGTTAAGAGATTCAATCACACTGCATTGTAATCTATAAGTGCTCCTAAAATACTGTAAACGAAACAATTTAGTATTTGGGGAGGGCTGTTGTATTGGATTGCATAATGCATCACATTAGTTGCTCAAATGATCATATCCTCCCCCTGTATTATCGTGACATCAAATGTATTTGCAGCACACTTACATGCCTGTCAACTCACACTGACTGAAGTATACACAATTTGCATTATGACCAAAGAATTCAACAGATGTATTTCAAATGCAAGACAAGGCAAGTTTCATTGAGCTTATCAGTAAAGTGTGGGGAAATTCCAATGCTACATGGTAACATTCTTGGCTCTGCATCGATAGGGATATAGTCTGCAAGCCGGTGACAAGGGAAATTGCTGGTAAACAAACAACCAAACCTTTGCCTGATAACACATGAAAGAGATGCAGCCCTGGCACTGTGTGCGTGGGCGGACAGTATGTGTTCATACCTCTCTGCACTGCATTTGCTTCCTTATCTCCGATCAGCACATGAGAGGATTCCCGGTGAGAAGCCATCCCTTTGAAATCCTCCCAGCGTGTTTGTTTATGTCAAGAACTTGCGTGTTTCAGGGATTACAGCTTTTCTTTTTCTTTCCTGAATTCCCCTCCTCGTTTGTCTCAAAACACACACACGTACATTAACGTACACTTCTGCCCTGTGGTGAGTATTATGAGAATGAATGTAGTTTGGCATCACAAAACCAACATGCAACATTATAAAACACACATACCCTTATATCTTCTAGTGAAAGTCAAACCAACTTCTTCCTTGCCAGTTCACAAAATGTCTAATATTTGTTGCACCATAGTTTCTATGACTCCTTCAGTACTTCCTTTGGGCTTAATGGTCAGGCTAATTAGGTCTTCAGAGA
This sequence comes from Micropterus dolomieu, assembly GCF_021292245.1. Classification (NCBI taxonomy): domain Eukaryota; kingdom Metazoa; phylum Chordata; class Actinopteri; order Centrarchiformes; family Centrarchidae; genus Micropterus; species Micropterus dolomieu. Next base: position 6,990,015 of record NC_060162.1, on the reverse strand, counting down.
ATACTGTTGTCAGACCAGTCAGAGCTGTCACTAGAGAGGAACCCAGAGAGACCATTAGAGCCTCGATTGATGTCCACTAGACAATCCCTACAAGGGTTGTTAATTTTAAATGAGCCCCTGTAGTTATTGCCAAGTATACGGACAGGATACCCCACTCACTGCTGGTTCATCTCATATTTATTATTAGTCTGGAAGTTCCCTCATGGCTGAGCAACCCTACAGTAAATATTACTTTCATATCCAACTAATTTGCATCAGCAAATACAAATTGAAGGAAACATAATTCAAACCAGGTTACATTTTTTTATCAACATAATGAGAAAGCATCTACATTTTAATTTCACACTCCTAGTTTAAACAGAGAGCCTTATGGTGTAGTTTGCTAATTGATCTGTGAAATTATCAACATTTGGGAACAACCTTGATTACAGGATGAAATCTCACCCCCTGTCTGCTATTACTAGGGCTATGAATATGCACAAAGAATACATTATAGAGAGTATCAGAAGACACAAATCTAGCTGACTTTTCAAGGTAATCTTCTTTCTAGAGGGCAGAGCTTCCACTAGAACAGGGACAGCAATAGCACGAGGGTTTAGATCACCATGTAAACACACGCATTTACCTGCTAAGTAATTGCCAGTGTCTGATTTCATAGAAAGATAAACACATATCAGCACAAACAAATTTCCTCCCGTTGAGGCTCATAAATATTTTACAAGACAGTATCAAATTTTCCTCTTATGTCATGAAGCAAGAATGTCACTGAAATGTCAGGTCTCAACATGAGCGTGTTGAGCTATGGAATCTCTCTTACCAAAGCAGGACATACTGTAGATAGAGTCAGAGTTATGTCACAGTTTAGCCTAGGTTTGAACAGACCTGAAAGCAGTCAGATATAATTGATATGATATTCATCAGACTCATTGCATCCACAGAGTCTGACCAGTGAGCTGTTCTGCTAATGACTCACTCTGAGTCATGCAGCATGTGGTCAGAGAGGTGATGTTTGGGAGGTCTGAAGTGCCTACTACACTGTAAAATAATTTACATTCCTTCTCTGCCTACTGTTATACTGTGGATAACAATCCTGTCTAGGGTGATAAATGTTCTATGTATATGAATAAATTGGCTCAACATTTAGAAATCAAATTACCTGCTGAAATTTCAATTTCTCAGTCTGTACTCACCTGAAAAATGACTGTATAGGTTCAAGCAGCTTATTACGACACATATTTACATTTACTGTCCGCAATCTCAAGTGGGAATATGCCTTCTCCAAAGGAGGAAGTCAGGTGACATAGTATGAAGAGCCAGAAAGTTCACCTAAGGAGGTGGGTGGGTCAAGAACATTTAGGGCACTGACATAGGAAGCGTTTGACGTTAAACTCACATGTGAAACCAAGTCAGTGTTGAGTTATTTAGAGTTTTAGGTGAAATAGTGTTACAGATTTAGTTAAGTCATGTGATTTACTGATATTCCTAAACCTAAACAAGTAGTTTTGTTCCCTAAGCCAGCATATGTCACATGACATATGCTGGCTGCATACTAGAGGATAACTGGGCCAATTTTGGGTCTGATTCGCCCCTCCCGACATTGCTGGGGGTGTTCCTGATCCGAGGCTTGTCCAAACAAATTATCAGCCCAGATGATCCTGTAGTGTGAGGGGTTCACATAGACATAATCTTAAGGTTGGCGACTGTGAGATCCCAAGCCTATCTGAAATCATTTAGTGGTCCTCCGTCTTGACTGAATTGTCTAGTGTGTGTATTGTTAAGACTTCAATCTGTCTGTGGTATCCCACGTTTTTAAAATTTGTTAAGATGTGAAAATTCTCTAGTGTACGCCAGGCATTATGTAATGTAGTTTAGGTCAAGTACATCTTTTGCTGGACTGGTACTTTCCAACGGTCATATAAGTCGTTTTGGGAACCATGACAAACAACCTATTTTGTTGAGTAACTATACACCCAACACTCTGCCTGGAGGACTGAAAGCTGTTGCGACTGCTCTGCTATTGTTCTGTGCACGCTGTAGCCCACCTCCTGTGTAGACATGCTGTTAGATTGAAGTCTCTGTCACTGTGGTTAGACACGGCAACTTCAAAGCAAACTTCAAGTTGCAATTGGCCTGGACTGAGTGAAGTATGCTACATTAAGTTACGGACCTCCTCACCGTTGATTGATCAAGTTTCTACCTGAAAACCTGTCATTCATCTTGATAAACTGTCTTCTTGGGAAAGCATGTGATCTCATGTAACAGCCACCCTAAGTGCTGAGGAAGCACTGAAATGTATGGCGGAAATTAAATAAACTTTGTTGTTAAATAATCATGCATCACTGCTATGTTGTGCCATAAAAGTACATACTACTCATATACTCATTATTTGTATTATTATATTATATAAGGAAAATAACCATGCAAACATTACTGAATAGTGAGAATAGTGAAGGATTTAATGTTTTTTGTATGGATTAAACAAACAACATATAATGTGTTAGTAGTGGTGCTAGTAGCTGGATTTTGTTAACATTTGACAAAGCCAGGCTGGCTGTTCCGCCCTGTTTCTTGTCTTTGCACTATGACAGAAACATAACAGAGAGATATAAGAGTGGTGTCACACTTTTGGTATATTCAAACTTGGTTTCTATTTGCACATATTTTGGTGTCAAAGTGGCTAGTAGGTACAAAACGTTTTAGATTCTGTGAAGTTGATGCTTCAGCAAGCAGCTGTGAACCGGCTACAGTAGCTGAAACGTATTCCTTCGGGGCAATTGAGCCAGTCAAATATGCTGAAAAAATGATAAAACACTCATATTGTTCCATTCATATCTAATTTGAAGATGCTTTTTACCTTCAATATAAGGCTCATATACAAATGAGCAAAAAGGTTTTAAATGTGCACGCATTATTTGTCTTCATCTGAAGCAATCAAAAGTAAATATTTCATTTCTTTCTTCTCTTGACATTAAGTATGAGCTGTGGTGCTGCCAGCATACTTTTCTGTCTTTTTTCTTTCTTTAATTCAGCAGAATTAGATGTAGAGGCTTCTGTAATGGACCCCTGGAGGCATGAAATTATGAGAGTCAGAGAGAGCAAGGTAATTACCATGACGACTTTGGGCCTCAACCAAAAGCACATTACCCACTTCAAACGCTGAGAGAGAAATGCAAACACGGCAGTAAGATAGCTATTTTGCTGCAAAACTGAACCCTCTGACCACCCATTTCTATCATGCACAGTGACATTGTTTAAAGAGTTATTTCATTTTTTATTGATAGACACATTTATGTTGCTTGGATTTACAGTTTTAATATATTGTAATTAAATTATTTAATCCTCCCATGTCTTTGGACTACATCATGAAGAAACGTGGCCTCAAGCAGCTCTTTGGAGTAAGCTTCTGTTCTCTGAAGCAATATTGTATAATACATAATTGTATTTAACAATGTGTAAATATGGGTGGCCAGCCTGTGCACTTGGTGGCATCTGAAGGCAAACATGACCAACCTAGTTCTTCTTTGGTTGTGCAAGCGCAGCAAATTCGATTTTCACTGTATTTAGAGCACACCTCCAGCTTTGAAAGTAAAACATTACTGTGTAAAAACTAATGGTGTACTCCATCTACTTTCCGAGCGACTGTTTAATGGTTTATGTGTATTAGTTTTTCTTAAACTATCTCAGTGCCTCATTTGTACAGTTCAGCATTGATTCAGTGATGCAACCATTATGCTCTTGCCAATCAATAGTTCTACAAAAGGGCATTAACTAGATGCAATATATACAGAAATGATCTCAGTGAGTTTCCTGCTATGACTGGCTCAGACTCCCAGCACAGGCAGAAAAAAATAATCTATAAACAATACAAACATGCCCACGAATGATTATGTGAAGACTACTCAACCCTGACCCCAAAGGTAACCATTAAAAATGAAATAGTGCTTTGCTACTCATAGTAAAACTGCTTTCGCAAGGGAGCAGAAATTGTTTTCATAAATAAAAACGGTGGTGGGAGTCTAGAGACTACATTGTGGTTATTAGTTTATTTCCCAGACCGTGTTGGGAATGAGAAACACTTTCCCTCACCAATAACTGCAGGTCTCTGTGTGCACTGAGAAGCTCATTATTGTACTGAGCAGTTTAATAATTTGAATACATGTAAATGTGGGAGTTTGGGCTGGAAATGGTCAAAAAGAGCAAAGCTATTCAGCCACATGAAGGTAGCAATCTGCATTTTAAGCATTAAACAGACAGAATTATGTGTTTTGTATAAAATTCACATAAATTTCTGCCGTGTTGTTAATTATCACTAATGAATAGGTCATGAGTAGCTTTTTATATCACACTAAATGAAAACTAGCTTTAATGCAGTGGGGAGCAGGATCTTTCCTCTGTCTCATCTCGTCTCTCGGGTTGGAAGCCGTTCTGCTCTGAAGATTTAATTTTCACTACCATGAAATTGGTACTCTGTCCACTCGTACTCGCAGCAATGGAGCGTCTTGACCTGCAGTTTTACTTGCTGTACCCAGCAACAACAAATCTCAACCAGAGTGACCCCAGTAAACCCAGAGGCCACTTATTGGTATATTGATTGCTTTCTAATATACTTTAGTCAATATCCAGATGGAAAATTCTTTTTTCAACCTCCTTGCTCAAGCATATTTAATTGGGTCAGAGTTTATGGAAACAGAATTTCAAAAATGCATCAATTGGAATAATTGACTCAGTAGAGCTCCTGATTGTTTAAGGGACGTGCATTGTGTATTATATAGGGCTTGTCTTTGAATGTCTTAGAGCTGTTACTTAGTAATGATAAATGGGCTGTGCATAGCACCTTTCTAGTCTTCCAACCACGACATGCTCTTTACACCACATGTCACTTTTAGCACTAATATTTTTTATACACACTGTCTTTTACCTGTACTGTATATCCAAAGCCCTGTATTTATTGGTACAACTACCTCCTGCTACCTGTGCAATATTCAGTATCAATCACATATGTATATAGAAGGTGTATATAGTGTACCCATAACTCTTATCTTTATTTTCTATTTCTTTTATTTTCTGTACTGTTAATCTCCTATTTCTCTGTCTTTAATGTGCATTTTCCTATCTGTTGTGTTGTATCTGGAGCTGCTGTAACAAGTGAATTTCCCTCCTGGGGGTTAATAAAGTCTATCTTGTCTAATCTTATCTTATCCGCAAACACTTCATTTACATCACAAACTTGGCATCTCACTGTCCCTTAATATTAAGTCCACATTGATGTATTCTTCCATTCATTTTAATAAACCTTTTGGAGTTTGGCTGGGGCAACCTTATTGTGGAGATCTCCTGTAAAATAATTCATATATGCATTTTAATTAAATGAAGGCCATAAGCCACTAGGGGTGTTTGCTGAATTATACTATTATATTTACACAATACACTGAACCTAACATAAGTTACTATAAGTCTCAACACAAAATAAATTGCCTTTGCTGAACACAGCAATTAAACACTTTCAAACTTCTCGCCAGTTCTAAAAGTAATTGGCCCGAGGGAGCAAAAGCTCTTTGTTTTAATAAAGTAATTCTTCTAAATAATTTGGTGTGGTAGAGTTTTGTTTCTGAACATTATTAAATGTCTAGCAGTTTTGCTTCTGGGCATTTCATATAAGAAACGTCTGTAACACTGGGAGATAAGTGTCTTTGCTTCAATATTCTATAATCTCATTCCAATTTATCTTTGATAAATTGTTTGTTGTTTCAATCACTTTCACAGCAGTGAATCAAGATGCTGGGAGCATGCTAAGAGAAAACATTTGAGTATGTAGAAGTAGTTGTCGGGTGGTGAGATAATGCACTTGTCCTCTGCCACGCCACATTTACAGAAACATGAAAGTTGGAAATGTCAGGACTTGAACTCATTTCCATGGTGCTTTCATGTGGATTATGAACTGAGACAGACAGATTTTCTAGCTGATCCTTTGAAAACACTTGCAGAGACTTTACTGGCACAGCACGACACTCAGCTGTGGAGAGTACAGTCAGGTTTTTCCAAAAGTAATATGAAAAGTGTCAATCAACAGTGGAACAGCAGCTAATAGAGATACATGCGGGTTACTTTCCACAGGATCCTACACTGGATGAATGTTTCTGACTTCATGGTGGAAAAGTACAATCTGTTTTAATGTCTGGACAGAATTAGCAAATATAGATACTTTTGGATAAAGAGAAAGCCTGTGTTTATTTCTGTTTGCACATACTGGATCCAGATGGGATGTTCATGATGCTTTTAAATTATCTTTAGGAAAAATGGTCTTAAATTTCTCCTACCGTAATCTCACATCAATAAACAGCTGCAAGCAGTGACCTGCACTGCTTGGGAGGTCAGAGAGGGATCCTTGATTTTGTTATCTTTTCCACTTTCAGTTCCCACCCAGTGAAGAACAACATATTCAAGTGTGCGTGAACATCTGTAAATTATCTGTGCCTCAAACAGCTAATATGGTGGGAAACAATGAATAATAACATTGGAGTGACTACATTCGGATATGTTTTCATATTCCTTCTATTTCTCTGTTTGTCAGGTGTTGTGAGGGATTACTTTCCATTTCTTCCCATGAGCATCAGGTGATTGACAGTAAACAGAGCGTAACATATTTGCATGCAGTGACATCAAAACAGTTCAGGTTCATTGAAATAACAAGAAAACAGAAATAACCCAATTATTGCTTTGTGTTTCTTGTGAGGGATTATCCCACTCTGTGGATATTGTTTTCCATGCTGTACAGCGGCAGCCTATAAGCCATGTCCACACTAATGTGGATACATTTGAAACAAGGTTCTGCCCACACTTCATGGTCTTCAGATGGATTTTTAAAAGTTCTATAATATACTAAAATTTTAAAAGTTATGTTATTAGATGTTGTCACTGATACATCTTTCTGTTCCTGTTTTCCAACACCCCCACAAGCACTAAATAATCATTTGATGGAGGACCGTAAATGCTTCTTGCTAACAGTAACTTCTGGACACCTGCACCGAGACCCTCAATCAATAAATGTGCTATGGTCTGACAGTATGAACATAAAGATATGATAGAAAATTGGCTTTTTAATGTTGCTGCTACAGGGAAATATATGACAGTGTCTGTGAAGACTGGCAATCATAAGTCACTGTTTTCAAAATGCGACCACTGAGACCAGCTTTTTAGCCTCTTCAAAAAGTTTCCTTTTTCATGGATGGAAAATTGATTTCCTTGTGGCTTTGTGGGGATGACAGATAATAAAAGTAAAGAAATAACGTGTTAATATACAATATCTGCATTGGTGTGGTTGTGACCACAGACAATTGGCAGAAATATATAAAAACATAGGTATTGTGGTTTAAATCATGATCCATTGTCAGTCTGAGCATGCTAGCCGTCAAAAGACTTAAGATCTCTGATGATGATGTGAGAAAAAGAGAGTGGTTAAAGCACATAGGCCAACATAAGTCATGTGACCAGTACAGTCAATGAATAGGTGCTCAACCTTATTTAGACCATGCATTGAGTTTATTCCTCATTACCACCACCCTGTAATTTACTCTCTCATTACAAACCACATCCACCTTCTAGCTAATTCCCCCTCGGATATAAGATGCACAGCGGCATTGAGCAGATAGATTGAGACTCTTGCCCATATGTTGGAAATTGAGTCATAAAATGTTGCTTGGCATTTGCAATTCAAACACAATGATGCTTCCTCTAGTTAATTTCCAGATCAATATTTCCTTTCAGCAGCATTTTCGCTGACAAGTCAGAGGGCCGATAAGCTGAATAAGATGCAGGACCAGATCATCAAATGATGATAAATATCGTGACAGATACAGCTGTGCCTGTGTGTGTACATGTCAGTGTTTTTTGAGTCGTATCTTTTGATAACATTAGCTTGCATCATTTTTCCTCAGCGGCTGGAGGAGACACAGTTGTCCCGCTGCTACCCGAAACAAATGTTTGTTCTCATGGCAACAGCAACTTCAACATCAGCTCTTCTTGGTGGTCAGATGATGAGAGTTTTCATCACTCCAACATAGACGCTCCCATGTTTACCTCAGGGAAACGTCACATAACACGTCTGCAGTAATGACAGGGAAGCCAGTTTGCTCCCTTTATGGGCCACAGCAGCAGGCTTGTTACAGAGAGCTGCATTAAATGGTACATGAAAATACTTTTTATGGTTTCCTGGCACAAAGCAGAAAATGCCTGACTAGTTGGGCAGACCACATCGCAGCTTGAATGAGCTTCTGAGGGAGAATTTCTAAAAGTCCATTTTGTATGTATTTCTGTCATTTAAAAACTGGCACTACCTGACAAAATGGCAAACTTGAGCCATAACAGACGCTTCTACTCATTTTCTAGGTGTTATTTAAAAAGACCTTTCAAAAGACTAAACTGAGCATGAGTGTTTGTGTGTATAGGACAGGCGGAATTGAAGCAAAAAGTAGGGAAGAGGTGTCAAACCCCAAAAGTTTGAGACACTCCTGAGGACCAAACTCTGTGTGTATATCTGTGTGAATTGGCATGTTTATACACATGTTCTTACAAGTGACTGTTGGCCGTCTATTGTGTTTGTTCATTTTCAGTAACACGTTCAACCCCTGCGTTGTCTGTGTGTCATGGGAAGATAACAGAGTGAATTCAGTGTGTTGTCTTGTGTGTGTTGGCCAGCGTTTGTTGGTTTGATAGAGGTGTCGAAACACCTAGTGCTAATTGCGACACAGCTGTGGCAATCTAACCAAACACCTCTCGGGAATTCTCAGGGTGGTTTACAAAGAAGTATGAAGGAAGTAGAGAAGAATGCCATCAAAAGCCTTAGCATTTTTGTATCATCATCATGATCATTATCAGGTGCCTCTAACTCGTTTCAGGATGAAGTTAAGGAATTTAGGACCTGGGTGTGATATTTAGCCAGGCTATGTTAAACTACCACAAAGCGATTCATAACAGTTACAGCTTAGAGGGGGTGTCTTGATGACCAAATGTTCAAAAATAAGATGTTTGAGAATGTGAAAATGTCTTCAGTGCATGAAAACCTAATACATGCCCACAAATCACAAAAAAGATTCAATTTTTGACATCCATTTCTTGATGCCTAAACTGTAATTAAACAAACCTTCAAATAACAGTTCAACATTTTGGAATATACACTTAAAAGCTTTCTTCACAAGAGTTAGATGAGAACATCAATACCACTCTTATGTCTGTAAGAGTTAAAGCAAGGACGTGATTAGCTTAGCCTAGCACAAACCGGGGGAAACGGGTAGCCAAGTTAAAAAATATGCCTATACCAACACACGAATCTCATTTAATGAATCCCTACACATAAAGTAATGTAAATGTTTTCAGGGAAGTTCCATGCCATAACTACAAGACTCCAGGAACTCAATGAGTCTGGCTCCTGTTAGTCAAGAAATAGTTCCAACATATAACTCCCCCTGATTTTTACATTTCTGTATTACAGTTTGTGCATAAATTAAACAAAGTAGATGAAACATGTTAAAGAGTGAGGTATAGGTGTTGGTATTTTGAACTCTAACTGTTTCCCCCCTGCTACGCTAATTACCTCCTGGCTCTAGCTTCATACTTAATGCACAAACATGACCAATCATCTCATATAACTCTTGGTAAAGAGCAAGTACTTCCTGAATGTCAAACTATTCTTTTTATCCCAACATTATTAGGCACTGCTTCTATTCCATCTCTTCTCCACCAGTGTACCATTAAGCCACATAGAAACAATTCTGAGATTTGATGTTTTCGGTGCCATTTTCACTGAATATTTAGCACAATCTGCAGAACATCACACCAGGTTCTGATTTGAGAGACAAAGCCACATCTTACAGCAGGTGTTACAAATCCTTGACTCAAACTGAGCCTGCACATCCCACAAACAAAACACATGTAGATGGATGAAACTTTCCAAGCATGTTTTTGTGTGTGTGTGTGTGTGTGTGTGTGCGTGTGCTTGCACAGTAGTGAGAGACTTATTAAACATAATCAGGTGGCATTCCTCCCTTAACCTCATATTGACATAAACAACGCTTAAAGTATTCACCAAATGTACTTTTTCAAGGGGAAAATGCAGCCACAGGTATTTCTGTGGGCGATCAGTGATGGATTAGTGTGTGCATGTTTGAATTATGGGGGGATGGGAGTGCGTGTCTGTGTCTGTGTGTGTGGGGGGTGTGGGGGGGATTAAGACTTGGAACCCACCCCCAAAAGGAGATAAAAATAACAGGTCGGTAATTATACCAGTAATCGTAAATATTTGTTTTGTGTGTGGCTGGGGGATTGTGTAAGTGATAAGAGAAAGACTGTTACACCAAGCTGTAAACAGGTTGAGAACATAATTAAGTGCATACAGAATTAACTCAAGGTCAGACTTGAACATGAAACTGTAATGCGGATCTCTCGTTAAAAAAAGGTCAAAGACCACATAGCTTGCGATATCACTGGTCTTCAAAAAAGATGTAAAATGCCCCCTCGAGTGAGCTTGTATGGAAACATCCATCTTTAGTGTAAAAAAGATAGGTCTGCTCTCCTGCTCAGCAAAACTGTTTGCTGGATTTGTAGTAAAACCAACTCCCAATCTAACTTCTTTCTAATTTCTTTTGTTTTAATTTCCAATCACATAATTGATTGATATAAGAACAATTACCGCTGCCCAGGCTACCTCCCAAGCAGCCACTGTGCCGTGGGCTTCACTAATGAATGTAATTTAAGCGTTTCATATTGGTGATGGATGATGGTGTTTGGGGGCCTATTTTGTGTTGTGGTGGAGGTGTATTAATCATTATTAGACTGCTAAAATGCTTTCCCTATATGCCCGGGTGATTTAGACTCCTGGGTGGACAGTGTGCATTAACACTTTTCATAATAAAGCACTTACTCAAACTGCTACCAACAGAGTGCAAGGTCACTATAAGCTGTTATAGTCAGGGTGAAGCTCTAGGGCAAACACAAATATACACATACCTACATGTGCATGCAAAGGCATATGATAACACTGTGATATGGCAGGGTACTAATTTTCACTTTCTACAATATCTGCACATGGCAACTACAGTATGGTTAGAGCAAAAGGTCAATATTTTGGGATATATGCTTATTTAGCAGAGGGTTAGATGAGGAACTAGGAGACGGTTAGCATAGCTTTGCATACTGGAAATGACAATTGTCGGGCATTAGAGAGGCAGCCACAGCATGTAGAATAATTAATAATTAAAGGTTTATTTCTACCAGTCCAGAGTTGGTGATTGTTGGAACGGTGGAAAGACTAACCAATACAGAGTTTAATTTAGTATTTAGTTTGTCAAGTTCGAATGGTGTTTTGTAATGAGTTAACAAGGCTATTAGTTCTGTGAAAGAAGGAAACTTGAATTCAGAAGGTGTGAGGTTGTATTTTTCTGTTGAAGGTCGCCTCAACGTAAAAAGTGGTATTACGAAACAGGACAGATCAACACTAAGTTAGATAAGCTCAGTAGATATCTTTGCAACACAATATATAGATGTCTTTGTCAAAACTGTTATTTCTTCACATTCTGATTTTTGAAAGTTTTAGACTCTCAAATCTCTTAAATTCTTACACATTGTTCCACCTTTAAGGCATAGTTTGTGTTAGGCAACAAAAACACTTGGCGAAGAAAAGATTGTGGTTATGTTAATACATAGGCAAACATTAATTGTAGCTCTCTGATGGCACATGAACTGCAGTCTCCTGCATGTAAGTCAGACATGCTACACCCATCCACCGCCCCAACCCTTTTCACCCAGTCCTCACCTTTATTTTGCACACAAATTGTGAGGTGCAGAATTGACATAATTCAAATCTAAACCTAATTCATTATGAGATGGAATTAAATCAGAATTTTTGTGTCCTGATGTGAAAATGTATTTCGCTGACAAGCCGCATATATTGCAGCTGTTTTCCTGTATTGTGCTTATTTTTGACATGAAGATTGAAGATTACAGAGGAGCGTGCACACAGCCTTCATGGTCTTTACAACGTTCTGCAATTATCAAATGGCCCATATAGTCGTACATTTTCATTTATACATATACAGACAGAGTGTGACCGAGAGAGAAGCAGTTCTCATTATAATAAGATCGTGGAGTCTTCAAAGTAATTAATGCAGACTGTCACTTTATTAGCTTCGCTCAAGTCAATGATTTTATGCACACAGAAACAAGCAGTGAACACAAACACAGCTAGAAGCATCATGAAAGACCTTTTGATTTTAACCTAATCAACAGACACATCAGTGACTTCCTCTATCACTTATGCTTAGCGAGAAGCTAAGGTGTGTTTGTGGGAAAATGTAATTACCTCGAGTTGAAAGGCATCTTTAATCTGTCATCTTTACAAGGAGCTGTATGGGTTTGAAATGCCAAAAAACTGCAGCACCTCTCAAAAATATATTTATTTTTTATGTCATTTGTTGTTGTTGCACAAATAGATACCACAAAATAAAGAAAATGACTATAATTTAAAGGTTAGCAATTAAGTTAAAGCGTTCAAAACAACTTTACTTAGGATAATGATTAGATTAAAGGTTGAGTAACTTGGTTGGTAAAATTGACATTGGGCCATACACTTAATACTATAGTCTGGCAACAGATTTGTATCCATAAACAATCTCCAAAACTATGATCAGCAGTGTATGAGCAAGATGCAAGAAAACCTTTGCCGTAATAGACAGTGGGCGTCTACTGCAGACTGAACCTGTGTGTTGTTGAAAGAGAGGAGAAGATGAAGATGAATTAAGACACATCAAAAACAAGATAATTCTTCACAAATTAGAACGAAGCTGCCTGAATACTGTAATTAGCTTTATAAGTACATCAGACAAGCCACCAGAACTACTGTGAAACATTATGCTGCATCATTAAAGTCAACAACAACACAGAGACACATAGCTGTGATAGCACTGACAACTTCCTGTTTATAAATGAAGCTGTGTCTCTTATGTGGGTGTACCTTTGAGAACATAGCTTTCAGCCTATTTGCCCTTTTCTATTGCAAAATCTGATTATTCTGACACCACATGAATGCAACATCAGTCACCGCACACTTCATTGTTTGCAAGCACAGAGTAGAAGCTACGGTGTCCCACATGCTCTGTCGGCTCTTAATAAACAATATGTAGTCCTCTATTTGTCCAAATTTCACTTTGCTTCTTACTCCATACAAACCAGATGAGTATTACTCCTACTCCTACTACTACTACTTCCGCTTGTTTTTCGTATGTATTCAATGTAGTGACGAAACGTGCTTGTTTATGCTAAAAGGTAATAAGAACATAAAAGTTCATATGTAAGGTCTTTATACACCACTGTATATTATATTGCATTTCTGTCAATGGACCCTCCTAAATAATACACACTGAACCTTTAAGTATTTCTCTATAACATAAACTATTCGTGACTAAATAAGCAAAAAGATAGAAAAACATATTTAGGAATGGTCAATTAAGAGTAAACATTAATGGTGTGGTTTGACCAGATTTGATTTCTAGCAACCAAACCTTGTTTCTCATGGTGTGAGTGTTGAGCAGCAGAGCTGAACAGACACTGTGAACTTCAGTACCAACAATATTAAAAACTTTTTTTATTGTTAAAATGTTGTCACCAAAATCTCACACACCTACGCTTCAAAATAGTAAAAACAGACAATATTCAAATGAGTAATGATTACTAATTTTATGTGAAATGTGAGACCTTTGAAATTCTTTGAAGTTTGAAAGATCTGTTCTTTCATATACGAAAGCTGCCGCCCTGTCAGCCTCCCTGTGGCCCTCCATCCATCAGGACCAATAAGCTGCCTCTCCCCCACACAGAGTACCGCTGCCTGCCTTCTGAAATGAATTACATTTCCTGATAAACAAAGAATGCCAACATGGAGGATGGAAATAGCCTGTGAGTGCATAGTAACAGGGGTGATAGGGGAAACTGATAAATAGCTGTTGCACAACCACTTCTCAGTGTCCCTGCAGGTCAGGAGGGTGAGACCCCAGTTAACACTGACTGTATTTGGAACAGGAACACTGTGGTGTGCCTTCCTCTTTTTAGACAGAAGGAAATGGATACAAAAATCAGAACAGTACCTTGTATTAATACTGTGTTCATGTCGTGTGAGAGTTACCACAGTTTCCAACTTTGTTCACATCACATCAAAGTTGTAATTATGACCTGGAAACTTATGCCTTTTTTACACAGATATATGTTGTGTATGCAGGTTTTTTCATTGCTGGAAAACCAACAAAAAATAGGTGATTGACTCCTTTCACATTGCCAGTGCAAAAGGGAGTTTTCCTTTTTGTTTCTTTCTGATGTGTTGCATTCGGCAACCCAACCATGCTGAAAAACAGGGTTAGTAAACCGCAGAAAGCAGCATGGAGGCCAGCGACAATGTTATGGTGGTTGCTGTGTTGCCCACAGACTGTATAAAAGTTAAAGGTGTAGCCGTGGTGTTTTGGGTTAACAGCAGCGTGCTTGGCAGGTCACAGGTGTGTTTACGATGTTTGTTTGCTCTGAAAGACCTCACACCGTGGATATAAAGTCACAGCTGACGGACTGTTAGTCTAGCATGCTAATACTATATAAACATATGAATGAGGCGTTTACAGACATCTGCAGATAAAAAAAGATGAAAGCCGGAGAAGAGTCGGAAATGAGCGTGTCCATCCAGGTGCCATGCTTACATCACTGCCGAAGCTGGAGCTGATAAATACCCATGATTACTGAGTCATTTGACCCAGGAGTGAATGCCAATTGTACTCTCACACTGAAGACAAAAGCCACATATGTTGTGGCTGTTAGTGTTTTTTTTGTCCAGTGTAAAAGGGGCTTCAGATATGTCCAGTGATATATGGTCCACTATATTTACCATCTAGTCACTAACTTTGTCTATCCTCTTCCAAATTGTCCATTTGAGTCTTCTTTATGAAATAAAGACTTAGCTTACCAGGCAACCCAAACGTTATTCTTCTTATTGTCTTATAAATGATCTATAATGTATTAATAAATAATATATAAACCACTCATAAAGACATTAATTATTGCTTATAAACACATTATAAAGAGTGACTCTTCAGGTTCAGGTTCAGGTTCTTTTATTTATACCCGTAGGTAAATTACGTTCCACAGAATAAGTTTAGGCTATTTCTCAACCATATAAACGATAACACCATACAAACAGAACAAGACACTAAAATCACACTAAAACAATCTACTCCATCTTAATACTATTCATAAAATTAATCCCTTGTCAGTGGTACAAAGTTAACTCAACCCAAATCGCCATCCAACCCTAAAGTATTTTTTGTGGTTAAACTTCGTTTTGTTTTTGCAGCAGTGATTTCAAACAATTTTGGAAGGCACAGACAAATGATGTTTTCCTGTCCATTGTGCCGTCAGATCCCAAAATGCTCACGTGTCCTTCTGGAGGGCAACTACAAACAACGTATTTTGTCGTTTAATTTGAAGGAGATTTGAAGACTGTTAGAAAACTGTGCAATGCCCCTTTGCACAGTGAGATGTTCTCATTTCAGAGTAAAAATTGCTGAAGGTCCCTGAGCCAGCTTTCCCCAGCGCATGCATTTATTCATCTTACCTGTCAAATAAAGAAGGTGACCTGGCCTGCTCCTCTGACTGAACCAAGCTCGGCAATGAAACAGCAGACAAAAACGCACAAAGAAAGAGATAAAGAGAGATGAACAACGCACAGAGCTGCACAGTTTGAAGGTCACTCGGAACCAGCTGACTCCTTCGCTCCCCTCTGGACGTCGGCTCTGAAAAAGGTCATCCTCTTACTCTGTCTGAGCTTCCCTATCTGGGAGGTCTCACTTCTTTCCCTTCTCTCGCCCTTTGAATGACAATCCATTACACTCCTCTCTGCTGCCTTATAACCAGCTCAACCTCCGACCCTGGATTTTACAAGTTCCCCTGACACCAAAGGCAGTGGCCACTGATGCGGAAATTACTGTCATCCATCCATATTTCATTAGAGTTTGATTTGAAAGTGTGAAATAAACTCAGAGTATGATTCATTTACTGATGCAGCTTCAATTACTGACAGGCTTGAGTGAGTCACCCCATGAGAGCTGTCAGCCCTGGTGACATCATGAGCTGACCCCCTATTTCGAACTCTACAGTATTTTCTTTGCTGTTTTGTACAAGTGTGACAGTCTCATTGGGAATGGTTGACAGTGTACTGTTAATAATTCAGCAGCAAATAAAAGCCACATTGGAGCAAATTACCTCACAGTTAAATCCTGATAATAAAGTTATGGGTTAGATCAGCTTTAGAGAGCGCAACTATAAAGAAAACATTACATCAGCAATTAAAGGGCGAGTGGTTCATATTATACACATTTTCCATATAAAAGTGTTTGACTAGCTTCTGGCATATAGAGTAAACACAACAGGCATAACACCTCACATCAAAGTTAACTTGCTTTATGCATTTACAAACTGAATTTCTAATAAGGATTCGAGTGGATTTAAAAAAAACATTTCTTAAAGCTGTAAATGTAGCAACTGGGAAAATTTATACATATTATTCCAGTGGAGCTTAATTCAGGCAGTTTCATAGCACTCATTTTGAAATCCATTCCTTGTGTGAATTGCACACGAGCTGTTTTACTAGTGAATGACTGTGACCCTGATAAATAAAAGAAACCACACCGCCGCCCCGTTGCATGTGGAACAACATTCAGAAGAAAATGAAAGGATAATTTCTTGTGCTTTCTAAGACCTCTGGCCAGATGGCAGAATGGAGTGGTCAGGAGCTAACACAAAAGTATAATTAAATAGATAATCTCTCGTGTCTGCCATTCTTGATAGTCACAGATGCTCCGAGCTGTGTTGAGGAGGTTGATAATAGCTTGAACTACTGTCGTGATACCTCTGCTCTGTAATGGACCTTAGACAGCCACGACTGTAGGTTTTCAGAAAACTGCTGTGATGTTTGTGAATACATCATTTCGTCCATTTAACCTCTCTCTGGTCACCAAAGCCCCGTGTATGCACACATAATGCTGCTTTTCTTCTCAGAAGCAATTATGACCCCAAAAATTCCCCAAGCAAACACACACATATTCTCTCTCCCTCTCTGTCCGTCCTTGTAGCTACAGTGCAGACATATGTGGGTGGTTATTGTTGTTTGATGGAGCTCATTTCAACATGCGGCTGCTGTTTGTGCCCATAGAGTTCTCCAAACAGCAGCATTTGTTTGTGTCTTGAGACACAAGTACTTCAATCATACTGACAGGCGACTGATTATATTTAATTTCACCCCAGATAATGATCATTCAATCTCTTTAAATAAGAAAACCTGTTTATGTTGAATTCTTGTTAATTTTCCGCTCTACCTTCCCTTTTGTAATTCCAGTAATTTGAGAGGTTAGAGGACTACTGTACATTGTAGGGTGTAACAGTACGTTGTATTGTGCTATCCTGATTTACTACCTGTGAGGAATTTAACAACTCACAGCTTGTTTATCCAAACTGTTGAACAATGCTGGTTGTTCTGTTTGTTAGATTGTGATATATTATACTTTTATGAAGTGAAATGTTACAGCAAATTGAACTGTGGAAAGGCACACTCTCTGATACTACTTATTTTTGCTGTATTAAAAAAATGGATGTAAATCCAAACACACCCTGCTGCAATATAGTGAATCAAATTGCAATTGCTGTGAATCATCAGAGCCTTATATAGATAAAGTTGTGCATAAAATGCAGCACATTGCATTGTGGGATCGTTAGCAGAACGTACTTGCCATAAAGACTATCATTTAATTTTATTGTGGAATTTTTATTTTATAAATCTATACACGAGGACATTCAAATAAAATAGAAGTTTGTAACTATAGTATATTGCACAATTTGTGAATTCTGTGCATTGTGCTGTACAGTTACTGATATTTGGAACACACAGGAGCACAAATGAGATTTTGTTCTGTGTCCACCCAAGATAGTATTTTCCTGCTGGCACCACATGGCTGCTTGCAACATCTTTTACTCCAGAGACTTTTGTTTTTGATGTTTTTATTATCTTTTATGAACAGTTTTATGTTTGATACAGCTATCCTCACCTTAGTAAAAAACATTAAAGTAAAACAGAAATGTTTGATGAATAATCTCTCAATTAATAATGAGGTGACAGAGAAACATGTGTTGCATCATATGTTAGCTATTGGTAGCATTCATTATTGACTACAACTGATTTTACACATCAGTGTCTTGGGGAATATTACTACATATGTGGAGAAAGTTGTATAAAGTTCTTTGTGGCTTCAGAGGTTTGCAAAGTCTGATAAATTCACTCAAGTGATGGCACTTGAGTCAGTGTGATTTGGGTCATGTAGGCACCAGCTTTTGATGAGGAAGAAGAATGCGTGCAATGAAAAATCTTTCCATCATGAGTCTGGCAGTAATATAGAAGTGCAATGCTAAATTGGTGGAATATTGTAGGTGTCTTTCTTTCTGTCACTATAGTTAGTCTTTCTCTCCCATATTACCTGAATGATGCACAAGGTGAAAAGTCATGCTCTAATACAATGTTTTGATTATGTACGACTTAGTTAAGTGTAAGTAGAGATGAGGCATTTTAACAAAGCAAAGGATCATTATTTGTGCTTTCTGACACTAATGGCCAGATGGCAGAATAGAGTGGTCAGGGGCGAATACAAAAGTAGAATTAAATAGATAAATCTCTCGTGTCTGCCATTCTTGATAGTCACAAATGCTCCAAGCTGTGTTGAGGAGGTCGATAATAGCTTGAACTACTGTTATGATACCTCAACGGACCTTAGACAGCCACAGCTGTAGGTTTTCTGAAAACTACTGTGATGTTTGTGAATACATCATTTTGTCCATTTAACCTCCCTCTGGTCACCAAAGCCCCGTGTATGCACATATAATGCTGCATTTCTTCTCAGAAGCAATTATAAACCCACAAAGCAAAATTACAAAAATTCCCCAAGCAAACACACACATATTCTCTCTCCCTCTCTGTCTGTCAGTACAGACATGTGTGGGTGGTTATTGTTATTTGATGGAGGTCATTTGAATATGTGGCTGCTGTTTGTGCCCATAGAGTTCACCAAACAATAACAGCAGCATTTGTTTGTGTCTTGAGCCACAAGTACTTCAATCATAGTGACAGGCGACTAATTATATTTTATTTCACTGCAGATAATGATCATTCAAGCTCTGTAAATAAGAAAACCTGTTTCTGTTGAATACTTGCTAATTATCCGCTCTACCTTCCCTTTTGTAATTCCACATCATTCTTTTGTGTGGCATTTGAGAGGTTAGAGAACTACTGTAAGATGTAGGGTGTAACAGTACGTTGTATTGTGCTATCCTGATTTACTACCTGTGAGGAATTTAACAACTCACAGCTTGTTTATCCAAACTCTGTTGAACAATGCAAGTTGTTCTGTTTGTTAGATTGTGAAGCACTGCTGCTTTTGTTTTCTGTTATGCATCCTGCTGAGAAACTAAATACACAAGACAGAACTTGTCATTTCATTCACATATATTTGTCAAATATATTGTACTTTTATGAAGTGAAATGTTACAGTAAATTGAACTGTGGAAAGGCTCACTCTCTGATACTGCTTATTTTTGCTGTATTAAAAAAATGGATTGTAAAACCAAACACATCCTGCTGCAATATAGTGAATCAAATTGCAATTGCTGTGAATCATCAGAGCCTTATATAGATAAAGTTTTCCATAAAATGCAGCACATTGCATTGTGGCATCGTTAGCAGAACGTACAGAGTGACTTCGGACAGCCATTGCATGCACTGACATGAATTCTCTGCATTGTGCTGTACAGTTACTGATATTTGGAACACACAGGAGCACAAGTGAGATTTTGTGCTGTGTCCACCCGAGATAGTATTTTCCTGCTGGCATCAAATGGCTGCTTGCAACATCTTTTATTCCAGACACTTTTGTTGATGTTTTTATTATCTTTTATGAACAGTTTTATGTTTGATACAGCTATCCTCACCTTAGTAAAAAACATTAAAGTAAAACAGAAATGTTTGATGAATAATCTCTCAATTAATAATGAGGTGACAGAGAAACATGTGTTGCATCATATGTTAGCTATTGGTAGCATTCATTATTGACTGCAACTGATTTTACACATCAGTGTCTTGGGGAATATTACTACATATGTGGAGAAAGTTGTATAAAGTTCTTTGTGGCTTCAGAGGTTTGCAAAGTCTGATAAATTCACTCAAGTGATGGCACTTGAGTCAGTGTGATTTGGGTCATGTAGGCACCAGCTTTTGATGAGGAAGAAGAATGCGTGCAATGAAAAATCTTTCCATCATGAGTCTGGCAGTAA
Organism: Micropterus dolomieu; assembly: GCF_021292245.1. Classification (NCBI taxonomy): domain Eukaryota; kingdom Metazoa; phylum Chordata; class Actinopteri; order Centrarchiformes; family Centrarchidae; genus Micropterus; species Micropterus dolomieu. The sequence goes on along the minus strand of NC_060162.1, from coordinate 6,969,621 downwards.
TATAGAAGTGCAATGCTAAATTGGTGGAATATTGTAGGTGTCTTTCTTTCTGTCACTATAGTTAGTCTTTCTCTCCCATATTACCTGAATTATGCACAAGGTGAAAAGTCATGCTCTAATACAATGTTTTGATTATGTTCGACTTAGTTAAGTGTAAGTAGAGATGAGGCAATTAAACAAAGCAAAGGATCATTATTTGTGCTTTCTGAGACTGAATAGATAAATCTCTTATCTCTGCCATTCTTGATAGGTGATGTCTGAACTACTGTTGTGACACCTAAACAAAGGGGCAAGTTTAGTGTAACAACAACAACAACATAGAACAGCATAGCAGTATGTGATGACTTCAAATTTGAACTGATGATCAAACTTGCAATCAGCTGGTGCAACAGACTTATCAGATTATTTGGGAATATTAATGAGCACCTGAAGCATTTGTAAAATAGTTTCAGGCCCCTCTTTCCTTACACAACCAGCAAACATCAACAGAGAAGGAAGTAAAGTTTTATGATTTGTAAAAATTGTATTCAAGCTATTCAGTTACAGCTCAGGTACATTCCTGCTTAGGGCAGAGAGCCTCGGGCTGCAGTCACCATATGTGTGCCAGCACAACAGGTTTGACTTTCCTTTCAGCCTTTCCTAACACGGAAAACAGAGCAGGGGATAGTAGAGAAACCCAGCACACAGTCCAGTTTCTAGTGCAACTTCTTCCAAGAGCATCTGCCTGCAGGCTTAATAAGAACACCTTTTATGTTTTATTCAGTAGTCAGGTGCATTGTTGAAAACTTTAAGGCAGAAACAAGAGCTTAGAGCTTAGTGCACTGGTGTTATATAGAACAAATCTGGCTTCTCATGTACTGACTCCTGACCTTAGACTAGTATTAGTGTGGATTTAAAAGTTGCCTGTGTATTGTACCGAGTTTTTGTTGAGACCATGCATGGTTTTGATGCTGCTATTATTCTTGGATTTGTGTTTCAATTCAACCAAAAAACAAAAGAAACATTTATAAGACAAGCCTAACCCAGGTGTATTGTATGGGTTTGTATGTGTGTGTGTCTACCAGTATTGCAGTCAGTGTATGTATGTGTCAACAATGTGTGCTGATTTGCACATAGCATACACACCTGTAGAGAAGACTGTCAGTTATGATGCCTCACTTGTTTGGGGTTAAAATGAGCATGACAGGTTCATATTAATTTCACAGTGTACATAAATGTATACGCATAAAAGATAAAGATGCTCTCAACTAAGCAGACACAAACACACGCTCAGAGTGAAGGTTAGCCAAGGACTGGAAGCTATCTGATGCTGTGCTGTGATTTTTCTAACCTCCTTGTTGATTTACAGCAGCTGAAGTGGGCACAAACACTTCTCCATGAAGCAGTGCGATAAACTTGTGACCATATCTCATTGCGTTGCCAGGGCTCAGCAAATTAAATGGATTTATCTCTAAATCAGTGACTTTATACTTCTAATACATCATTGTAAACAGCTAAAGCAAAGTCTCGCCATCTAATCCCTCATACATTTATACAACCTCTCCAGAAGAGGTGAGAGAAAAGCTACACATGGTAACAACACTGACAAGATTAGACCTCTTTTGTTTCTAGTTTTACATTTTGGGAAATTTGCTTACTCATTTGCCCTTTTGTTTGATGAGAAGATAGATACCACTCTCGTGTCAATGCAAGATAATATGCCAACCCGCCCCTCTAAAGCTCAATAATATCCTGTATCTTTATTTAATGTGTACACAACCTTATTAAACAAGATACAATATCTTCATTGCTAGATGCATTTGAGGTGTGTACGAATCCACTAGTTTAACGCTTGGAAAAATGGTCAGCAGGCCAGGCGCATGGTTCAAAAAGGTTACTCTTTTTACAACAGCCTTTAAAACAGTGGCATGGCAGCCACACCAAATCTACTGAAAAAGCACTTGTAAAGTTACTCACCTATTTGAAAGGCATCCGACAAGCCTGCATTGATGGAAATCTTTGATAATGTCCTCAGTGATCCAAAACAATCTTATTTGGGAGCTTTGTGACCCTCTCCTCCTTTTCTCTTCTGTCTCTCCTTGAAACTACTTTTATGTTTGGATAGCATGACTGATAGCTTGCACGTGTGTTCTGCTAGTCTACTTGTCAGATTTTGCATTTCACCTGATTTCTAATGTATTAATCTAACGATAACCTACAAAAAAGCCGTAACCTGTTATTTTACTTACCAAACATCGTCAACAGCACAGACAACGTTTCTTCTTGGGTGAAGATAAAAAGCCGATGCATCTGGAGGAAGATGGGAGATGAGGTGACACAGGAGGGTTGCCAGGTAGTTCATACATGAAACCCCTTGTGCTCTCTTTATTCTTCGCCTGTGGGTCATTATGATTCTTTGTGTGCTTGTTAAACGTTAGTGTGGCATACGTTTTCATCTCTTTTGATGATGAATGATGTGGGTTTTAGCTGCCGATAGCCCTCATTTCCCCTGCGCCCACAGTTTAGCCGAACGTCAAACCATACTTTGTTTACTAGCCCCTCCGAAGTCTTGGGATACAGTACTTTCTTGATGGCTTTTAAGTCATCTTCTGATATTGATGTGTGATGGACCGTAGTGTCGAGTCTTTGTCTTCTCAATGTTTTCACAACACCAGTGAAAACATTGTTGCTCGTTGTAAACTCTGTATCTCTGAGGAGGCACCAGGACACACTGAGTGGTGGGTCGTTAATGTAACTGCTCAGGCCATATAGTTTTTACTGTTTCTGACAGTGGCATAGAAATCTCGGAAAATGGAATAGAAACGGTCCTTTGATGTGGTTGGAAAGTCTATTGCTACACCTTTATCCTTACACCACTCTTCAAAGCATCTCACTGCCCACTTGGTTTGCTTCTCAGTGTTCTGTTCATTCCGGTTCTTTCGAGTTGGTCGATCTCCTCTTTAGTTATCTCTTTTTTTCTGGCGAAGTCTGCTCAAGCCATTCCTTCTCCATTAGTTTCCAGCCAGCCAGTAATCTAACGTTACTTTCTAAAGTTACTTTTTCGCGGAGTGATACGATCTGTGCAAAGGAATTCTATGTCATACACGTTGTATACGCTCATTATACCACTACTATGAACCAATCAGATTGCTTGATTTGAGCTACCCGTTTTATAAATAGCACTTGATTGCCTCTGGAAACACATTTTGGGGTGAAATGTGTGTTAACTATTGATTGATGAAACTCAATACATTTTTACCATGTAACCGACAAAGACCACTCCGTAACTCGGCGGGGCAGCTCCCGTCAAGAGCCCTCAGCACAGTGCAGGCCCCAGTGCAGCTGTACTGTCTGCACTGCCTATACCTACGCCCCTGATCCTGAACGATCCAAGCATATAGGGAGATTTAAACAATCAATGAAATGATGCTGCTGTACGTCATTCACAAATGCGCACAGCGTCTTTCTTAATGGGGAGACCATTAACCCTAATTCACCCATCCGCAACTCACAAGCTACTGAATTAATCAGAATGTTCATTTTCATGACCAAACCCACCCGATCCACAGACATAACTGTGATCTGCACATCACTAGAACCCATCTATGCGGGCACATCTTACTATCTGAATAATTTGAATAAATCAGTAATACCCGACTTTAGACCAGGTTTTCGTTTTCAATGCCGCAATTGCTTTCTGCTGCCTCAAGATAGCAATATGCCAAAAATGCGCCTGACCACACCTCATGTTAAGACCAACAATTCCACGGGCACACAGATAAGCGTAGTACATTTTGCTACTTACACATGGGCACTGGGTGTGAAAATGACATCTGTGTTGGTTGGAAACTAGCAATGACAATCTTCTCATTCAATTCTGAGGCAAAATATCTAACATGGATATTTACAAAAATGTAGAACAATTCCTTCAAGATTCTTTAAGGGCTAATTAAAAATCTAAACACAAATGGCACAATCAGAGAGTTTTACTGTTTACTGAGGAATACAATTTAAATCATTCAGAACAGAAGTTTTATGTTGTCCTTTTTCAACAAAACAAGGCAAAAAACCAAACTATGCTTTAACTGGGAAAAGTTCAAGACCTCTCCAATACTGTGTTGCCCTTCTGTAGTTTCATCAGTATGAGAAAAACAGAAAAGAGATCTCCCCTAAGAACCAGTAAGTTCCAAAATACCAAACCATTCTCCTAAATCTATAATACAAACTTTTTTTCTAACAACAAAACACTCCAGCAGAGAGACAAGTGCAGTTTATTTACAGCATGTGGTCAAGACAGAAGAAAAAAAATCTAGAAAAACAGTGTCCTGCATGCAGCAGGTTTCTAGTGATGAATCTTTTTTGCCTCTAATCAAGACAAGTCAACAGTAGATGAAAAAGGATGGGTGATAAAAAAAGAAGAGAGGATTTTTTTATGTAAGTGCATGTGTGACAGCTCTAACCCCCAGTGCTGGAGGGAGAGGTCTGCTTCAGCAGGTCTAAATTGGCTGTCAAAGCTGCCACAGATGACCCTTTACACAAGCAACCTTCTCATATTTCTCCTGTAATGTGAACTGGCGGAGAAAAAATTTAATTATAGCTCCCTTTTTCGTATGTCATCTCTGCCATGTATGAAGGCTAAAAAACAGAGCGGCTCTTGTTATAATGACTCCCCTAAAACTAATTTTCCATTTGCACAACCGACACAGGTGTGCAGGATCTTATTACTTGAACCACGTAAGATTGTCAAAACCGCTCTACATTATATGCTATTACCCTTTATTCTCCCTCTGTTTTAATAAAACCCCTTGCTCCCCTGAGGCTACTGAACTTGAATTACATCACGTCCTCTTGTCCATTGGTCTCGAGGTTTTTTATATTTCCTTCAACAATAATGCATGTCTTATGTTCGGCTTAAAAGGAGTCTAACAAAACCAGACCATACTCCCCAGACATCCCTGCTCAAATAATTTTGCCCAATTTGGAGTGACATAAACACATTCCACATCACATATCCAAATTTACTCTTCTTTTTAATACAAAATAACATAATGTGAGCTATTACAGTAAAACTCTATAGCCTTTATAGCCTATGGCTGGTCTGTTCATGGGATTGGTTGAGAATAACAAAAATATAGAATTTCACCAGTCTTATTAGTTTGGGCCATTATTCCTACTGATTGTTATAACATTGTACTCAAGTTAATTGCTGAGATCTGAATGTGGCAACATCAATAAAAGGAAGTCCAATGTGGCAAGAAATACAAGTGGTCAGACAATCAAATGAGATTTAAACAAATGCTCTGTTCTGCTGAACTTATTTGGAAATAAATGGTTTTCTCAAAATTGTCTGTTGTAAACATCTATGACAATTTAAAGACCGTTTGCAGTAGTTTACCTCCTGATAGATAACCTGGCTAATCTGCTTGCCTTTTTAAAACCCATCTGACTGCTGGTCTTTCTCCCCCTTCTCCCCCTGCTGCAATGTTGCTGATCTTGAATGTACTGCAACCAAATTCACTAGCAAACAGTCATTGGTCAATAATCCATCAGCACATTGTTGCATGGCAACCTTGGTTACAGCACACAGGTCAAATTCCTTCAAATGTCTCCTTGTGGAAAGGAAAGGCCTTGTTTGATTGTGGCACTGCTTTGATTTGATGGACAAACGCAAGGGCGTCACTTTGTGTAGTGGAGACAAAGGGGCTCAGATAAGGGTTGTGAAGAAAAACATCGCGATACACCATATTAGGTTCACAAGAACTAGATGAAAAGATCCTTAAACAGTTTTTAAAGATATCCTCAATGCTGAAATATATGACGTCTTTTGATCATTAAACACTATTTCCTGCATTCTGGTGAAAGTTTCGGCACCAATTTATGGTGAAAACGTTTTTATTTATGTAAAAGGACACAGAAAATTCAGGTAGCACGTGACATTTCAAAATATATAAATAGAATATAAAGCAGTGCAGCTCTCAGGCATTCTGTGTTGTTTTCAGATCTTTTTCTCCTGTAGATCAACTTTTCTCATGTAACATCACCCCTGCTGAGGCAACACATATGAGATTACAGATTGGTGCATGCACGTTTATGGATCATTTTATAATAAAGAGATTGTTGTTTTTTTTAGCTTAAGTTACTTTTTTTGGACAATGCACATTTGTTTCTTCTACATTTTAATTGCATTGCATGTTTTCTTAATGTGCAAATAAACCTTTTTAAAAGCATTTTCATTTGTTATTTAATGGCAAACTATTTCAGAACATTTTTTTAACAAATTGTGATGTTAAAAAGTGGTGGGGACATCACGTCCAAGCGTCCCCCGTCTAAATGACACATATGGACAAAAGCATTTGACAAGGCTATTTCACTTCTTTTTGTCTCATACTAAATTGCTCTGGATGAGCGCATCTGCTAAATGCTTGAATTTAAAGATGATTGACAGCCGCCCACGGTGACAGACGGCTGTCTCCACCCCTTGTCATTAAATGCACTGCTATGACACAGCAGAGATGATCGATGGCACCGCTCTCTCGTTGCTCCCTTGCGTGCCCCTGACATGATTTATCATTTACCCTCCCCCATCTCCCAACTCCACAGCAACACCTCTTCCATCTCATCTGTGTATGTGTGGATAAGAGAGGTATGTAAATGATATGTATGAGGCAAAACTCATTTTAAAAAGTTTGGGGTAAACATCTTCAGGGAGTGAAAGGCCGCAACAGAGAACATTCCCAGACATGGCGCCCCCATTGCAGTGAGTCACTCTTGTGTTGTTCCTGAGCTCCATCTGACATTCTGACTCCGCTTTCAGGAAAACATTTCCACCAGCTGATAGATCACAGACAAAAGTCACAAATTAAATAGGAATGTCTTTCTTCTTCTGCTTTTCCTTCTCCCTCGACACAAGATGAGGTGATTCACCAACTCCAGGGAGGTGGGATAGGGACTGATGACTTGTATGACACATGAACTTCTCACACTCTCATTACCCATGATCTACTGTATCATCAGCTCCCAGTCGGCATGTTCACTTATAGCGTGCAGCGTGGAGCCTCAACTGTTGAGTGACCACCAGATGAATCACAATTAAACACTTCCCCCCTCTCCTCTGTCACCACCACGGTAGCTATATCATGGTGTGTAAATTAAACGCAGAGAGGGACAGGAGCTGTCAGTCACCCTGTTCAGAGTGAGTATATCCATCTGTATCTCCACCACCGAGCCATGGAGGCACTGGGGACACGCAGCAGCCCATCACCATTCAGGAATGGTTCCCATTTCCCACCGCCTCTCCTTTCTACTGATTATTCATGAATAAATCTGGTTTTCAATGCACCACTGTGCTGCATCCTCCTGTCCTGGGTAAAGACAATAATACGGACACAGGAATGCAGGTCACACAGACAGAACATGCTCTTCCACACTGGAAAACTACTGTTTGCCGTTTTTCTTAAGTGCAAAGAGCAGAATATGTAATGTGTCCCAGGTGTGTATGTGCATGTACACACACACACACACACAAAAACTGCTATTTGATTTCTATTCCTTCTTTTGGCATAATGAAATGCACATGCCCTTTTGTGCTCCAGACAACACAGCTTGTCTCTGCTTTCATGCAATCACAGGATTGCTATGTACTGCATAGTGATGCTGGTGCAGTTTCAATTTAAATGTCAGCCAAATATCAAAAATTTATATTTCTCCATTTCATATCATTACTTGGATTGAGTACTTAATGTTTTCCTTTTTCTTTTTTGGTAATTTGGGTGAACTGGTGTTTTATAAAGCCGCCCAAACTGCCAGATGTAAGTCACCCATGACCAAATGGGTGTCCATTTGTTTTTAAATGAGAATCCTTATGTAAGAAATCTTTAATAGCCTATAATGTTATACATCAAAGTTTATTTTATGGGATTTTAAGGGGATCCAGTGAGTGTTAAAGGCTTTTCCCTCATTACATGTCTCTAAGTTAAGCGTATGGATGAGTCACGCTGAGAGGGTTTCCATCATGTGGTAGCTGAAGCTTTTCAGGCCTTCTCGTGGTAAACGCATGTATTTAGAGCCTTAGCTCATCGCCATTAAAATTAATTAAAGTTCCTGACTGGTACTTTTTATAAGATAAATGTAAGCACACAGTAAACAGATACCAGTGGGGGAAAAAAACATTTTATTGTATCGCACATTTTAAAGTCAGATTAATTAACCAAAGAGAGTGCATAGTAAGCTGTTTGACCTTTGTGACACGCTTTTTGCCAGCAGAAAGAAGGCAGGGAACTCCTCCGCTGCTCTTTCTGTAACTAATTGGGACACTAAATCTGCCACTAGCCTGGTAATTGTGCCGTTGTGTCTGAATTTGCACTTCACTGCTTTGCCCTGTGATTAAAATTCATACGCGGTTCAGGGGTTGGTAGTGTGTCATGGGTCTATGTGAGTGCATGCATATGTGAGTGCATTGTGGAGAGACGTGGCGGGCTTGTGGTTTTCTCTCTCTTCTCCTCTTTACACCTGTGCATTCAGATCCTATCCAACACCACTGACCATTGATAATGGAGCCAACCATGTAAATAGCTTTTAGTCCACTTCCTCTCCCAGTCCTTTCACTCTCTTGCTGGGTACGCAAGCAGAGAATAAATCAAATACAACATTATAAAATAAGAACATTTCTGTATTATAATCCAGTGAGCCTCTTTGATTGCTGCCTGACATGATCATTTACATGATTATTTGGAATCTCTCAATAAGGTATAATTCCATTTCTTAAAGAGATAGACACATCATTACTGCATGTAGTTTCACAATCTTCAATTATAGCCTTTAATATGGCAAACAGTATCTTCTGTGAACAAGTAACTTGTGTGCACACAATAAAAACTATTTTTTTAGGACTTTGAGGAAGTTCTTCTTATTCACACACACATTGCATTGCACAATGCTAACGTTCCAGTGATATTTGTGTCAGAGCAAGAACTTTGCTTAAAAACGACTATTTTCAATGCAGTTACCAAGTTGATGTAAAGTGTATCACATCACATATGTGTTTTTGGGTGGGAAGCCACTGAAGGATCACATCATGGCCACACTGGTTACTCTTATTAGCTGGCCAATGTGCCTGTTTGGCAGGGTTTTATGGGTATTTTGGGAAGATACCTCCATGTGGAGACTGTCCTTTGGACGGGTCAATGGTGGTAAATGGACTGGACTTACACTGCACTGCCATGGAAGACACCTGCCTAGCAGTCAGGAGCAATTTGGGGTTCAATGTCTTGCAAAAGGACACGACAAGCCAGGAAATCACCAACCCCGTCATTAATGAATAACTTGACTGACCAACAGTGACACCTTTTCCAGATAAACAGCAGCATTTTGTTCAAATAGGATAAAATGAGAAATGTTTGAATTTTCCAGAAAAATGTCAGAATTGGTCTGTTGTTTAGCAAAATGTCTAAAGGAGAAGGTTGGATTAATCAACAATGAAGATGATCCCTCCTTAACTTTTGTACTTTTGGTTCTGTCTAATTTGGGCTCCAGGTGAGCAAATTGTAGCACTGACAAGTGACCTAGATGAATGTTAAGGTATTACGACTTGGTTTCCATATGTATTACACTCTCCCAGCTGGTGACGTGATCAAGATTTGTACATTTCAACTAACTAACCAATGAAAATGTTGTGTAGAGAGGGAAATGGGAGAAAAATACAAAAACAAATGAAACATTTGCCATTTTGAGCACTGTCTCATCTCACAATGTTCTCCATTTACCTCTTTCAGATTTGTAATTGTTCCAAAATGCAATAAATAAGCAGCCTAAAATCTGACAGGGTCCTTCAGAGGCTGGCAATCCTGACCTAATCTCAATTTACACATTTCTGACCATGTCATTTTTGTATCAAATTGTTGACGATAGATTCAACATTGTCAGCTTGCTTTCTCTCTCTCTCTCTCTCTCTCTCTCTCTTTCTGTTTTTTTTCCCGTTAGGTTTTAGTCAAGTAACTAACAACCACTGGCTAATTTCCCACAGAAACACCCACTGTTTGTCTGCAGGGACCCTGAGACAAATTCTCACAGTTCTTGGGTCATTCAAGTACTGCTCACATCCTGTTAGCTGTTTATCTGCTTCTAAAGCCAAACTCTCAGGTTGACTGTATTTTGGCATCAACCCACTCAAATAAAGCCAAGCATTGCAATTTCTACTTTCTCCCTCATTCTCTTTTTTCTACTGTTGCAGGGTAGTATTTGCCAGGGTCTGATTCACAGACCTGTAACACAGAATTGGCCTTACATATTCAAAAATAATTTGACAGTACATTGTGTACTTGTGTGTTTTTAACAGTGGTATCCACCCAAGATCATTAATCCACTAAATTAAAATATTAATTGTGAGGTATACCTGACTGCACATTTTCTTTCACCTTTACAGTGCTTGTCTTTATTATATTTTTCTTTTATATATTTTAATCACTTTAGTTAGCACACAGTAAATCATCATAATACTGTTAAACCAATATGGGTCAAAAAGAATGTTTTATTTCTCTCAAAATAACGCTTTGGTGACAAAGTATTTCACATTCCAGGTATTCCAAAAATCTTGTTTTTGATTTTCCCCACATTCACTTTATTTACTTCTTTTTCTTTTTGAGAAAACTAGGTTTTTGTATCATTACCCCAAATGTCTGTAAATGAGTAAAAATAATGTCACTTATGCAATTCCTATGGAAATGTATAAGATTGTTTCAGCCTTCCCAGTTATTTCTGGCAGGTATATACAGTATTTACTGTGATCTGCGCCTACTTTCTACTGTAACTAGATAATGTGACCTTGTTAGCTAAAACTCCTGTAGTTGTGGATACTGTTGTAAGTGCCAGATAATATTATGCCAACATGCAAAAAACATTCTTGTTTGCATAAAAACATTTGACAAAACATTGATTCTAATATGGATCTGTTTGGGCACACTTATGGAAGAGTATAGGTTCCAATGATTTATGCAGGGTTCAAACAGAGTAGAAAACCTATTACATAATTTTCAATAACCCTGTCTTAAGAATCTGAAAGTATCAATAAATTGAAATCCATGTAGATCTGCAAGATGAAGTATTCAATGCTAAATAATAAAACTAAATTATTGATGATGTCAGTCATTGTTTTTGAGTGCATATGAACAACTGCTGCTAGCTGATGCATAAATGCATTTGCAGTTTCTGAGCTAAAATGTTTTGAAATGTGTTTTTAATTTAAGAGAAATAACATTTGATTATTGCTTCACAGTGCAACATGGCTACATCAATCATAAAGTCGAGTGAACAACAAATAAACATCGAGCCTCAGTAGTTCAGCTGACGAGTGGAAAACTAATACGGAGAGAGGCAGTGATTTTAAAGCAATTGTTCTGTGATTGAAGTAGTCCGCTCCCCAGCTCCAAGCTATCAAATAAAGTCTGATCCTTCTTCCTCTATATCCCCCAAAATCTTTTAATGAGACCAAATCCTTTTAACTCATGCCCGAACTTCCGGAGTTATGGATATAACTGTGTATGTGTTTGTCCATGTGTGTGTACAGGGGAGCTCAGAGCAGTTTTCTCCTTCTGTCAGGGTGGAAAAGGACGAGCAGCAGTTTCCTCTGGAGGAGAAATCACATCAAAGACATCAAAAGACCAAAAACACAGAGCGTCAGTATCAGGCCAAATGAGTATCATTTCACAAGACCAACCAGAGTCTGTCAATCACACCTCGCATAACCCAAAAATACTGTCTCAAAGCTGAACTGCAGCTGAACTATAAATGAAAAAAAGTTGTGTCCAATAAATTGCACCTGATAAGACTTTAAGCTTTTATTAAGCAATAGCTCTGGACTGGAATGTAAAACTATGACCACAATGTGACCAGGATATAAAATCTAAATGAGTTTTAAATTTACATTTTATATCCTGAGTTTCCAGGCCAGTAATCCTCATTAATAACAGGCAATTTAATTTCACCGCAACAGTAAATTGAGTGCCAACAAGTAAAATAATTTATCCCCAGGGAAGATGTCCAAAATTATTTAATAGGCATCAGCTATCCTTAACGTGAACACCCCCGCCCCCCCCGCCCCCAACACACACACACACACACACACACACACACACACACACACACACAGGTGTCATTGGTGTATGCTAGGTTAGCAAACAAGTACTACTATATAACAGGGAGATGAAGGATGTTCTGATGACAGTGAATATACTATAAATGCCTTCCTAGCTGCAAAGACCAAACCAAGTATGTAAACTTTAATAAAGTAATTTTTAGCCATTCAGTCAGTCCACCACTTTAGCCCAGACTAAAACATCTCAACTAACACTGGATGGATTGCCATGCAATTTTGTAATGACATCCATGGTCCCAAGAGAAAGTATCCTACTTAGGTAATCCTTAACTTCCCCACTAGCTCTGACATGAGGTTGACATTTACGGTTCAGAGTTAAAGATCTTCACTATTGAATGGATTGCCATGAAAGTTGCCACATCTATTCAAGGTCCCTACAGGATAGATTTTAATGACTTCAGCGATCCCCTGACTTTGCCGCTAGCTCGACCAAGGCAATGACATTTTTATTTTTAATGAAATATCTGAAAACTACAGCATTGGATAGATTGCCATGACATTTGGTACAGACAGTCATATTACCCAGAGGACAAACATCAATTACTTTGCTCCCCTGACCTCCTATCAGCCTCAGCTGTACTTTGTATTTACTGCAAATTCGCAAATGTTAGCATACTATAGTGTTGTAGTACTTAAGACCACTTTTTGATGGTCTTGGTCTCGTCTCAGACTCGACCGCATTTGTACTCGGTCTTGTTTCGGTCTCGGACTTTGAGGACTCGGGATTTTATTTCAAGACCAGTCAAGACCACAACTTTGGGAATATAAATAAATTGCTGTTGCATTGTCTGATTTATTTGTTAACATCCTAACTTTGAGTGGATATTGCTTCAAATGCAACCAATAACCCTAATTAAAAATGTGTTGTTACCATAATGACTGTCCCCCCTCCCCGCAATGGTAAGCATGGAAAAGATGCTTATGTTGATTTCAACTCTTAGTGTTTGTATGCCGGTGTTTTAATGGGAATGTGGATCTTTCAGATCAATTTGTGAAGTACCTGTGATCTCGTTGCACATTTTATTGTGTGTCATGTAATGTGGGGAACTGGTCTTGGTCTTGACTCGGTCTCGCCCTCCCACGGTCTTGGTCTCGACTTAGTCTCAGCCCCTAAAAGTCTTGGTCTTGTCTCGGTCTCGATAAACTCTGGTCTTGGTCTTGACTTGGTCTCCGTTTGGGCGGTCTTGACTACAACACTAGCATACTAACACACTACACTAAGATGATGACCATGGTGAACATCATACCTGCAAAAAGCAATGCCTTTGTGAGCATGTTAGCATGATGATGTTAGCATTTAGACAAAGCACTGCTGTGAAGCCTGAGTTGCTAGCATGGTTGTACATGGTTAACAATTTGAGAATGGCCTTTTCAGATCGGATTACTTTTTGAAACCCTCTACATGCTACAAAGTCATCATTTATCAATACAGTTTTCAAAGCCATCAATCTACTGACACATGGTCTGTCCATCCTTATTCTGAGAGAGAGAGAGCGAGAAAGACAGAGAATGAAAGCCATTTCAGTGAACACAGCATTACATCATTCCACTTACTTTGCAAAACAAACAATATGCAAGCTATCTGTTTAGCATTGGCTGCCAAACCTTAAGTGACATAATGGTGTCAAAATGAATGGAAGTGATTTATCTGCTTGCTCTTTCCCATCCTGAAATGGATACAGCTTTTGATTTAACATTCATCAGATGCTTTTCCTGCTCTACTGCTATTACTATTTTTTTGGCTGATGTAATGCAAAGGATTGATTAGGTGACACATGATTATTTGAACACCCAAGGTAGTGTTGCATGTCACATTCTGTATGTGATTACAGCATAGGTGTTTACAGTGTCATATGTGAGATACAAATAGATGATCAATACATACTAAATTGAAAAAATGTGACCTCCACATAAATCTTTAAAGTTGTGACAGCCATTACTTCCCTCTGTCTCTTTTCAGCAGTCAAACTGAAGATGAGTTCCTTCCTCTGACGGGTGGGTCAATGGAAATGCATGATGACCCATTTCAGCAATGGATGTCTAACTTGTTTAATCTGCTGTGGCCTAAATAGCTGGTATACAGAGCATCACTAACTCCAGCCTTCTTGGCTCATCAAAACTCAGAGCTGTTGTGCCTGTGACTAACAGCAAATGACCCCTGAAAGCTGTAATTGTGTGTTTCTCTTTGTGCACGGCCGGATGGGATGTAGGTGTGTGCTGACCTTGTTTTCACCTATTTTAATAAGCAAGTGTTCATAGGAGGGCCAGCTCGCTGTCTTTTAACTGCTGCAACCTCTGATCGGGAAGGACATTGTCAAAGGGAAGCAGAGTGAAAGAATGACATTAGAGAGCTCACGGTCCAATGAACAGAAAGGAATACTCATTTAGAGACGAAAGAAACTATATATACACATCTGCTTTCAGATGTGCCAAAATGAAGGACCAGCCATCATGCCTCTTGGCAACCTTGCACATATCAAGTTAATTGCTGAAGTCTGGGAACTCAGAAACATTGCTAAAGCATTAGGCAATGCGGATGTGAGCAGACCGATGATCATACAGGATTTAAACACACCCACACATTAGCCAAATTTATTTGGAAGGCAAATGAAGGCAAACAACACAATTATTATCCAAACAGTCTGTTTTAAACATCCATCACAGTTTACATACTAACTTCCTGGTTTATTTTTGAACTAGTGTGGTTACTATAATTATTTCTTTTCTGTGCAATGATCATTATGGTACATTTTACTTCACTACATTTATCTACAGTGGCGTAAGGCAGTAACAATGGGCCCCAGTGCAGGCTGTTAATGATCGGCCCTTGGGCTACGACGTTACGAAGCACACATGCAGACACACTGCGTTCGTGTCTAGAAGAGAACCTTAAATCCTCGTTTTGCCACGGTTTAACAACTGATAAGAAGAGATGCAGTAAATATCTAATTTAAAGCTCCTTCAATTGATTTCTTTCCATATTTACACATTAAATGTAAATTTAAGCTGCCGCTGCGGCTGTGTTGCGTGTGCCTGGACGCAGCAGTCTAAAGTGAAGTACCATCATGTGATGGGACATGGGATTTTAGAGTCGCTGTCTCCAAGACTTTTGTATTTGTAAAGTACAGAAGTCAAAGAGAAAGTTATAAGAGCATGGCCAGTGCTGTCATTGTCAAAATCCTGAAACGTCACTACAAACAGCTGAGTGCAGGAGGTGTCAACTCTGCTGAAATGACACAAACTTTTTCGGGAAATTTCAGTACAATAACCTCCCGAATCAAAACAGCCACATTCCTCTTCGACAGAGAGGCAAGAGATTATGGTGAAAAGTGGCCTACTTATAACACAACACCATGTTCTGAAAAGGCCAGCTACGGCACACAGTTTAATACCCACAAGCACATCCACACAAACAGGTGCTCAGCGGCGACCTGTCCCAGAAATAACAACAACCTTTTAAACAGGGGCACGGCAGCCACACCAATCCACTGAAAAAGCACTTATTTACCTATTTGAAAGGCATCCGAGGAGCCTGCATTGAATGTAATCTTTGACAATGTCCTCGGTAAAAAAATCCAAAACAATCTTATTTGGAAGCTTTGCGACCCTCTCCTCCTGTTCTTTTCTCTCCTGTCTCTTCTTGAAACAACTTTTATGTGTGAATAGCATAACTACTAGCTTGCACATGTACTGTGCTAGTCTAGTTAGATTTTGTATACCTTATAGCCTACTGCTTACTACAGACGTCAATAACAAAACTCTGTGGTGTCAGACACCACGGCAAAGGGGGAAATGCACATGAGTGTATATACTGTATAGCATGATCGCCTTTAGAAAGTCAGTTGCACGAGAACATGTGATTTCTATTGATTGATGAGACTCCATGCATTTTTACCATGTAACTGACAAAGATCAGCCCATATATGGGTGGGGCCGCTCCTGCATAGGGCTCCCAATACAGTGTGGGACCCAGTGCAGTTGCACTGTCTGTACCTACGCCCCTGTTTATCTATCAGCTATAGAAGTTACTTTACAAATCAAGATTTTAACACACACAAAATATATGTGACGATTCTATAAAAGTTTGATGTTTTGTTAAAAATTAAACTATCCCACAGTTTATACAAGTACGGCTGAAACTATTATTGACAAACAATTAATTGGCAACTATGGTGATGATTGTTTCAGTCCTCATGAAAAAACATTTCATGGTTTCAGCTTCACAAATGTAAAGATTTGCTGCTTTTCCTTTTAATATTTTAATAATTTAATAATGTTGATGTTTGGGCTGTTGGTTGAACAAAACAAAGCATTGTGAAGGTGTCACTTTGGGCTCTGGGAAATTGTGACAGCATTTCTCACTATTTTCAGAATTTTTAACAAACAATCAATCGATTAATGGAGAAAATAATCAGCAGAATTCATAATGAAGATAATTATTAGTTCCAGTCCAATACAAAATAGTTCAAATTGAGCACCACCTTGACCAGCGACAACAGTAAAATCCTGTTTTTACATCAAAACATGAATAATAATTATAATCTCATGATATAATATACTAGTATCACAGTCACAGGGGACATTTTTCTGTAATATACTTTATACTTTAAGTACATTTTCCTGATTATACTTACTACTTAAGTAACATTTTCAATGCAGAAATTTTACTTGTAACGGAGTATTACGTTTTAGTACTTTTACTTTAGCAAAAGATATGAATACTTCATCACCACTTGTTTTAGGGTGTGGAAAAAATGTTGTAAAGTAAGAATGAAAGATAGACATGATTATCTATCATTTAACAAAATGCAAAGTGAATGAACAGAAGAAAAATCAAATAAATATTTGGTGTGACCGCACTTTGCCTTCAAAACACCATCAATTCTTTTGGTACACTTGCACAAAATCAGGGATTTTGGAGGCATATTGTCAAGTGTATGATAAAAAATTATACCAAACCCACAGGTGCCATTCATCACCAATTCAATATGTAGGTCAAAACAGAAACAGCTGCGTAGGAGGAATAAAACTGGGTGAGGAACAGCCAAACTCAGCTAACAAGGTGGCAAGACTTAACACAGCAACAAGACACTGTAGTTATTCTGCATCAGAGAGGTCTCTCCCAGGCAGAATTTTCAAGGCAGAGAGGCGTTTCCAGATGTGCTGTCCAAGCGTTTTTGAAGAAGCACAAAGAAACAGGCAACACTGAGGACCGAAGACGCAGTGGTCAGCCATAAAAATTTACCGCATATGTCCAGGAGTGCCATCAGCTCGGACCTGGCAGAAAACAATGGGAGACCGGGACACCCAGAAGTCTGGTCAGAAGTGGCCTTCATGGAAGACTTCTGGCCATACCTCCGACATGGAAACAAGGCCAGCAACTCAACTATGCACGAAAACACAAGACCTTGGGTGCAGAAAAATGGCAGCAGGTGTTCTGGACTGATGAGTCAAAATGTGAAATATTTGGCTGTAGCAGAAAGCAGTTTGTTTGAAGAAGGGCTGAAGAGCGGCACAAGAATGAATGTCTGCAGGCAACAGTGAAGCACAGTGGAGGTTCCTTGCATGTTTGAGGCAACATTGCTGCAAATGGAGTTTGGTCAGAATGAATAGTCTTCTCAATGCCAAGAAGTACAGGCAGATATTTATTCATCATGCAAAACCATCAGGGAGGCATCTGATTGGCCCCAAATTTATTCTGCAGCATGGCAACGACCCCAAACATACATCAAAAGTCAATAAGAACTATCTTTTATCTAAAGAAGAACAAGGAGTCTGGGAAGTGATGGTATGGCCCCCACAGAGTCTAACCAATCATTCCTTGCACCATTATACAGAATGGCCCATTTCAGAAAAATGCACATTAAATTACTGGTTTATAATTATTGATGCATTAATGTGTACATCACTTTAATCTTGCAGATAGTAAAGGTGGAGCTAATTTCAGCGCTAATATCACACTGCTCTTTCTAAACCAATAAGCAAAAATGATATCTTAACTCATCCCCAGTTTTAATTGAATAATTCCAACACAAAACGAAGATGAGCATTATAATCTGGTAGAGGCCCTACTACCTACTGTGATAATGTTTGCTATACCATTCAGTGACTGAATGAGTCACATTCATTTATCCCATTTCTTACATATACAACACTTTTCCATTATCCATTACTCATTACCCAATACTTATACTGCATCTTACATGCACGACACATGGACACATGACAGTCCCCTATAATTTAGAAGGACAAAGAAGGAAAATTAGAGTCCTATTGAGAAGCAGGTGGGTGGGTTGAACTAATGAGTGAGCCTATTGTTGAGGACCACCTCACTGTCACGGTGCAGGATCACAGTGAACTACTCATCTCAATGCTCTCATGAATAGCATGTCACACACTCCTCAAGTGCTGACAGGTACAGGCCTTTGGCATGTACCAGTATGCCTGGAAGACCACTCACCTCCCCCTAGTGCAAAACAACTAAGACACCAATTAAAGGAGGCATTTAAAAATGGCTGCACTCTGTCAAGTCACAGTAGAAAACATTCTTTTGTGATTTTTTTGAAAGCACTATGAGCTGCACACAGCTGATGCTCTGTTAGCATGCTTTCATGACCAAACCACACAAACTAATCACATACGAGCTACAGACATACTACAAATACAAATACACATGCTCCTGTATTGCTGTTGTGCCAGGGACATCACAGGAACAACTGATGATACTGACGACAGAAAGAATGGAGCAGTGCTGACAGGACGGCAGGCGGTGAACACACTTCTACAGAAACAGTACGTCATGAAAAATGATACACCTTTCATGGAAGTAAAGCCTCCAACAGGTGGTGTGACAGATGCTGCATGCATTTATAGTATCTCCAACTTATTCCTTCTTATTCCCTTAATTCAATTAATTTTCTGTATAACTGATACTTACAGTGGGTACGGAAAGTATTCAGACCCCTTTAAATTTTTCACTCTTTGTTTCATTGCAGCCATTTTCCAAAAATCAAAAAAGTTCATTTTATTTCTCAGTAATGTACACTCAGCACCCCATCTTGACAGAAAAAAACAGAAATGTAGAAATTTTTGCAAATTTATTAAAAAAGAAAAACTGAAATATCACATGGTCATAAGTATTCAGACCCTTTGCCGTGACACTCATATTTAACTCAGGTGCTGTCTATTTCTTCTGATCATCCTTGAGATGGTTCTACACCTTCATTTGAGTCCAGCTGTGTTTGATTATACTGATTGGACTTGATTAGGAAAGCCACACACCTGTCTATATAAGACCTTCCAGCTCACAGTGCATGTCAGAGCAAATGAGAATCATGAGGTCAAAGGAACTGCCTGAAGAGCTCAGAGACAGAATTGTGGCAAGGCACAGATCTGGCCAAGGTTACAAAAAAATTTCTGCTGCACTTAAGGTTCCTAAGAGCACAGTGGCCT
>NC_060162.1:6937784-6949942 GCF_021292245.1 Micropterus dolomieu | reverse complement strand
GAATGCGGCCAAGTACAGGGATATCCTGGACGAAAACCTTTTCCAGAGTGCTCTGGACCTCAGACTGGGCCGAAGGTTTACCTTCCAACAAGAAAATGACCCTAAGCACACCGCTAAAATAACGAAGGAGTGGCTTCACAACAACTCCGTGGCTGTTCTTGAATGGCCCAGCCAGAGCCCTGACTTAAACCCAATTGAGCATCTCTGGAGAGACCTGAAAATGGCTGTCCACCAACGTTTACCATCCAACCTGACAGAACTGGAGAGGATCTGCAAGGAGGAATGGCAGAGGATACCCAAATCCAGATGTGAAAAACTTGTTGCATCTTTCCCAAAACGACTCATGGCTGTATTAGATCAAAAGGGTGCTTCTACTAAATACTGAGCAAAGGGTCTGAATACTTATGACCATGTGATATTTCAGTTTTTCTTTTTTAATAAATTTGCAAAAATTTCTACATTTCTGTTTTTTTCTGTC
Organism: Micropterus dolomieu; assembly: GCF_021292245.1. Taxonomy (NCBI): domain Eukaryota; kingdom Metazoa; phylum Chordata; class Actinopteri; order Centrarchiformes; family Centrarchidae; genus Micropterus; species Micropterus dolomieu. Next base: position 6,949,464 of record NC_060162.1, on the reverse strand, counting down.
AAGATGGGGTGCTGAGTGTACATTACTGAGAAATAAAATGAACTTTTTGATTTTTGGAAAATGGCTGCAATGAAACAAAGAGTGAAAAATTTAAAGGGGTCTGAATACTTTCCGTACTCACTGTAAGCAAGCAAGTGTGGATGAGAGGAGGAAGAAAAGAAGCAGAAATGCATAGATGGAAATGAATTATTTTATATTGATTTGCGCTCACCCTCTGGCAGTGTGAGGTGTTTGCTATTAGAAGTCCATGAATTATCAGTTCCAACCCCTCTTAACATTAAAATGAAATTTTTCTTTACCTATACCAAATAGGAGAAATGTTTTGCTTGTGACTGTGTTTTACAATGAAGGAGAATATATGTGTTTGTGTTCTGTCTCTTTTGACTATATCATATCATCTTCTTCAGACTTCATCTTCCTTCAAACTAAAACTAGATTCAGATGTGCCTCAGATGTGTCGGATACCGTATTTGCCTTGTCAGTACTTCTGTTAATTTCTAAGATAATTATTATCCGTATGATTTAGGTAATTGATGAATATACATATGTGTGAAGTTGTTTACTAAAGTTAAAGGGGCAATATGTAGATTTCAGCAGCCACTAGCGGTGCGGTTTTAAGATTGCAACCAGTTGTGTGCTCGTATGTGCTCGTGTGCTTGAGCCATAGGCTTGAACTCATGAGTGAGCATAATTCAAAACACAACCACTTTCATACAGAGATCCCACAATCGACACAGAAACAGACAGACTTGTTCAGGCTCTGTTTCTACCAACTTCGCGGCTCATACGTCGCAGTGAGCCAGCATATTAATTGGCACAATACTCCTGGAAAAAAAGGCAATGTGACAGCAACTATAGACAGACAGAGAATTAACTTTACACAACATGCTGGGCTGGACCGTTACAGTAATAATTTTATTAGCTTGAATTTGAACTACACAGTTAAATGTACTGTAGATCCGTACTAAAGCAGCTGGCTGCTCTTGCCTCGCATCAAGGCTAGTATAAACAAATCGCTCCACATTTGCTTTGTACCGTCACATCATTTCTTGCAGGCAAAAATCTTTGACATAATACCGGTAGTACACAGGATAGTAATGTGGATTGTGTTAGCTGGTCAAGTAATGTGGAAAGCCATAACTTTACATATTATATTGCAACGGATATCGTTAGCAACTGCTCAGCGTTAGCTGGCAAGCTAACGTGACTACCTCCATGACTCCAGCCTTTATGATGTTGATTGTGTTTTCACCCGACATCATTTGATTCTTGGACTTACAGGCTTCAGCACATAAACCTTTAATGTTATTTTGTATCCTTACGTGGAGTTTATGTTGGAGTCTGTGTTGTGCAGGGAACCGGTTGCTTTATGGTGTTAGTAGACTGCATTTCGTTAGCTGTGGTGTAGTCAAAGAGAGGCTTGGGCGAGCGTATGCAGCTGCCCGAACCAATACCTTCACATTAAAAGCAGAATAGTGGCTGTTCCAAGCAACAGAGAAAACATATGTGTGCTTCATTTCTAAGTGAGGTTACAAAAGGCAGAAATAAAGTGATTTCATTGAAAAGCTACATATGACCACTTTAACCCCCTGCCACTGCCTGAGTTTGTGCCAATTGGGTGAATATACTGGCTTGAATTAATGTGAAAAATGCAGTGTTCATGTCACACAGAAGGAACATATTTGCCTATTTCCAGCTTATAAAACCAGCATCCAGGTCATAACTCTGACCAACTGATGGATGTGTTTTTCCAAAAGCTCTGATATATCCAACATGGCTTTAAAGCTGCTATAACTACTATTTTTATATTAACGATGGATGAAATTATTTGTGGATTTGCGTTGCTAGCTGCTAGACGAGCCCACAGAGATCATTACCACCTGACCCTTTGGTCTCCCTCAGCCTTATGGAACCTTGTACCATCTCTGTCTGTGTAGTTTTAATTTTATGGTCCACCAATTTCCTGTTTTGAATAACTTTGAAAACACTAAGGCTACCTGCTCAACACCAAACGACACAGTTAGAAGCTTGGTGAATATAGTGGAGTATTAAGCTGCTAAAGAACCAGATATTTCCTTCAGGAGTTGTTGGAGACCAAACACAGAGCTAAACAGAGAGTGAATATTGGACTAAACATTCTTCAGGTGGACACAAACACAACTTCAACAGATTGTTAATGTTGCTCTTTATCTGCTGGAGGTGTAAATAGACAACTTTTCACTAAGGTAATCATATCTGAGTGTTGTCTTCAGTGCTTGTTTCCACTGTCCCCAAGGAGCCAACACAATCAGTCTTTGCAGGTTTCATACAAAATATTTCTTTACTTAGAGAAAAATAGAGAAATGTTTTTGTGATTCTGTTTTGTCTGTCTCGGAGATGTCATGTAGTGATGCCTCCAACCTCAATCTGGGAAACTAGGAGACTTATGTAGCCTACTATAAATTTGTAAAGCAGTCTCATAATAACAATGTTGGCAAGCCTATTAATGCTGCGTTCACGTCACACAGAAGGAACATATTTGCCATTTTCCAGCTTATAAAATCAACTTCCAAGTTGTAACTCTGACCAACTGATTGATGTATTTTTTGCCAAAGCTCTAATATATCCATCTTGGCATTACTTAATATGGAAATGTCTTAAAAGCAAACAAACACGGATCATTTGCAGCCAAAGTTAACCATTACAAGGTAAATAAGTCCTAATTGAAACCATCTTTTTGTGGTTCATTTGTGCATGAGTATTAACTTCTGTTTCTGGACTAATCTGCATCTATTCGCCTCTTGATGTTCAGACGAAAGGGAAAAGCCTCTGCTGGCATTTTATTGCAGGCTCCAGCTCACAATATCATTTTATAGTCAACTGCAAAAATGTATTTAAAAATTACAGATTTAGTTTTCCCAGGCATAATGTGAGATGTCTAGAAATTGTGTAACCTTTGCTACTTGAACCTGCAGGGAGGTCATAAAAAACTGCCGTATCTGACCTGCATGCCATTACTTCGAGGCTCTGACTTTTGGCTGTGACACTGCAGCTTTCTCACTTCAAAAGTAACACTGCATTTTTTCAAATAGTGCTAATGCTGGAAAAGACACGTTAAAAGGATTGTTAAATTTTCACTGAAATATTTAGTTCCACCAAATATACAAATAGAGAAAAAAAGAAAATCTTGTATTATTAAGTATTGAAGGTCAAACAAATATACAGTAAGTTGTTACAGTCATCGTAGATTTTCTCCTCTAGCTGCAGTTGTGAGCAGTCTGTATATTTAGTCTAGCTTGTCACTATTTTTCACTACCACGAGAAATCTAATAACCTGTATATATGCTGTATATTGTGCAGGTTTCTCATAAAAGTGTGCCTCACTGGGATAAGCTTTAATGGTTGTTATTTATATTTCAGCTGGGCAGGTTTATTCTGTGCGCCTACAGAAATCATTACACGTCCCCTTGGGAAAGACTTTAGTAACGTATGTTTCACCCTGGCAGATGACTCAGCGATAATATGTTTCCCCTTTATCGGTTTTTCCTTCTGTGTTATTGGTTACCTTCCACAGGGGTCATTAAAAAGCAAATAGAGAAGACAGACAGAGTGTAATGAGGAGGGGTCTACTTTTGATTATTGAATCCACATAGACTGAAGCTGAAGGAGTGAAACAGAGTTATTAAGTATTGAACACTAATTCAGTTGCAGTGTGGTGTGTATGGTTATAGGATATAGGATATTTACACTTTTGGCTCCATTGTTAACAGAGCGGGATGAAATCTTAATCAATAACTTGGAAGTTATCAGGAAATGAAAAGCCTTTTACGGAATGATATCAGAGACTGTCAGCTGAACTGGAAATCCCCATATAGTTGATTGGCAGTTACATCATAGTATGAGAGCATGTGCCTGTCCAAAAACACCTGTCAAGCACAAAATAGACAGGTACGTATAGATACATCTCCATGACGTGCATAGTAAAATATGCTCTTTCCACACCTTTCTACCGTCTCTCTTTGTCAGATACAAACACAAATAATCCCTGTTTGCTTTGACAGGTTTCCTTCAACCAGAACTCAACAAGATGCAGAGGCAAATAAGGAACACTGTCATTATACACCACTATAAGGTCTATAAAAACATGGCAAAAGCTACTGCTCACCGAAGCGTACACAGAGTTTCAAAACTGATTACGCGAGGTATTCCACTACGGACTCAAAAAGGGCTGATGGAAGAGAGTGTAATCTTAATTTTCACAGCAAAGATGATAACCATAATGGATCCTTGAAGGGCTACCAGAAGTACAAAGAGGATCAAACAAAGGTCTGTTCACATGTCCACATAGTCTTTGGTGTAAAAGATCAAAGAGAGAAATGAAACGCAATACAAAGTGCTTCGATAAGTAAAGAAAATGCATTAGAACATTTGATGTTGAAAATCTCAATAAATTACAAATTATAAATTATATATATATATATATATATATATATATATATGAATTAAAGTTACAGTCCCAAACTTAATAAACAGAAAAATATTGATTTAGAAGAAGTTAGATTTAGAGCAGACCTCAGATCTCCCAGAAGTTTGTTCCAGATTTGTAGTGCAGCGAAACTAACGACAGCTGGAGGGTTTGTAACATAGCAGCAGATAAGAGATGTATACAAAGACAGACAGCAGTTATTCAAAGTCATGAAAAAAGTAGGCATAACATTTTGTTGACCCGTAGATGGTTTATTGATTTAATATTATGAAAAGTAAAAAAACAAACTACCGCACACTGATCTGATTTAATATTATATATTTAATCATGTCCAAAATTACATCTGCTTGTAATAGTTAATCAGAACAGCTTATCCACCTCTGTTCTCATTTTTCCTGTATCATCAGACTTAAAATGGGGGGGTGCTGATTAAGTAAGAATAAGGTCTAATCCTTTCTTGCAAATTACATTTAATACAGCACAATTTAATAAGCTACAAAAATCCTGAAGAATAAGGCTGACAAGGAATGAAGTGGGTGTGTGTATGCAGCACCTCTGTGAAATTATAAGGTGCATATTGAGGGTACAGAAGGGACCCTGTTGATCTCAGGCATCTGCTCATATGACTAAAATGGAAAGAGCAGCAGAGACACAGGTGGGGCATATGAAATACATTACTGCTGTCAGGAAAAGCATGAGAGCTGCAATTAACCTGTCTGTTTTTAGTTTTTTGTCAAGAGACATGCTTTGATTGGAGGGAATCTTTCTGCCCACAAAAGTATTAAGTATATCTGTAAATTTTAAAGAATGTAATGACCCACAACATATTGCATTCATCCAATACTGATGTAGTTTTTGTGACTGCAATTCAGAGGTGCAGCCAAATGGGAAATCATTGACATTCATGCACCTGGTCTCCCACCTGTCACTGCTGGCAACTGAATGAGCAGCTCACCCACACATCTGTTTACGCTGTTGGAGACGCTTCACATTCAGACCAGTACCATAAAACTGAAGCGATACTTGCACCCAAGCTGAACATTGTGTTTGTGTTCACCTTTTTATTGTACTGACACCTACACTGAGCACCATTTAATAGCCTGAAGAAAAAACAAAGCACTGTTTCGAGTTCAATAAAAGCAGTTTTATCAATACAGCCATGTCTGGATACACAACACAACGAACAAAAACACACCTGCTCATCTGTTCACACAGGTACACTTCTATGTATAATACAACCCTTCAAAAAGCACTGTACAATATTTAAACTCTTACTGTCATAAATAAATAAAAGCACAAACATATACACATGTTACTAAAATCACATCTAAATACTGCCACTGCCTTACTGTCCCATTAAGAAACTACAGTAACAACAGTAATTAAACCAATTAATATTTTATAGTGTCCGTAAAATAAGACACCTAAAGAATTGGCACAGAGACCTTTTTACACATAAAAATACCCATTTAAGATAATATGTAAATATACTACTTGATATTCAAGTGTAATAGTTTAACATTAAGCATGACAGAATAAGGCGACTTCAGGTTGTTCTGTGTGCCTGCAAAAAGATAATTTAAGGACAACATCTTCCAGTCTTTACAGCTTGTATAAAATAAACATAGGATGTTTTTAAAGTACAGGCAGAAATCTCAAACAAGAGAGTCTACAGTCAGCTACTGATTCTGTGAGGCAATACTAAGGCACAGTGGTGCTTTGAGCTAAATGATGAGCTAAAAGTGTCAGCATGCTCATATTTAGCACGTTTACCATTTTCACCCTGTTAGTTGAGGGTGTTAGCATCCTAACATTTGCTAATTACCACTAAACACAAAGCACAGCTAAGGCTGATGGGAATGTCAACATTAGTTTTTCAGGTATTAGGTAATAAACCAAAGTATTGCAGTTTTTGGTGCAGTAAGTGGTAGACCGAATGACTGTAGAGCAATATTGCTAGCGTGACTAAAAGTGACACACAAAGACAAAAATGTAGTCAGAAATGTTTGTAAAATAATTACATTAGTGCTTAAAATGGTTTGACCCAACATGTTTTCCTTCTGTCCCTCTTCCTGCACCACGACTTCCTTTTACTTTTTTACAATAACAGCTGTGCTCAAAACTTTGTCAGGCTTTTGCTGTTGAATTTCTACTTTCTGATAAAACTGACGTATTAGCATGGCTGCAACATACCTCTTAAAACCACAACAGCTTATTTCTCTCAACAAGAAAAGCATGCTTCAGATAAAAAAGAAATAAATGATGGTTTCAGGCAGTGAGTCTGAAAAATGTGGGAATGATGCTGTCACATCTCATCTTTCAATTCTACTGTTATGCTCAGCTTGTGCATAAACAGACCCTGTCTGATACATGACAGAGAGGCAGTTTGCTCCATCAGAAAACATGGTCCGCTAGAGAGATGCAGCCTGATGTTTTGTTGAAAGTGAGCAAAGTGTTGAAAGTGTTTTTTTTTCTCCTTCTGTGGTGAATTTAATAAATAGAGTGCTCGAGGGACGAGATATGTGGGACCTGAGAAAGAAAGGCAGTGAAGGAAGGACAGTAAGAAGCAGAGATGGCGGAAAGCGTGAAAGGTGTGGCCGCAGGGACCCAGTTAATAAAGACCACAAACACACACACAAACACCCCAAGAAAATAAAGAGACATCTAATACCCAGTGATGCCTCGAGCTAAGGTGCATGACACATGTGAGACTGAGTCTGAAACAACCTCATTTCTTTTATCTCTGGTCACTTTACACAAAAAAGACCACAAAATCAAATATAAAAACAAGCATGACAAAAGACTGTACAAGAGCCACCCCGGATCCAATCCTGATGCTTCATTGAATGTCATTAGTTTTTCCCATGTGCTGGGCTGGTTCTTTAGAGTCTGAAATGGATCAACATTCAGAGGTACACAATGGTTTCCTCACTGCTCTCCTCCCCACCGCTGTCAGTCTCCAAGGAAACCAGTGGGCTGAGGTCCAATTGAGGTTCACTGGGATGCGGGAGCACCGGATACGGGTCAGTTCCGCTTGCTATTGATGACCAGGTCTCCCTGATGTAGCTGTGACTGTTGTGATCTGAGTGGCCACACAAAAAACACAATTATTACACTTTTTCAAATGCAGCAACTGGTACTGATAATACACTGACCAAACTGAAACTACAGAGAATTCATCATTTACTAACAAATGATAAATAATCCCCAGGACGGGACATGTAGCCTCTTGTTTAATGAGCTCAGTCTAATTGTTTATCCCACTCATCTTATCGCTAACTGCATATAGATCAACCCCAGCTGCCACAGCTCAGCCTGCTACCCCCCACCCCCCACCCCCCGCCCCCCCCACACACACTTCACTTAAGAGTGAGACTGAGAATGAAAACAAAAAGATTTTCAAGCTATCCATCATTCCCCCTCTAGTTAGAGGTGTCACTTTTATCATTAACTTTGTCAACATAATCAATCGTCATGGTCGGGATTCGATCACACCTGCCTCCTCACACTTGACGGTTGAAGAAGAGATGAGGAAACGAGGGATTTGAAACAAGGAAGGACAAAGATATTAGTGGGAGCAGCCTTCAACCAGATAATCAGGATTCAAACCCTTGAGTTGGATAACACATGGCCTGTTGAAGTGTTTATATTATATCCCCAGCGTCAGGAGCGTTCCCCACTCAAGGACCAATAACAACATTTTCCAATTAAAGGAGGTCTGAAAGACAATGTGTTATTATGGGTGGTGTCTTCTTAAATGCGTTTGCATGGTGGGTGATGTCTAGCATTAGGGCAGGTGTGCTGTCATGGTAACAGATGGCGTGAACTATAAATTGCCTCATTGTGTCCCCGTAGGAAAGTGTCTGTGTTTGATTAATTATATAGGAGTCTGTTAGGGTAGCTCTGTTAGCCACTATGTAGGCCTGGCCTAAGATAGATGAGACATCAGCGCACAGCCAGATGATAAAACTACTCTATCTCTGTCTTTAGGCAAGTAGTAAGATTTTAGCATTATTAATATGTTACAACACAGACAGCAAACGCATCCTGTTTATGAGAAACATTGTTGGGGCTGTAGAACATTTAAAGCACAAAAACCTGCCCTAAACATTGATGATTAAACTGAGTATAATCAGTGGTTACCTTCTGTCTACAGCAATGAAATGTAACTGCAGGATAGTAATGTTAACCTGAATAAAAATGCTGATTAGATGGCTTTACCTAGTCTGTTTTGTTAAAATGCAACACAAGTATGTGTAAATCTACCCCCCAGCTAATCAATGTTGATAAAACAAAGGAACTCATTTTAAATCACACATGTCCATTACCATCTCTTTCACTGTGTAATCAATCTGGTAAGTTGTAAAAAGATGGTTTATGAAGTAGTTTGTAAGGTGTGTTGTCTGACCTTGTTGGAAATCAAAAGTGTTGATTAGTGACAGAGAAGGGAGAGACGTGATACAGTTTAAATATGGAGATAACTGATAACACTTTTTCAGACACTCTCCTGTAAGGCATTGATAGTGTTGCACTCGGTCGCATAGACGTAAAGTGCCAAAAATTGTTGTGTAACAAATGAAAAAAGATAGCTAGAGAGAGAAGTTCAAACTTAGCTCACTTTCTCACCTCCCAGCTGGCCAATCATGGCGTGAAGTGGGCGTGAATGTTGGATAATTCTAAAAGTTACAGAAATGGCCGGGAATAGTCGTTCCTGGTTAGAATATGTTTTCCTGCTTTCTTCTTCTTGTCAAATCCTGGTTCCTACATTACCCACAACGCATCTCAACTGCCAACAGTTTGGTTGGAGATTCAGGTGTGCTATGCTAATAGTGGCTACTGTAGCCTTGAGCCCCCAGCCTCAGGCAGAGAGGAGAAGTGGGCACCAGAGGTCCACAGTGCACATCCTCAAACGTGTTTCATTTTCAGACTTGTCGTCAGCTCCAACTGAAACTGACTCTAGTGACATCGTGGGAGCCACAGAAGGCTTTATACAACTTTTTTTCGCATATGCAATAATGCTCTCCAACACCTGTAAAAAGACTTTGAAGTGGCAAATGTTCCATTCCCCTTTAACAGTTTTAAGTCTCTAGGAAATTGTGGTACACTGATAACAAACTGAACTTCACAAACAAACTGTTTCTTATTAGGAAATGAATGGGTTTCCGTGACTGTCAAAATGTTCAGAGAAAAAGAGTATGTCAGTCTCACAAAGCGCTTCCTTTTAATATGTGTGTGTTCAATATCTCTCAATATGTCTGGTATAGTAACTCAACTGTGGCAAACAGTTGGCTAGGCTTTGACACCTCCACACTAAATTTGAATGAAAGACTTACGGACAACACTACACAACACCTCTAAAAAACAAAAACATCTTTGCGCCATGTGCAATCAATGTAACAGTATTAAAGTATTCTCATGTCGGGAAGTTTTTATTTTATGTCTAATTTGATGAGACAAAGACAAGTTTCCTGCTCTGGTGGTTAAAAAATAAACTAACAATATTGTATTGTATTCTATTTGTGATCTTAATATCGAACAAAATAATCATTAGTATTATTACAGGTTTGTGCATCATGCAACATATTTTATACTGTGAGTATGTTTCACATACTGCAAAGACCATCCGTTTCATCTCTCTTTTATTTGTCATGCTCCACACGATGGTCTCATCCTTTGTATGAAAAGGTGAGCAACTAAAAGCTGCCATGACTCATCAGATGAGACGTCATATCAGAAAATTCCATCCAACTGGTTCCCCAAGATTACACTGTGCAGGAACAAATTAGGGACATCCACTGAATGAAAAAAAGGTGTGTATTTGTATGTGTGTGTGAGTGTCTGAGAAGAAATCTTCACATGCTCAGGTGAGGAATAGAAGTGAGATTATGTTGGATCCATGTGACTGAGGGGCACAATGGGGAATTTGCATTTGAAAGAGATTCCTTTTCTTTTCTCACATATGAAAGAGATACCAGGTTCCTCCACATACCATACAGCACGTGATCCAGTATGAGGTCATAAAGGAGGTGATAAAATCTGAGATTACACATAAAACAGTAAAATGACTCCTTATATAGGTTTATATCTAACAGGGAATTGTGTGAAGATTGGGGAACATTATTCAGTGTCATCACAGGCCCTCATGGGATCCACTGAGGAATGCATTGCGGGTAGATGTCAGCTGGAACGCACCCTGAATTGTAGATTACAGCCAAGTATACACCCCTAGCTTGTTAACAAGTGACTCAGGTTCCACTGGGGCTTGTGTGTGCTCAATAACGAGGAAAGGTTAATAAGCTGATCAATGAGGAAGAGATTGTGCTGCCTGCTAAAGCTGGTAACAATAACAGGAACTCTACATCAGCAGCAGTCAACACATGTAACCTGTAATTTTCCCCGCCTGCCGTGACTATGAGAATGAGCTCGTGCATGAATGGATTAGGAATGAGGACGGGCAAACGTGGGAATGTAGGTGACACCTTGTGAGTGAAACAACAGATTAATACTGCATTTCTCATTCCCATATGCGCACCTCCTCCCCTTTGCCCGATGCGATGACAAGTCATGCTGTAATGAGTTTTCTAAAGATTTTTTTAGATCGATGTCCCAATCAGTCAGCCATCGCCTGTGAACTTTGATTCCCATGCTGTTGTCTGGCCTGCCAGTGGAAAGATAGAGGAACCATTGATTTTCTTTTCCTTTGGCAGGTGAGGGCCCAGACTGGCTGCTTGTGCAGGTGGGGGAGAGGGGGGGCAGGCGACACTGATTAACTGAGAGGAAGGACAGACAAGGCCTCACCAGGGATACAGCCTTGAGAGCAGAGTGTGTGTACAGTATGCTCTCACATACATGGGTGAAACCAGTGCAGGCAGAGGGTGTGTTTACATTCTCATAGGTAGGAGATTTCTCATTTATGTTGAGCAGCAGAGACAGTATGATAACAGCGCAGTGCTGTCCAACAAGTAAGGCACTTGAGCTTTGAAATATCAAGCCATTAGCACTAAGATACAGGATATTAAACATAATCAGTAATGAAAATTAGTAACTGAGCTACTTGATGCATTCATCAGTGGGTTTTCTATGCCATAGTTCCCTTCGCAGATGGTATATGAAAGAAAAAACAGTTTTTCCTTATTAATATGGAAATTATCATAGTAATCAGATCACTTTTCTCTGTAGCTTTTGTTTCTACCTTTTATTGCTCGAAAAGTTATT
>NC_060162.1:6912421-6937684 GCF_021292245.1 Micropterus dolomieu | reverse complement strand
CCTCCCAGCTGGCCAATCATGGCGTGAAGTGGGCGTGAATGTTGGATAATTCTAAAAGTTACAGAAATGGCCGGGAATAGTCGTTCCTGGTTAGAATATGTTTTCCTGCTTTCTTCTTCTTGTCAAATCCTGGTTCCTACATTACCCACAACGCATCTCAACTGCCAACAGTTTGGTTGGAGATTCAGGTGTGCTATGCTAATAGTGGCTACTGTAGCCTTGAGCCCCCAGCCTCAGGCAGAGAGGAGAAGTGGGCACCAGAGGTCCACAGTGCACATCCTCAAACGTGTTTCATTTTCAGACTTGTCGTCAGCTCCAACTGAAACTGACTCTAGTGACATCGTGGGAGCCACAGAAGGCTTTATACAACTTTTTTTCGCATATGCAATAATGCTCTCCAACACCTGTAAAAAGACTTTGAAGTGGCAAATGTTCCATTCCCCTTTAACAGTTTTAAGTCTCTAGGAAATTGTGGTACACTGATAACAAACTGAACTTCACAAACAAACTGTTTCTTATTAGGAAATGAATGGGTTTCCGTGACTGTCAAAATGTTCAGAGAAAAAGAGTATGTCAGTCTCACAAAGCGCTTCCTTTTAATATGTGTGTGTTCAATATCTCTCAATATGTCTGGTATAGTAACTCAACTGTGGCAAACAGTTGGCTAGGCTTTGACACCTCCACACTAAATTTGAATGAAAGACTTACGGACAACACTACACAACACCTCTAAAAAACAAAAACATCTTTGCGCCATGTGCAATCAATGTAACAGTATTAAAGTATTCTCATGTCGGGAAGTTTTTATTTTATGTCTAATTTGATGAGACAAAGACAAGTTTCCTGCTCTGGTGGTTAAAAAATAAACTAACAATATTGTATTGTATTCTATTTGTGATCTTAATATCGAACAAAATAATCATTAGTATTATTACAGGTTTGTGCATCATGCAACATATTTTATACTGTGAGTATGTTTCACATACTGCAAAGACCATCCGTTTCATCTCTCTTTTATTTGTCATGCTCCACACGATGGTCTCATCCTTTGTATGAAAAGGTGAGCAACTAAAAGCTGCCATGACTCATCAGATGAGACGTCATATCAGAAAATTCCATCCAACTGGTTCCCCAAGATTACACTGTGCAGGAACAAATTAGGGACATCCACTGAATGAAAAAAAGGTGTGTATTTGTATGTGTGTGTGAGTGTCTGAGAAGAAATCTTCACATGCTCAGGTGAGGAATAGAAGTGAGATTATGTTGGATCCATGTGACTGAGGGGCACAATGGGGAATTTGCATTTGAAAGAGATTCCTTTTCTTTTCTCACATATGAAAGAGATACCAGGTTCCTCCACATACCATACAGCACGTGATCCAGTATGAGGTCATAAAGGAGGTGATAAAATCTGAGATTACACATAAAACAGTAAAATGACTCCTTATATAGGTTTATATCTAACAGGGAATTGTGTGAAGATTGGGGAACATTATTCAGTGTCATCACAGGCCCTCATGGGATCCACTGAGGAATGCATTGCGGGTAGATGTCAGCTGGAACGCACCCTGAATTGTAGATTACAGCCAAGTATACACCCCTAGCTTGTTAACAAGTGACTCAGGTTCCACTGGGGCTTGTGTGTGCTCAATAACGAGGAAAGGTTAATAAGCTGATCAATGAGGAAGAGATTGTGCTGCCTGCTAAAGCTGGTAACAATAACAGGAACTCTACATCAGCAGCAGTCAACACATGTAACCTGTAATTTTCCCCGCCTGCCGTGACTATGAGAATGAGCTCGTGCATGAATGGATTAGGAATGAGGACGGGCAAACGTGGGAATGTAGGTGACACCTTGTGAGTGAAACAACAGATTAATACTGCATTTCTCATTCCCATATGCGCACCTCCTCCCCTTTGCCCGATGCGATGACAAGTCATGCTGTAATGAGTTTTCTAAAGATTTTTTTAGATCGATGTCCCAATCAGTCAGCCATCGCCTGTGAACTTTGATTCCCATGCTGTTGTCTGGCCTGCCAGTGGAAAGATAGAGGAACCATTGATTTTCTTTTCCTTTGGCAGGTGAGGGCCCAGACTGGCTGCTTGTGCAGGTGGGGGAGAGGGGGGGCAGGCGACACTGATTAACTGAGAGGAAGGACAGACAAGGCCTCACCAGGGATACAGCCTTGAGAGCAGAGTGTGTGTACAGTATGCTCTCACATACATGGGTGAAACCAGTGCAGGCAGAGGGTGTGTTTACATTCTCATAGGTAGGAGATTTCTCATTTATGTTGAGCAGCAGAGACAGTATGATAACAGCGCAGTGCTGTCCAACAAGTAAGGCACTTGAGCTTTGAAATATCAAGCCATTAGCACTAAGATACAGGATATTAAACATAATCAGTAATGAAAATTAGTAACTGAGCTACTTGATGCATTCATTAGTGGGTTTTCTATGCCATAGTTCCCTTCACAGATGGTATATGAAAGAAAAAACAGTTTTTCCTTATTAATATGGAAATTATCATAGTAATCAGATCACTTTTCTCTGTAGCTTTTGTTTCTACCTTTTATTGCTCGAAAAGTTATTGAGTTGAGTACAAAAATGTGTCTACGCTGCAGTTGCACCAATTAGTAAATTTTTCGATAAAGTTTATCAACAAAATAATATTCTTATAAGTCATTTTTCAAGCCAAAACACCTAACATTCTCTATAATTCAAGCCTTTTATGTCAGGGTTTGCTAATTTGCTTCGATCTCATTTTAGCATTTCCCAACATGGGGTTGAGGCCCCTTAAATGGGTCACAAGTTAAATCTAAGGGGTTCACAAGATGCTGTATAGAATAGGTAGATATTTGAATGTCTAATAGTTTTACCTTCTTGTGCCTAAAGAATTTATAATTTCTGGCACTTGTAATGCCAGGTCACAAGTAGTGCTTTATTTTAAGGGGTCACAAGCCAAAAAGGTTGGGAAACCTTTTACTGCTTAAACCTCTTATATGATGGTGAACACAATATATTTGTTTAGGACTGTTTGTTGGACAAAACAAGTTATTAACTGATTATAAAATAATCATTAGTTATAGCCCTAGTCAACACAACAGACCAACACATAGAAGTCACCACCGCAAATAGCACATATTATATTAGCCATTAATTACCATTAGATTTTTGTATTTTTTAAACTTCCTCTCTAAAACACATGATACAACATTAACTTGGTGGTAGTTCTTACCACTGGGTGTGTGCTGCAGTTCCAGCCTTCCTGCAGGGCTGTAGAGATATCCTGTCCCCATCATCCATCCCTGGGAGTCTGAGCGTGGACTATGGGGAGTCTTAACGGTGGGGGGCTGTCTGCTGTTGGATCTTGCCAGCAGGGTGTTGAGACAATTGTGTGCGCTGGGGTCATTTCTTTTGTGGTGGACGTGTCGGTTGTTGACGCTGGTGCTGGTGAAGGCGGCCTCATTCACAAACATAGAGCCGTTCCCAGTGTGGTCTCTGGGTTGTCTCGGTGCAGAGTCCTGAGGGAGAGAGCAACAGAGCTGAAAGATGAAAATCAAGAACACTGTGAGCAGACATTCAGACTCATTTCTAAAGCATGAATGGACATTGATAATAGTGTCTACACCTGTGAAACCACTCAACAGTGCAGCTTTGAACTGCACTGATGCATTTGCATGAAGCATCAGGAAATACATTTTATAATTCAACAGGCAAAACCTGTAAAAGGCACTGTTAATAGACCTTCAGATCAATATCTCTAAACCTGTAATTAAAAGGAATTACAAGGGTGGTTCATCCAAAATCAATTTTCTCACTTACCTCTAAGTGGTATCTAGATATAATATAAATGATTTTGTTTGGGGGGGGGGGGGGGGGGGGGGGGGTTCTCCAGGTTTTGAACAAAAATTTAGTTTTCAGAGTTTTCAGCCTCCACACCAATATAATGGAAGTAACTGGATTTTTATTTGTGATGCTCTGGATTCACTTTGTTGCTAATTTTTTCTAAATGCAATTTTCAATGCTTTGAACACCACAAGCAAATCTCCATTATATTGGTGTAGAGGTAACACTGAAAGATGGACAGCTAAAACCCTGGGCAAAAAAAATCTGCATGGTCAGATACAACTACATAAGTATGTAAATGGAAAAGATATTTAATCGTTTGGGTGAACTGACCATTTAATGAAAGGTGCGGGATGTCATTGCTGCAGCTTGCTTACAGATCCAGCCCCTTCTATTCTCCTCTCCTAATATCCCTTCCCTCCTGTCCCATCTTCACATCAACTGCCGAGCGGAGGCAGCACAGCTAATTGGAAACGACCTGAGAGCCGGTGTACGTGTGTGTGCGTGTGTGTGTCATTCGATCTGTCTCTGACCCTGTGAACTGCTGCCTCTGGCTAAAACATTAACAGGGGAACATTAGGCCCTCAACTGCCTCCGCACGCCATTGTCAGACCACTGCTGTTAATGCACTGACCAAAATAGATGAATGGAAATAAATAAGTCTACAAAAAGCCAGGAAAGCCTCATCATGTATGGCCTGCAAAAGCTCACAGTGGTGTGTAAATTAATGAGGGAAAGAGGGAATATTGTAACACTAGTCTGCTCATTTGTCTGCCCACTTGAGCTTGTGCTCCCCGTGTGCATCTTTTGAATAGCCACACCTGCTGAACTGAGCAGCACGAAGCCGTACCCAGCAGAGGCACGCGCAGATGTATGCGCTATATTAGTTTCCCCACTGGTGCTTGTGCATGTGAAGTACATTGACGCCTAAAGGGCACGGGGAACAGTGCACCCTTTATCCTCCATGCCTTCCAGCAGTGGGGGACATTTCACTGTAGTGCCTTTGAAAGGGTCAATAATTTAAGTCCTTTCTGACACGATTGATTGGTTTCTTGTGCTGCGTGCCTCAGGTTTTAATTATTTTGTCTGAGCTTTTATTTGCAACAGTTTAATTATCATCAATCATTAAGATGTTTATTGGTGAGTGGTGCTGCTGGAGCACTAAGACAAATGATGCTGAAATTGCTCTCATTATCACAGGTCGTATATCCAGAGGGGATTGAGCTGCCCTGTGTAAATGTGTGAACTGACGTAACTCAGCCTGAAAGCTGTCTGAGAAAAGCTTCTCATTAATGACTGCAGCCAAGAAATACTACATAAACACTGCATATCTACCTCACACTCATGTCAAGGTCAAGAGCTTTGGTATGCAGTGTAACAAAGCCCTTGACTAACGCCTCAGATAAAACATCACCAACAACATAACATCAGGTTATTTTAAAATCCACAGACAGAAGAAACAGTTGTCAGATGTGTGCCCCCAACCTCCATCCCCACCTGCTGCCCATCTAGCGGGATGACCATGTGAGGAATCACAGTGGGTAGACTCCTCTGCCGGCTGTGGCTCCAGGTCTGAAACAGCTTTTGCTGGTTCTCCAGCCGTTCACGCTCCCTCTCCACATTCCTCTGGCCCTCCCTGAGCCGCTCCAAGCTCTGCTGGTACTCTTCCAGCTGCTCATCCAACTCTTCCCTCTCGCGCCTCAGCCTCTCCACCTCCAGGTGGCACTGCCTCTCCCTCTCCTCCAGCCTGCTCTCCTGCTCCCCCTGCTGGCTCTCCCTGGCCTGACACTCCCTCTCCCAGCGTTCCTTTTCTTGGCGCAGTCGGCCCTGGAGCCGCTGAGTCGCCGCCACTTCCTCCTTCCGCTTCTCCAGGTTACGCTGCTTCTCCTGTTCTTGTAGGGTGTTACCCCTGATGCTTGAAAGGTGCCGTCGCTGGGCGCGGGGGGAAGGGCGCCCAGTCTCTTGGAGGAGGAGCCTCTGGACCTCATAGCAGCTGTCCTGGATGGTCACCATGGCCTGGCACAGAAAGTGAAGGACACAGAGATAGGGTTCATGAAAATGCAAAAGCTTGACTACTACTTAACCACATGTGAAATACTCACAACAGGCAGTAAGAGAAGGTGATTTGAATGGCAAAACATGACGGAAATTATGATCAGGCTCTACTGGGTGCCCTGACTTTTTATGTGTTAAGGCAACAGCATCTCTTTACGTGGTGAAATGATCCCACCCCTACTGGAAGAACTGTGGTTTTCAGGTTTGTATGAAGGGATACATAACTTTGAATATGAAAATATCACTGAGATCAGAAACTCACACAGATTTGCAAAAGTGCGTATACACAAGCCCCTATGCAAATACACACACACACTCTAAATTTACATTTTTTACCCAACAGCAGAGTGTGGGTATAGTGAAACAAAAGACCCTCATATGTCTCTCAGCAGGAAAAGATCAGTAGGCTCCCATAGCTCGCTACCTTTGGCTTCAAACAACCGAGTGCAGTGTTGGTTCTCTGTTTACTGAATCTGTATATTTAAGCCTTTATCTTGACTGAGTATGACACTAACATTGCATGAATAGGATCTTAATGACAATAGAAGAGGTTTGTTCATTTGCTGAATTGCTCATAATAATATAATTTACAGTAGATTATATGATACAAATATAATAATATAACCGAGGGCTGAAAGCAGGATAAAAAGAAGCTTATGGTTAAGTGTATGTTGAGTAACGTACTCACCTGCAGACTGTAGAGTAACTGCATCAGGCTTTGGACACTTTGAGCAACCTGTAAATGGACAGCATCACACACAACATGCAGATTAACAAACATGCTTTGTATTTCATGCATGATTTTGAGGGTTTTGTGCAAACATGTCTATTTCTGTGCTAAACAACGAGTTACACTTTAAATACAGGGAAGTCAAATTATTTTCCTCTCATGGCAAGCTAATGGAGAGTCAAAATTTAAAGTTGCATTCATGCAACACTTGCGCCGCCGTGAGGCCGCATGATGTCCTACCTGTTAAAGGTTAAATTATCACATTGCAGTCGATAAGAAAGTGATTCCCTCTTTTCCGAGTCATTTACCTCACAGGTCACAAAAAGCTGCAAACTGTAGCACAACTGTGGTAATTGGAATAACTCTCCATATCCATTTTTAATGTTGCAATACCTTTGGGAACTAAATTGACTTCTTCCATTATTATGAGCTTATCAATAATTCATCACATTAAGACTGAAAGGTAATTCTAATAGATTGCACTGAATTATTAATACAACTGTGAGGAAATGGAAAGAGGTGACAGTCAAATGCAGGCTGCAAGAGGCTATAATGACCTATAATACCTCTGCAATACCATGACAACTACAGTAATGGAAAACACATCATATTGCAGCATCAATATTTAACTTAAAAACATAAAATACATCATGAGGTCATACAAGAATAGCTATAAGCTAAATACATTTTATATACCGGAGACTGTGCTGTACCTTCAAGTCAACGTCATTTGTGCCTGTTTTTTGCAAGAGAGCTGGGGACTGAAGCACAAGGGCCTCAGTACAACCCCCCTCCCTGGTCTCAGGGTTTTCAGGTGAGGCCTCAGAGTCTGAGGGGGGCAGTACAAGTGTAGCAGGGCTGACAGGAAACACAGAGTCTGTGTCAGAGTCTGGGCTGTGACTTGATGGAGAACAGGTCCTGGATGACAGTGTGGCTTTCAGGTTCTCAGCTGGGAAACAAAAACAGTGTGAAACTGAGTGTGCTGTTCAATCAATTTAAACAATTGACAGTTCTATTAGAAGAACATTATAAAATATTTTGTGACTCCACAATTATCATTTGTCAGGGAAAAAATGGTCTTCTTGTCCCTCTAAGACTTCTAAGAGATAATGACCATCCATCCATCCATTATCAACTGCTTATAGAGGGTACAGGGTCGCGGGGGGGCTGGAGCCAATGACCTTGGGGTGAAAGGCAGGGTACACAGGTCGCCAATCCAAGATAAAGACTAAATAGACTAGATTGTTAATTTGATTGCTAATTTGTTACATTATACCAAAATCCCTGATACATTTATACCACTAAAACAACTGGACTGCAATTGTCAATGAATGTATGTAGAAACTGATCTTTAACAAGATATCTATATGAATAATATATAAAATACTAGGGGAAAGATACAGTATATGCACTATATATATATATATATATAAATTACTATATATACATATATGTGCCTATAGGATCCCATTGCACACTTAAAAATGTCATTATATCTGCTACACATTATGGTGTGTTATAAACCATTTATTAAATGTTTATATAGTGCTTATAAATGCTAAATAGGGGGGTCAAAGTAACCATTGCCATTTCTTATGTATATGTAAAAGTATATGCAAAATGTCTCACCCTCTTGCAGAGCTGCAGCCAGCAACACGGCAGCCTGTGGCAGCTCCTCTGAGTGAGGCTGGAAGAGCAGTCGCGGTTCGACCAGCAAAGCGTCCGTCCTCCCACTCAGAGCAGAGAGCTCTGCGTAGAGCTGCAGCTTCTCCTCCAGGCTGGAGCAGATCCGCTGGTCCTGGCTCATCAGATTCTCTGATACACAAGTTCATAGGGTTCACAGATCAAGATGTGTTGAGATGTTAACTCTGGGTTAGAAAAATAATCAAGACTTCCAAATACCTTGGAACTTTTGAATCTTCTGAGTACGAGCCTCAGCAGCTCGCTTCTCCTCTTCAGATTCACTTGTGTATTCCTCTTCTTCTTCCGGACAGCTGAGCAGAGAAAACAGTAACTGATGGTTAGACTCACAAATAGTGATATCTGAATATGTAGTTTACACAGACTTACACACCTCTCTACAGCCTCTCTAATGAGCCTCATCCAGGTGTTTCTCTCCTCTTTGGATGACGTGTGGACCTCGTACATTTCTGGCCCGGCGGTCGATGCGCTGATCAAAAACATCCCTCTCTCTTCATTGGCTACTTCTCGCACGATTAACTTCTGCAGTGCGACGACTGGAGGCTTCTGATCCTGAAGCACATTAAAAGTGCAGCGGAATAACATATTACATGATGTTATAGTGGCCCAAGATAAAACAGAGCAGGTAATAGGGTGTAGCATCATGACAGAGACACAATTTTGATCTGGTAGATCAATCCGACATAACCAATGTGTGCGTACCACAGTGGCAAATGTATACTTCTGGTCTTTTTCTTGCAGGAAGATGAGTGTATCTATTAGAAGCAGTGCCAGGACATCTATGGAAGTGAGGATAAGCAGGAAAGAAT
This sequence comes from Micropterus dolomieu, assembly GCF_021292245.1. NCBI lineage: Eukaryota > Metazoa > Chordata > Actinopteri > Centrarchiformes > Centrarchidae > Micropterus > Micropterus dolomieu. The sequence continues at coordinate 6,928,542 of NC_060162.1, read as the reverse complement.
GTTAAAAGGATGTTTTAATAACATATTAATTGAACAACTAAGTTTATGTTGTCTCACCTTTAAGTCGACCAGTAGCAGTCTTCCACAGAAGCAGGCCTTGGTGTTTGAGCGTTTGTCCCGGCCCCATCATGTCCTGCTTGCGGAAGGTGTAGCCGTTCTTCAGTTTGGCTGTGCTGCGATTCTCCATGCGATTCCACACTTCCTGTAACCTCTGATGCCGCTCATATTCACTGACACTCAGGTCCACGGCTGCTATCACCTCTCGAATCTGAATCAGTGCTTGCGAGATGTCCGCATGCTCCTCTGTTTCCTCTGAGGGATCAGGAAGGAGAAATACATGAAGACTGAAAGAGATATTTTGTTCTACTTAGTGTATATTTTCAACTGAAATAATGTACATCATGCTGTTACTGACAAGCACTTTGTGTCAACAACAGCTTTGTGGCCCATAGGACCATGTATCCAGCAGAGGGCAGTAGATGACTGACCTTGAGTATATTGTAGGATCCTCTCCAGCAGCACTGGGTACTTTGTAATCCTTTGGGTTACCAGCAAGATGCACTCTGGGATCTCCCTCCGTCTCACCAAAGAATTATTACCTTGTTGCTTCAAAAAGACAGATCAAGAGTTATGCTACATCTCTCTCAGCAGGAATGTAGAGATGCTTTTATTTTGAAACTGATAGAAAGAAAGATACATTTGTAAAAAAAAAAAAAAAAAAAAAGAAGGGAAAAAAGATGCTCTGGAAAGGTTAAGTACCTTAATGAAGATCTGAAATCTCTTGTTATGCTGCTGGAGTTCTTTGAAAAAGCTGACCGCTTCATTGTGACGACTACAGAAATCTCCATATACCTGTTTCATTTTCTCTTTGTTCTCATCTGAAAACTGCAGAAAAATACACACACCCAGTGATGAACATCCTCACTGCTTTCCATCTATTGAACTTAGGAGAAAGGTAGTCCCAGGAGACCAGCTAACCTGTTGGAGCAAGACGTCCCCTATTCGCTGGATGAGGTAGTTCCTGTGTCCATGGGGCTGGGCTGAGCTCTGTCGTCGCTCCTTCATGGCAGCAAAGAACGCATGGTGGAAGAGAAGCAGCTGGTCCAGACAGGGGAAGACCCGCTCCACCGCTTCTGTATCTAGCTGCACTTCCTCCTTCATCCCTCGCCGAAAAACCTCTGCCATGATGTGTAGTGTCTGTAGGTGGTGAAGCTCAGTCTGCATCAGCTCTGCATCGGAGGTTCAACATGTGGTCACTCAGTGTGTGCGTCAAATAAAACCTTGGATTATATCACGCCACAAAGCTTAGTCTGGTACTCAATCGTAGCAATTTTACAATTATGAAACAATTACATGTTGTTACAGTCATTTTATATATGAAATACTGACACTGGTGACACAGATGACAAATTCCAGTGGTCTTCTTTCGTAACTCTGACATCTGCTTACCATAAATAACATCCTGCCTCTTGACAGCTCGTTTGTCCTGCTTCTTGCAGAACTTGTGCTCTACTGTCAGACTCCACGACTCAGCCTCGTAATCCACAGCATCAGCCGACATGTCACTGTTGACATATGTGTCCACACAGTCTATGTCGAGAAAGAGGTACAAAATCACTTTTAATCCAAACTGCCACGATTCAGTTCCATTAATCAGTATTTATAACACTTATTGAGCAGAGACAGGGTTCTTAACTTTCAACCATCTCAATATACTTCTTAAGCCCTGGGGCTAATAAAATGGTATTTTAAACGACGCCAATCTGTTTTTCAAGCATTTCCTGTTTTGTAACCCACAGTATTTAGTACTTATCTTAGCTTATTTAAATTTTCTCCCCATCAGTTGTGCTGATTGTAAAAGGACCTAAAAGGAACTACAATGGTGAGCATCTTCTCAAAGAAGGAAAAACAACATCTGGGTACATGATAAATGTAAACATTGGACACAGATCTGCTCCTTTTTTGGTATTTTTCTTTGGGAATCTGTAAAAATTAATAACAATGAGCCTTATTCATGTCGTACCTTCTCCGAAGGATGAGTCAGTGGAGGTGGAGGACAATGGAGTCGGCAGGAGCTCTTCTGATCGGCTGGTCACCTTCCAGACATCAGACTCTGTCTCTGAACTCTCACTGAGCCGACTGTTACACAGAGAAGAACATGGACAACCATCAGTACCCCCAAATATTTACCAATAACCCCACATCATATATTGTAATTTATAAAGTCTGGGAGCTTTATGACCTGTCACTGTTTGGAAAACTCCCAGAGAGGGGAGGCGACTGGGTCGTAGTGTCTTTCCTCTCCTTAGGCGCCATGACAGGTAGAGAGGTAGAGGTGGGGATCACACACTGAGGAGGACTGTCTCTCACTGTGAAATCTGTGGGAGAAGCAAACAGAACTATAATCATCCCCATTGCAACCACATTGAAACATTCAAGACAACATGGTTAAGAGATCTTGATAGCCTAAATTGCTGGTAACCGTTGACCCTTGTGTTGTAAACTCACTCTGTGGGAGGGAGGCTGTTCTATTCTTCACCATGGTAACTGCGTACTTATCCTGAAGTTTCTAAGTAATACAAATGAGAGATGCTGGGTACAGCATATAAACAATTGACACAAGGACATGCTCAAGAAGAATAAGTAGTTCAAAACCGCTTTTTATCCTAATATTTTAACACAATACACACCTTCAAACATGGGGGGAGAGACTCCTTACAGCCCTTATGGACAATAGCAGTGCAACCTGGGAAAGAAAGATATTTTTAAAGCTGGCAATTTATTTCAGAAAGATTTTTTTTTTTTTGCTACATTTGTTGAAATTATCTTTACATCCTGAAAGCAATCAATAATTCAAATGCTCTGACACACACACACACACACTCACACAAATCAGCATCTATGGCTGTTACAGGACTGTAATAAGCACGGCCAATCAGTTCATTCCGAATAAAATGATTGACTGGTCTACCTATCTCTCTACCTACCTGCCAACCTGCACACACTCTGTCTGTGCGCTCATCGCCTGAAGGGAGGGGGTGGGAGTTTTCAGGTGGATCCTTTCAAAATATAACTATCTCTAGCTAGTTTCTCCAACATTGGCTTACTTAGCTTTAAGTTTATGTACATGTTTTTTTAGTAAAATATATAAATATAAGCTTCTTGAAATTACACAATTACTTACTGGAGCAATGCAGCAGGTCCTTTCCAGACGCTGGTTTTTCACACACTACACACACGGTGGGGCCTAAACAGGAGCCTGTGTTAAGCCGATGTCCATTCAGCTGCCTATCCTTGGCCTCTCTGTCCTTCCCCTTCCCCTTGGAAAACCATGTCAGAGACATAAGCGTAAACAAAGAGGCCAAATAGACAGAGACAAAACGCGACTCACAACTACCAGCTAAGAACTTGGAGCAAAGCAGGCCTTAATTCATATTTCTATACACCAGGGTGAAGATCCTTGTCAGGTTTTTATTTACAGAGTAAACTCTCCCACGTGTAAGTAGACATATGAGCCTGGAAGGAATCCTTGCATTTTTTCAAACCGTAAAAAGTCCACTGACAAGGAAATGGAGCATAGCAAAACAACACATGTGGGTTGGGGAGGGCATCCAGCCTCTGTGCTGACTCAACAAAGGATTAATCATTAAAGAAAAAAGGAAGGAGGCTGGTCACCATGTTTGGTCTGTCAACCTGACCTTGAGTTATTCCCAGAAACGTTTTCCTGGTTGTGTCTCTGAGAGAACATAAAGAGTCGCATATTCCTTACCTGAGTCCAAACCTGGGATATTGGCATTTACAAAAGTATTATAATATTCTATACCATAAATACTTTTGTGAGGATAAATAGTAAAATGTAATCCAGTACATACACACTGGCACGTGTAGAGCAAACACTTCAAAGGGAACATGACTTGTGTTTTTAAGCTATCAAATTATGCAGAATTTGGTTTGGCATGTAAAGCTGGCCTGAATGTACAGCAAGAGCAAGTTTAAATTTTGTTTAGTTAATCCTTATATTGTAGCTTTTAAATTTAGATTTTGTGTTTGATGTGTGTAACAGCAGAGGCGTGGAGTTTTTGTGGTCTTGGTTTACCTTGGTCTTGTTGCGTGTACTGGACATCCTGCTCTTGAGAAAACTGAAGGTACGAATGACTTTGTACTTCTCTGACTCCACCTTTGTTGGGATATTGTACTTGTCCAACTCCTCCTCTTCAATTCTGAAGAAAAATTCAAATGATATCAGTGCAATTTGTTACCTTTGCTTTGTGTTCCATAACTTACAACACAAGAATTTACTGCTGGTTTGCAGACATGTATTAGCCGGATTTTCTTCTTGCTGAGTTTACAGGACAACAAGAGCAAGTACGATGGGCTTCTTTAGGTGCAGGCAGAAGGTCCATATGAGTGTGAATTGTACAGCTGTATAATATTCTATGCTCAAAGGTAGGTATGTAAGGCTGGAAAAACTAGCAAGCAACAGCTACTTTTTGAAAGTAACCAAAAAAGATCCTACCCCCTCCCTTCATGCCTCCCTCCAAAGCCACTCCCACACATTTTCATGCACAGAGAGTATATGGGCAGAGTGTACGTAGATAGGTAGGTAGACAGGCAGTTAGGCCACCCAATCATTTCATTCAGACTGAATGAAATGATTGTCTGTGCTTATTACGGTCCTCAGTTAATGGATTTTTTTTTTAATATTTGTGTCAGTGCATTTGATTTATTGAATGCTGTTTGGATGTAAAGATTGTGAAGATGTAAAATTTCAATAAAGAAAAAATGCTTCTGATATAAATTGACTATCCTAGCTTTAAAGTACACAAGCATATAACTGGTAGTTGAATGACAGTTCATCCAAAAATATAATTTCATCTGATATGGCGCAGCAAATAATTTCTGGTAAAATAAATGTTAGGGAAAGCATCAGAAATGATATTCTGATAACAAAAAAATCCTTGGTTAGTGAAAAAGTGTGTTCATTCTCTGCAACCCTGTGCTGTGGAAGTAAATTACTGTAAAATTAGTAGAATTGTTAGAGGCTAGTTACATGCCAAATGACAATGACAGATTTTTGGTTAATATTGTTATGCAAAAGACAATAATAACTATTGTTCTGCTGTTAGAGGAGAGGAGACTAGGATAGGAGAGGATGAGAGAAGACAAGAAGAGAGGAGATGAGGAGGGGAGAGAAGAGGAAACCAGCAAAGAAGAGGAAATGAAGTGAGGATACAAGGAAACTAAATGAGACGGGGAGTAAGGGGAGAAGAGGTGAGGACAGGGAGAGGAAACCAGCAGAGAAGAGGAAATGAGGAGAGGAGACCAGCAGATTATCGGAAACAAGGAGGAGTGGAGGTTGTGGTTCGTTGTCAGGGGGTAAATGTGCTATAAGTTTTGGTTAGGGTTAGTTTGTTTGAACTGGACAATTAAGGATGCTTGAATAGTCAAACAGGGGTCGACCCACATACTCTTTGAGGAACTCGGACAGGGTAAGATGTTGGAGGGACTCTGCCAGCTCCATGCTGCCCTCATCATCAGCGGACTGGGCTCGCTTACGGAACCTAATTTCCCTGTAAAGAACAGCGCACAGACGACAAATACTGACGTTTTAAGCCACAAAGGCCAAAGCGATATGCTGCAGTGACATATTAAAGATGCAAATCTGGTTGTTCACGTCAGACACAGCCAAACAGGCACAACAAGCTCAGTTTAGTCAATTTAATAAGAAATAATGCTTTTTGCTCTTTTACTCTATATTATATCGCTGAGTATATCTGGTATCTTCCACTTGGGATTGTTACTGAATTGTAGCAATTATTAAATTTGTTTTTTTTTAATATGAAGTAGCAGAGGAAACATCAGATGGCATCATTCCTAATGGGACAGCAGTGAAAGTAGGCATAGAGTGGAACAGGAAGAGGAAATTATGTCCTTTTTTTAAACAGTGCCACTCTTCTTAGAGCAGCGAGAGACAATATAAAGCAGCACTTTTGTCATTTGTCACTTTTTGTCATTATTTTACACTAGATCTTACTACACTCAGTCTTTCAAGTCATGAACCATAATGTGCTTGTGCATTATAACACTGAGTACATTCATTATAGGTTGAGACATGTATCCATGACGCAACTGGCTATATCTGAAAACAAGCTACACAAGGCAAGATGACACTGTAAACCACAGATGAAAAACAGAGCAAAAGCATTGTGCTTTACAAAAACAGGGCTAGAAGTAGCTCAGGGTCACAATGATATCTGTACGTCATTGCCTCTGTTGTCACTAGAAAAAAGCAGAAAGGATCAAAACACCAGCCACGCACGTAAATCCAGCCCTGCTTTATAAGGACAAAAGAGCATCATAAAAGATGGACCCAAACTTCAGAGAGCGCCCGCTGTCTCCATGTAACCTGGTCGTCATGGTTACCCACATATGTTGCTCCTGGAAACGGGGATTACATATTTGATTGAAAGTGCTGGCATTTTAATTAAGAGCAAAAGCTGCAATGAGTGAGGCCTATGTGAAAGGCTGAGTCATTCAGTATTAGGACAGAAAAAGACAGAAAAAGCATCTGCAATACAATGTAATCCAAGTTACACACTTAAGTAAAATAAAAGACATAAATACCTTTTTTCATGTGACTGCTCTGATATACTGGAGGCTCTTTGCTCTGTGAACATAAAGAATGAAGAGAAGTTGTTCAATACTGTAATATAACGTCGGGGAGCAGAACAAAAAACATTCAATCAAACTGGGAAACAAAATCAGGAAGCTTCATTCTTCAGACTGTGTCAGAGTGAATATACGACAAAGCTTGTCAGGTTTCATTTTCATGCCAAAGAGCTGTTTGCCATATTCTTACAACAATATATATGAAAGCTGTAGCACAGACACACAAAGTGCTGACCCCTCGGAGTTACTTCATGACTCTCACTTCCACTCCCGCAGCCATTCTGATCATAATAAGGCTGTGTCATGATTAGGAAGGCCATGCACATACACACATGCAAACAAACGCCAAGGTTATTACAGTTTCATGACTCAAATTTAGTTTTGATTATTGTTTCAGTTCCCTCTTTTACTTTTTTCTCTATTTCTCTATTCACAGATTTTACATTTAAGATTATCAGGGGAGAAATAGCAGTTGGAGTCAAATTTTCATTTAATGTTCAGCAGGGAACATCATTTGTGTTTTTAAAAAGTGTTGGATAAATGCCCTCCACATTTGGAAATCAATTGGCATTCACGATAGAAAAAACTGCTCTCTCCACACACAAGATTAAACAAAGCCCTTCAGAATCATGTTTCTGTTATGGTACCTAACAGAAACATGTACTGTACCATGTTTAAATGCACAGATTTATTAGGCACAACAGTGACATTTCACCTTTTAAGTTTAAATGGTTAGCCTGCTAGCCAACAGTTGCTTATTTAAACATTCATCAGTCACAGAGCAACATTAGCATGTTTCTGGACACTTAATGAATATAAGTCCAATATTCACTCTCATTTTAGCTCTGTTTTGGTCTTCAAGTTTGAAGAAAAGCTCTGATGCTGTTCTCCAGCTTGCTGCTAACTTTGTGTGTCTGCTGTTCAGTGCTGGGCAGATAGCATACGGTGAGAATAGAGTACCCCTATTGGAGCTCGGTGAAATGCTGGTGAAACGTCTGGAGATGACGCTGATGGAAGCGGTGAGAATGAACCAACCACATTAAAGTTAGGTTGATCTAAAACCAAAACAACGAGCTAAAACAGCCTAAATATCTCTGTACAAGGGTTCACTGCTACGTCAGGTTTTAATTCTCTGTGGATTAGTCGTGAATGTGATCCATTGTGTTAATCAAGTCAGATAGTTTAAAACTTTCATTATTAGCAGGTGACTCACTTTACAATAATAACCTTGACTCCCGGCCGCGCACACACAAGCACTGATACTGACAGCGGCGTGCTGGATTTTCTGGGCCTTAGCACAGTGTGGCGGCTGCAGGTGTCCAGTACTTACTACCAGGGTGGAGCAGAGACAGAGATTTAGACAGAGAGAGGGCCTGAAGGAGAGATCGGCTGTGGCTGACACTGTGGAGCACGGCATCTACAGGACACAGTGGATAGAGGGCTGCTCACACATCAACTACAGGGCGTGCAAACTATCACCATGCACAGTCAACTCCGGACTGACAGCTATTAAATCACTATTTCATGCAATGGTGTAGGTTCATTGTGAATATAAAAACAAAAAGCAAAGCTAGAATCCTTTTCTAACTGTTTAAGGAATATTTCAACATGTTGGGAAATATGCATATTTCTCTTTCTTACAGTTTAAGACCAAGATCCATACCACTCTCATGTCTTTCCGTTTTGTTTTTCAGGGCCGGCCTACTTGGCCTCTGGACAGAGCCAGGCTTGCAGTTTTCCCCCATTTCCAGTCTAAGCTAAGCTGAAGATCTTCTCACAATAGCTTCCAATTTAACGGACAGACAAGATAGTGGTATTGATCTTCTCATCGTGGCAAAAAAATGAATAGGAGTATTTCCCAAAATGATGAACATTAAGCGCTAAGCGCATTTATTTATTGGGAGTTGACTGTACTTTTTATTAGTAGTGAGGCTACAGTTGAAAGTCTCTCTTACACCAACTGATATTTTGTGAGACTGCCCCATTAGTGACAACCCAAACAAGTGAAGTTAGTTTATGGAAACATTGTTAGTTATGTGTTAGAATAAATATCAAACTATATGAAGTAGTAAACAGTCCCAGTTTTACTGACCAGGGTTGATATCTGAAGTGTGGTTGTACCGGGCAAAACAAGCAGGACGCAAACTGATTTTGGAGGAAGAGTATGAATACGAACGGAGTCGAATCCCCTGGTTGCCCGATTCCTAGACAAGTGAAAGAATGATTAAAAACAAAAACATACAAACTTCAAACAATACTTCTTGTGATATAGGGAGCAGTGGAAATATTTGATGAAAGTGTTATAGAGCTTGAGATGGTATTTTACTTTTATGGTGGGTTCACATGAGGAGGCAGACTGGCTGCGAGTGCAAGTAAGGTCAGGGGAGGGATAAAAGGTTTCCCTTTTGTCTTCACTTTTCTCAACATCTGACAGGAGTGGGGAAAGTGGAGACTTTGACTCAGTGCCATCCTCTTCACTGTCCACTTCCAGAGCCACTAGACTGGGACTGGAACAACAAAGGACCAGTTAAAAGAGACACACAGACACTCGGAAATGACTGCCTTCTGATTGGAGAAAACCTTCCACAATATTTAATACCTGAGATCGCAGGTGTCCATGGGCGGACTTTCTGTCTGATTGGTTGGCTCAGAGGAGGCGGGATCGTTCAGCCTGACCAGGGCTTGGTCAGCAGGTGAGAGTGGGGGAGAGCAGGGTACAGAGTAGAAATCTTCTGAATAGGGTGGAGGAGTGTCAGTAGCTAGCAGAAGATCTTCTGAGTCCACAGTGTCCCATAACCCGCTGTCCGTTCCTGTGCTGTCCCTGGTCACACCACTGACTTTACTTGTACTATACTTGATGTTGTCATCTTCCGGCTAAAGTAAAAACACAAGAAAGGAGAAAAAGGTGCAAAATAAAGAAGCAATACATTTTTAAAAAAGTACCAAAACAGAAAAGACTAAATGATAAATCTGTGTTTAAAGTGAGAGGTTGATGCATAACCTGTGTCGGCTGTGTGGTGGTCTGATCGCTGCCGTTGATCATGGAGAGCAGAGGGTCTGTAGCACGCAGTGTGAACTGGATCTGGTCTCCACTGGCCTGCATGGGATGCCCATTCACTGTGATAAACATACAGTAGAATCTCAGGATAGCTTCAGTATAGTTTAGAAACATTCAAAGAGGCAGCTTCTTCTTTTCCCAGTTAAGATCAACTACTCTACAGTACAGTAGTGTGCAAGATGTCTACGAGGAATTTGTTTTTATTCCGCTGAATGATTTACTGTCACAGAGCACGGTGAGATGCCACTTTTCATTACCATCTTTCATCCCAACATCAGCCAGATACGGTGGTTAATTGTCTGGTTGAATACAGAGAGCAGCTCTCAGAATAGTGTGAGACAGCCAGATATCTTAACCAGAAAACATATTTCTCTTTCACCAGATAACAAAATACAACCAACAACCATTAAACTAGACAACCTCCAGCAAATATGCCAGAAAACAGAAAAAATAAATCACCAAAGGTCTATATGTTTTCAATTTGACTTCAGCTAAGCCTTCTGTTTTCCTTCTAGTAATTTCATTGTGCCATAATTCATTGATCTTTCATCACTTAAATGTCAAGGCTTAGAGTATAAAAAGGAAAATGTGATGAGATACTGCATACCTACTGTTTGACCTTTAAAGGTTTGTTTTCATATAAACCTCCGCATATCAACCTTAAAAGCAGCATGTCTATTCTCCAGAAAAAAGTATTGACTTGTGTTGAGTCACGCTCTCTTTTATTTTCTTAACAATATGCACAACCTACAGAAGCCCCTGAGAGGCAAGTGAGAAAAAAGAATTCTGGTGATCTATTTCCTAAATTTGATCTAAATTGTTTATGATTTAAAAAACAGGTGGAAAAAAGTTTTTGCCAGGTGAAAAAAAACAGTCTGGGCAGATGAAACACATTTATATTGTCAGGATCATATTTCAGAGTGTTTGTTGTTGTAATACTCATGTCGGCCAGAAGAGGCAGAAATGCACCACTACCCCGTTGTTCTAAATAGGATTAAAATAAATAAAAATATAAGCGTTCATGTTTTCCTCCAGGTGAGTTTTAATTACTCCATGCACTCTGAACACAAGGTACATCTATTGCATGTTAGCAAGTTATGTAATTCAATGTCATCTCATGTATTATACTCCGTGCATCACCTGAAAGAAAACAAAGCACCATTGCAATAAAGTACAGCCTCTCAGAATTAATAGCAAGCCTGTAGATTCTTAGATGTATTTACTTTTTTAACATGGGAAAGCTGACAAAATATATATTGATATGGAATGACAGAAAAAGTATTAATTAATTTCACATATAATTGATTATTTCTTATGCATAGCGTATAGCGCAAGCAGCGTATTATTGTGCACTATTGTATATGTTGTAGCTAGTCAAGGTGGTGCTAATTTCAACTCCTTTACATACTATTGGATGTTTTAATCCATAAAAATGCATCATAGATGATTATATGGTTTATATATAAAATCTTAATCTGTAAAATAACTAGTAGCTATAGCTGTCAAGTGTAAAAAGTACAGTGAGAATACCGTATGTACAGTTATATTGTATGTACCAGTGCTGACATGATTGCATATCAACAAGGGTGGAGGATGGTATTTCTAACAATGTGGAAAATTACCTCTCTTGATGAGCAGCCATTTTCAGAGCTCTCTGTGCACTTTCCACCCAGACTTTGATGTCTGGGCCAGCCATGCATGCACTAATGTAAGGGAAATCCTGGGCATCACAGAGGCATTTCCTCTCTGCTGCTCTCACACAGTGAAGACATTAGCATGGCGCTCAAACATACAAGGCAGATTTCTTATATCCATTCATTGTATTTATCTAGTTTTCTCTACATATTTTTCAGGCTGCTTTCATTTTTATTTGCTCAAGTTAAACTGTCAGCATGTATGCACCGATACAAAAATCTCCACTCTATTAAATTTAAAGTATGGTAGTCTGAAGCAGCACCAGTCTCAGCTGGTAGACTAATTGTCACACCGGCTAGCTCCAACAATAACTGATACTGCTGAGTTATGTCAGTGAAACCGGAGAAACCTTTACGATCATTTCGACAGATCTGGAAAAAACAATAACTCTGGATGACAACTTTATACCACAGCGGCCTCGAGACGCTGTCGTCACAACTAAAATATTCAGCTCAACAGTGAGTTTGACAACTTGAGCAATACAGAAGAATCTGCAATCTGCTTAAAGAGGACAGAATTGGGATCAATGTTCCTGTGTAGTCATTCATCGCTACTTCACGGAGACACATTATCACACACACACACACACACACACACACACACTTCAGTTTATGGTCACAAAGTTTATAGGCTCCATTCCACAGTACTAGAGTCTCTCTTGAGTTTTCAACAAACTCTTCATTCTTCCACGACAACACACAGGAAATTAGCATTCACAGTAACCGTGGCAACACCTGAAACATTCAAAGTTTTTACTAGCCAGTGAGTGTTTGCACTAGCTGAGCTTATACAATCTTGTGCGCACGCGTGTGGTTAAAGAGAATTCAAGGTTAACGCATGTGGCTCACCTAAAATGTCAGCTTTTATAAACCTGCGACATTTGAGCTTGTTAACATCCCCTTTCTGAGTTCATGTACAGAGCCCCACTGTCCGATCCAGGGGAGTCGGTGGAGGGGATGGCAGGGCGGCAGGCCAGAGGGGGCCATCTCCCAGCTCAGACAGAGTTTGAGTGGGACAAGCCTGACCTCATTCCTGTCTTTGTCCCAGTGACAGGGCAGATTCCTGGACTCTCAGACTCAGTCATTGCAGAGGCCAACAAGTAAAGACCCAACCTGTACCACCTAAAGACAGACTGCAGGAGGATAATATATCCGCTTAATCAAAGAAAACAGCTCATCAACCTCAGACAGAAGTGAATCCCTGTCTGTGTCTGTGAAGCAGTAAGTGTATTGATTTCCTATGATGTGATTCAAAACAGAGCTCTGCATATTGTGCCAGCACCACGAGAGAAAGCATTTCAGTCAGGGCTTCTCAACCAGCATATTATGCATTGTTCCCACACCCTGCTGTTCAGTACAGCCACAAATATGTTGTGGTGTTTTTTTATGAATTACCCATACATCATTTAAGCCACATGGAGCTCCTTGCTAATGCCTGTGCAGAATAAACATATTCTCCCAAAAAGAGTCGCATTGGCAGCACAACATCAGGTCCTCTAGATATGACTCTACTATCCAACAATGAAAGCCAGATGCCAAAGTATTATTGCCATAATATTAAAATGGAAACAGTATTTTGGTCTGAATGAGTTGCTATTGTGTTTGCAGAGCCTAAAGAAGAAAAGAGAAGAATTACCGGATAATAAGGATGTGTACTCTTCTACATCATCGTCGTCATCCAAAGACAGAACAAGCTGTTCTTCAAAAACCTTAAAAAACACAGAAGAAGCATGAAAAATTCAATTATGGTTTACTTTAAAACAACACAGACACATGCACAGTTGCATGCTAGAACCAGCGAGGAACTTCAGAGGCAAATCTATAAACATTTATGACACACTGCGCCACAGACTCGCCTAGATAGATGTATGTATACTTACATTGTCCACCAGCGCCTGCTCTTCCACTCGGAGCTCCTTTCTAATCCCTGTACAAAATAAAAATATTTAACCAGAAGTTGATGCGTGCCACACTAACTCTCCGCCTCCTCCTCCAAAGAGTCAGGTCCTCTGGATATGACTCCACTATCCAGGAATGGAAAACTGGCCAAAAGAGATGTTGTGCTCGTACAAAGCAGCAGGTCCAGAGGAAGAGCACATACTCCCTACTGTGAGGTTGTTATTTCAAGACGATTAATTGACGGCTGCTGAAGTTGGAACAGGGTTAAGGTCAATACTGAGGTACACTTCCTGCTTCCCTTTATGAGTCGATTCTGCTGTCTGCCATCTCTATGGTTACCAAAAAACAGTGGCAACAGGTTAAGTGAGAGCTTCCAAATGTGTGCGTGTGAGCGTGCATGACAGAGAGACACAAAAAGAAAAATAAAGCAGGTACCGGTAGCACTGACAATCTGCAAGGATCTCTTTCTTTCACCCTGTGGTTGCATGCCAGCCTGAGCATGTCACCCCCTGGAAATAAAACAATCTACCCCCTAAGTTTTCTCTGTACTCTGAGGAAGAACAAACACATGTGTAAAGGAGAGTGTGCCTTTTATGGTGCCTGCTGGAGGTGTTTTCTTAGTCTCTTTAGGTTGTAAGTGATGGATGTCTGACCACACGGCTGTTTGTTCAAGTGAATGTGTGGTGGTTCGCTTTCCACCGCTCTTCAGTAAAGCGTCTGCACTCGCATACCGCCACACACACACACACACACACACACACACACACACACACACACACACAAAGCAAATAAGAGCTGTTGGTGCATGCACAGACCAAGATGATGGCAATACTAAGGCTGCGACTAATGATTATTTTTATAGTAATCTGTTCATCATTATTGTTGCAAATTATTATTTTGTCTCTGGTGTACAAAAATTCATTTCAAACTGTTTGTTTGGCTGAAAAACAACAGTCTAACATCCAAATACATTTACTGTAACATAAAACAGCAAACATCAGCATTGAGAAGCTGATTCTTAAATTGATGAAAGACCAATTGCTTATCCAAATTGTTATCAATTAGTTTTCTGTCAATCAACTAATCGAGTAAAATATCAGCACAACTACAATTGTGAGTCTTTATGCGCTTTTGTCACTCTGTGTGTGTGTCTCACTCTGTGTGAGACTTTTGTTTTTTGCAGCTCATGTTGCACAGCTGGTACATCCATGTGACAGCTAACATGTGGATAATGAAAGAGAACACAGGTAACATGCACATGTCTGGATTGAGCTCACCCGTGTCTCATGTAGGAGACACACGCTTAAACAGACGCTTGATTGCAACTGATCACAAGTACGTACCTTCAATTAGTGTAATTGAGTGCTGTTTCAAGTACTTGTACTTTTTATTCTAAAATCTATAAATCTACTCTATAAATAACAACTTCCTCATGCAGGTGGATCATGGTAAAAAGCATCTTGGGATACATCTTTGAGTCACAGATAACAAACCTCATTATCAGATAATAGCAAATAACTTCAAGAGTTCAATTTAATAAGGCACCTTACCTTCATCGATCGGAGGTAATTCCTCTTTGCCTCTCATGTCTACTTCACTATCAGCTTTGAGCTCATTGATCTGGAACACAAACAACTCTTATGTTATCACAGTCATACTGTAAATAACAAACAGCAGGTATAAGCTAAAGATTATGATATTGTACGTTCATACTGTCATAATTACTGACTAAAAAAAGCTATAAAAGCAAAACCCTACAGAGTGACTCATTTCATTCTGCACAAGCTACTCACTTCACTACATGTGACATGTCTCCTTTTCATGTTAACCCATCCCGCCCTCCGATTTACCAGCTGCTGTTTTGTTTACCGTTACTTGCTCAACTCTTATCAAAATGTCTGATTACTAAGTTAGTGGGTGTGAGAGTCAAGGACTTACTGTTTACACAAGCCTCAACAAAACCTGTGCAAATGGCCTTATCTTGACAGCAACGACACATTACATCAAGCACAGAGCTGCATGGGAATATTTTTTATCCATTTCTGTCCTACATTATGTAGTAGATGTGATTACAATAAGGCTTTTAAATAAATATTTTCCTAGTGGTTTGCTCTCACCAGTTTGATAATGCTTTGGTCTCCCAGTCTGTCTCGGTAGATCATGATGTCATCCTGAGAGCAGCTGCCGGGTGTTTGCCGCACAGTCAGGGTCATGGAGTCTGTCCCGGGACAAAACCTCAACATGCAGGATTTGTCGGACCACACGCACCACACACCAGGAACAGGGCCCACTACAGGACCTGGAGGGCTGAAGAGGAGAAAGAAGCAAAAGCGCCAACAATTAGAATAAATATTACAGGAAGTGAAGTTAGCATAATGTGAATTTAATGAGAATAGACGGGAGCCTCCCCTATGAATCAGCCTTATCATAAGTCTTCATTTGTCAACATGCGTTCTCATTGTTATATCATTTGTATGCTTTCTCTCCACTGACAAGTTCGCAAGCTCTAGCTGTACTACTTCAATGCATGTGAAAATGTTGAGCAAGACTTACTGTATCATATATTAAACACATTTCAGGTTTCTAAATGATGCATTTTGTGTACATTTCCATTATTATTAAACAATTCTACATCCAGTTCCTGTTATCTACCTCTTATCACACCTGAAGCAACTCTGTTTTGCAGTCTATTTTCTTTGTTGCTTGAGTAGATTTATGTAGTTGTCGAAAAAAGTAAATATGGTTTTAGCTGCAAGTCTTGGGATTTTGTAGTATGTGTGTTATTTTACCAATGGAAAATA
>NC_060162.1:6815627-6912321 GCF_021292245.1 Micropterus dolomieu | reverse complement strand
GTGTGGTGGTTCGCTTTCCACCGCTCTTCAGTAAAGCGTCTGCACTCGCATACCGCCACACACACACACAC
The DNA here is from genome assembly GCF_021292245.1 of Micropterus dolomieu. Taxonomy (NCBI): domain Eukaryota; kingdom Metazoa; phylum Chordata; class Actinopteri; order Centrarchiformes; family Centrarchidae; genus Micropterus; species Micropterus dolomieu. The sequence continues at coordinate 6,912,250 of NC_060162.1, read as the reverse complement.
ACACACACACACACACACACACACACACACACAAAGCAAATAAGAGCTGTTGGTGCATGCACAGACCAAGATGATGGCAATACTAAGGCTGCGACTAATGATTATTTTTATAGTAATCTGTTCATCATTATTGTTGCAAATTATTATTTTGTCTCTGGTGTACAAAAATTCATTTCAAACTGTTTGTTTGGCTGAAAAACAACAGTCTAACATCCAAATACATTTACTGTAACATAAAACAGCAAACATCAGCATTGAGAAGCTGATTCTTAAATTGATGAAAGACCAATTGCTTATCCAAATTGTTATCAATTAGTTTTCTGTCAATCAACTAATCGAGTAAAATATCAGCACAACTACAATTGTGAGTCTTTATGCGCTTTTGTCACTCTGTGTGTGTGTCTCACTCTGTGTGAGACTTTTGTTTTTTGCAGCTCATGTTGCACAGCTGGTACATCCATGTGACAGCTAACATGTGGATAATGAAAGAGAACACAGGTAACATGCACATGTCTGGATTGAGCTCACCCGTGTCTCATGTAGGAGACACACGCTTAAACAGACGCTTGATTGCAACTGATCACAAGTACGTACCTTCAATTAGTGTAATTGAGTGCTGTTTCAAGTACTTGTACTTTTTATTCTAAAATCTATAAATCTACTCTATAAATAACAACTTCCTCATGCAGGTGGATCATGGTAAAAAGCATCTTGGGATACATCTTTGAGTCACAGATAACAAACCTCATTATCAGATAATAGCAAATAACTTCAAGAGTTCAATTTAATAAGGCACCTTACCTTCATCGATCGGAGGTAATTCCTCTTTGCCTCTCATGTCTACTTCACTATCAGCTTTGAGCTCATTGATCTGGAACACAAACAACTCTTATGTTATCACAGTCATACTGTAAATAACAAACAGCAGGTATAAGCTAAAGATTATGATATTGTACGTTCATACTGTCATAATTACTGACTAAAAAAAGCTATAAAAGCAAAACCCTACAGAGTGACTCATTTCATTCTGCACAAGCTACTCACTTCACTACATGTGACATGTCTCCTTTTCATGTTAACCCATCCCGCCCTCCGATTTACCAGCTGCTGTTTTGTTTACCGTTACTTGCTCAACTCTTATCAAAATGTCTGATTACTAAGTTAGTGGGTGTGAGAGTCAAGGACTTACTGTTTACACAAGCCTCAACAAAACCTGTGCAAATGGCCTTATCTTGACAGCAACGACACATTACATCAAGCACAGAGCTGCATGGGAATATTTTTTATCCATTTCTGTCCTACATTATGTAGTAGATGTGATTACAATAAGGCTTTTAAATAAATATTTTCCTAGTGGTTTGCTCTCACCAGTTTGATAATGCTTTGGTCTCCCAGTCTGTCTCGGTAGATCATGATGTCATCCTGAGAGCAGCTGCCGGGTGTTTGCCGCACAGTCAGGGTCATGGAGTCTGTCCCGGGACAAAACCTCAACATGCAGGATTTGTCGGACCACACGCACCACACACCAGGAACAGGGCCCACTACAGGACCTGGAGGGCTGAAGAGGAGAAAGAAGCAAAAGCGCCAACAATTAGAATAAATATTACAGGAAGTGAAGTTAGCATAATGTGAATTTAATGAGAATAGACGGGAGCCTCCCCTATGAATCAGCCTTATCATAAGTCTTCATTTGTCAACATGCGTTCTCATTGTTATATCATTTGTATGCTTTCTCTCCACTGACAAGTTCGCAAGCTCTAGCTGTACTACTTCAATGCATGTGAAAATGTTGAGCAAGACTTACTGTATCATATATTAAACACATTTCAGGTTTCTAAATGATGCATTTTGTGTACATTTCCATTATTATTAAACAATTCTACATCCAGTTCCTGTTATCTACCTCTTATCACACCTGAAGCAACTCTGTTTTGCAGTCTATTTTCTTTGTTGCTTGAGTAGATTTATGTAGTTGTCGAAAAAAGTAAATATGGTTTTAGCTGCAAGTCTTGGGATTTTGTAGTATGTGTGTTATTTTACCAATGGAAAATAGTGTGTGCATTTATTGTCTTATAAAGACGTGGTCGTGGACTAATTGCATGACCTTCCCTTGCCATTAAAAAAAGGTTCAAGAAAGCCTTTAAACTCAAATTCCATTTGAAAGGGCTCCTGGAAGCATCTAAAGATAACACATTCTTATATTTTGGTACTTTTTTGTACTAATTGGACAAACAGATTAAATCATAGCCTTACGCTGCCAGCATCCTGAACATGGCATGCTGTCCGTCCTTCTGAGCCAGCTGGAGGGGTGTGTCTCCCTCCTGATTGGGTAAGGTCAGTGCCCTTTGACCTCTCGGTTGGTGAATTAAAAAACGGGAGAGATGGACCAAACCCAAACGCACTGCAAGGTGTAGAAGAGTTTCTTTGGGCTGAAGCTCAGCAGCTAGAGAGAGAGAGAGACAAATAATGAAGAGGAAATTATATGCAGGCAGAGACATTCTGTTTACTGCAGCTTTCCCTGAAATTAAAGCCAATTATGTTTAATAAATCAGATTTTCAGCAATTATGAAAGGCTTAAAATGAATGAAGATACTGGGTTTCAATATCTTGATCATGTGTACTTCAGGTAAAAATGAACTAAAATACAAGATCATCTTAATTATTTGCGGCCAATATACATTGGCTTATCAAAGTAACAAGCAATTGCAGTTCAGAAATGCGGAACTAAGCTTAACGTAATTAAGAAACTGTCACCATTACATAGTCTCTGCCAGAGAGCGTAGACAAATAGACACAATTCCTTTAACAACAATGAATCTGAAGGATCAGTATCCAGATTGTTGTTAATGTTATGTGTTTATGAAAAAAAATTGCTATTGGCCGATATCATAATATCATAATTGGAAACTCCCAAATATCGTTATCAGCATCAGCCTCAAAACTCCAGTATCAGTCAGGCGATACTATACTTTACTATGTAATGTTAGACAGTAGCAACCAGTGAAAATGAAGGCTACAGCAGTACATCAATAATATTATCACCTAGAAAAACTGGATCTTTCACTGTGCCAACACCTGCTGTAAATCGGTTGCTGCCTTTTGTCTTGTGTGCAGTGGAGCATAAGGGAGTATAAACAATACGTATCAGGGCATATAAACAACCCCAATCCGATGTGACCCTGAATGACGCTTTAACATGGACTCTCTAGGCTAATATCATGCAACGGCACAGGATGGCAACTGCTGACCACAAATCCTCCATATAAACTTTTGTAAGCACAGTATGAAAGACTGTTTCAGAGAGGACCAGAGGTACTTTATCTTTGGGCCTGCCCTGTAAGTGTGGGTGAGAGCTGAAGGTTGCCATGGTGCTATCTTTCGAACCCAAAAACAATGTGCAGAAGAATTCAACTTTTATTTTCTTGTTTCTTTACAATTTGTTGCCGGAGCCCTGGGACAAACTGCAACGCCCCGTCACTTCCACAATGGCCCCGTTAATTGTGACCCAGTTTCGACCGACTGAGAGGAGTGAATACTGAACATGCTCTTCAAGCAAAGTTCAACAAACAAGAATGTCATTGTCAAATACATCAGTGAATAGTGCACTGAGGCATTAGGGCCCAACAGCTACTTTGCATTTGCACCCCGCCCTTATTTGCATGGACATTGCAAGCCATGTACATATATTGTACTGCTGATACTAAGACTGTATGTGACCTTCAGCAGAAGGCTGAACATTTGTTGAGGGATCCAGTCTGTCTCAGAACTGATTTCCTTTTTCTTCCTATACTAAATTAAAAAATGTCTGGAACTGTAAGAGGCAATCAACCTTTCACCCTTATTTAATAATAATGAGGAGAGACTTCACTGCTTTGAAATAATGAAATTTCATAAATAAATAAATCTGAGGCCAGAAACAACTCTGACAGCTGTGGTGTAAAAAAGTGGAAGTGCAGTGCAGAGGAGGATTTTGGGAGTTGATTTAATAGACGTGGAGGTCTGCAAGACAACTCTAATCTGACTGAAGAGTAATAATGGCATTAATTGCTCCATCTTTGGAGCATACCAGCCTCTGTGCGGCTGGCTGGCTGGTCCTGCACATCATGTGATGAAAGAGCTGGGCTGCTGAGTCAGATCTCATGTTGGGTTTTGAAACCTACTAAACACCACCACTGTAGTGATATTAATCCTGAAGGACTAATAGTGTTTGTTTGTCATTGTCAAAGGGTCATTTCACACAAGTTAAAAAACACATCTAGCGGTATCAGGCTAGTTTTTGTTGTAATTTGCCCAGGTTTTGAGATATCTGAGGTATTGAGATTCCCAATGGAAATGTATAGGGATCTTTCTTCTTCATTATACAGGCTTTACTGTCGATCACATCTCAGCTGACTGCATACCCATATAATTTTACACAGCAAGACAATTTTACATATGATACATGTGTTATCTTGATGTGTAAAAGTTGATATCCCCAACCATGTTGATTACAATTATTTGAAAAAGTAAATCTGCAATTATAATTGGATTACGCTAGTTTGATGTAACGCTACTTAGCAAGTTAGCAGCATTACTTAGAGAGATATAAGTTTGATCATACGGGTCATTTTCTGACCCACTTGTGGAAGTAGATCTTAATGAACTATGATCTACATATTCAGAATGTACAGTGACAGTAACAACAGCAAAAAAAAGTTTTAAAAAGGAAGTCTCATATCTGCTAGGCAGAGGGGAATCCCTGATATTTGACCTCTGTGGATGATACAGGAAGCAGCAGAGCACAAACATGATCAGATGAGGCCTCTAGGAATTGTGGCTAAACATCCTTAACTCTTCTAGGAGACAGAAATAAATTCACACCACTTAAAGTTGCTCTGTTTTGGTTATACTGGTTTGGTTTTTGAAGTTAAAAGGTTTCATACAGCACAATATGCAGATGCATCTGTGCTTTAGAAGTGCCAGAAAGTATCACTAACAGGCAAAGACTGGAATGGCGATAAAATTACTTCTGACAAATAAAAACCCACAAGATCTTGAGTTACACTCTCAGTTCCTATTTCATTACCTTCTCTAGGTTTACTGTCAGTGTTTTGCCATTGCTGAGGGTAATCCATGTTCGCCATTGCCTGTGTGATCTTCTCATCCAGGTGCCTGAGACCAGCTTCATCACCTGAACTTTGTCTGAGCCGCACATCCTCCTCACTGAGGTCTAACCCTACTGCAGAGAGCTCCTTGTCAGCTGCCTGCGCCCACGTGGAAAACCTCTTCAGGACTTCTAGGTAGCTCTGGGGGCCAAGCTGGTCCCTGTTTGCACTCAGGTACTCTGCTGCTTCCTGGGCAACGTCCCTGAGGTATTCAAGATATGCTTCACCCTCGCATGGCTTGAGTTGGTCCTCTGCGTAAAAGTAGGATGTAACCGAGACAGCTTCCGCAAGGGCATGACCTGTGGGAGATGAAAATCATGAAAGGTGGGAGTAAGACAATGACAGGCAAAGAAAAAAATTAGTGTTTTCAGTGGTTGAATTAAGGACATACCTGGAACTGTGAAGATAAGGGTCAGCCCATCATCTCCTGTTTTTGCTGCAGTCACATGTGTAAGTCCAGAGCCTTGTACAACAACATAAAACTCTGCATCTTCAGGAACACTGGCTTGTAACCTTACATGGGCCTCCACCTGTCCCTGAGAAGAGAAAAAGAAAATTCTTCAATTCAATTGCTTTAACAACACAACCAAAGTATATAATCCATAGTCATAATCATCATAATCATCACTCACATTCACAAAGTTCAGTGTACTAAGGTGCAAAAATGGGGCAGCGGGGAAAAAAGAAAGACACCAGTCATTTTCTCACAGTAGGAGTGAGCTGCACCCCACTGAGTGTCTACTTCATGATCCACCTTCATAATGGGATTAATTATTTCTATTACATCATTGACCTTGTTTTGTATTGACCTCATCTAAACTCACCCCAGAGACACCCACAAGTCTAAAGAGTGTCTACCCTCTGCTGAAGACATGGAGGGCAAGAGAAGCAGAAAGATTTTATTGAGTAGAGGCTCACGTTGTGTGTAAACAAACACATACACTATCCCAAACACAGGCGTGTTCTCTCTAGCGCTCACATTATTCACTACATCCGATATGTTGTGCAGCTGATGCAGGGACATCGAAGCACTCGGTAAACAGGATGAATGTAGTGCCTCTTAGTCCCTGATAAAACTTTGAACATGTTTTTGTCCTCAGTATTAATATAAATAACAGAAAACTAATTATTTTGCAGACCTTTACAAGCGGGTTAGCTCAGAGTGTATCTTTCAAGTTCAAGAGGGGTCTCATGCTTGGAGTTCCATAGTGATGCAATATCCTTATCTTCTGTTTTCTTGTGCTCAGCTTAGGGTTTTCTCGTGATTAATGAGGCTATCCTTAATTAAGCCGTATTATTAACACTTAATGCTAAGGCATCCATCATATTAAAATGTGGTTTTAGGGCCTACATCAGCTTTACTTTACATTTCAAGAATGTAGCCGTGTCTTCTAAAGCCACCCGATCCAGCATTTTGTTTCTTCTCAATGGACAACTGAGTTCGAGTCTTAATTCGTGTAACAATTTAGAGGGAGAGTAGGTAAATACAAGGAACTGAAGCAATACGCAGTTGATAATTATAGTTTAGATTGTTTATGGATTAAATATGGTCAACATCATTATCTTTAAAAAAGGCTAAGAGGTTACATCCACGCTACTGGCTTTGAGGCTGCACTGCAGTGCTTTGAGCTAAATACTAGTGTCAATATGCCACCATGTTCAAAAAGACAATGTTAACATGTAGATGTATAACAGGTATAATATGTTAACTATATGGTTTAGCATGGTAAGTATATGTTACATGTTAACATGGTTACATTTGCTAATTAGCACTAAATACAAATAAAGCTGAGGCTGATGGAGTGTCATTCGTTTGGCAGGAGTTTGATCATAAACCCAATAAGACAAAACAATGATGATGATGATGGAGCTAGACAAAAACTCCAAGCATTACCAAAGTTATTACCCGATCGATGCAGGATTTTTTAGCCCACTATTTATATCTGGGGGTTTTTGCATATGTTTACATAACACACCATTTGGTAGATGTTGAGATATTTCTCTAAAAACTACCACCCGCTGGTGGCACATGAAAAATCAGGGGATCACCAAAATCAGTACATCCCCTGGGGACTGTGAATGTCTAAAGGCCGAGATTTCCACAGGGGAAAGATTTCTGTATGCAACCTCATAAGGAAAGGCCATTTTGTCTGTGGCTAACCAATCAAAAATTGGGGTAGCATGAAGTCTACAATTATGACTGAGACTTCAAACTGATATAAGGCTTCCTTTTATTTACTTTGCCCCTAATCTCTTGAAGCTTGAGGCTGAGATCTGACTCAGGCTGCAGTTTCTCAGCTTGTTGTGTGCACTAAGTGGTTAGCCGCAGTACTACTTAGTGCACACTTATCACCGTTAATGTTATCGCTGATTGTTTTTCCACCTAACAAAAAGATAAGATGTCGGCCTGTGGTTTGTGCAGCTTTCCTGATTTCTTGCAAGGCTAGCTAGATTTGAAAAAAAAATAGAATTCCATTAATTGTGGGTGGTGATGGGGCAGTGGATAAGACACATGCCTTTAGTCTGGGAGACCTGGGTTTGATTTCTAATGTGACACATCCACCAATGTGTCTCTGAGCAAGACAGTTAACCACTAATTGCTCCAGAGCCGTGCGACATATAGCATTTGTAAGTCGCTTTGGATAAAAGCATCAAATATTTTTAAAATTATTAATTTTATTAAAATGTGACAGAATACCATGACAGTAACCATGACATTTTATTTAACTTTTGCACTGGGAGGACTTTCTTCTGATAAGTTTAGGACAAAAATCACATCCACTCTCATAACAATTCTTTCTATTTATTGTCACTTGAGAAGTCGGATTTATCATATTAATATCAAGGAGCTTTATCCAGTCTGTCTTTAGTGTTTTTTTTAAATTGTCCTCCAGCTATTAGATTGAAATGTCTACAAAAGACACAGAAACATATGTGAACAATTATTGTTAATGTATTGATTTGGTTTTCACTCCTCCAAGGATGGTGTAGTTCCCACTTAATTGTCCCAACAATCTGCCGCAGCCTCAGATAATATTGGTTTACACAGGTACAATTTGATCAGACAGAATTTGTTTGATCCTAACTGTATCTCCTGTGCCTTGGGGAAGAGGAAGGAGGATGGTTGGCTGGTGATAAGACTGATGCGATCTATGGCCTTTCCTTTCCAACACCTGATCCAATAACAATGAAATATTCAACAGCTTGTGGTTTTACCTCATGCCTCCCATAAGGGCAGTTCTCAGGTCAGGCATAGTGTGTTAATTATGGAACATAAACATGATTACATTATCACATATGCAATAGGAGCTTGATGCAAATCTAAAAGGCAATCGTGCTGTTTAGATGACCTTAATAAGATATGAAAGCTGGTGGGCATTAATATTTGTTTTCATTAGCACACCATTAGAACACCAAATCCAAGGTTACACCAGTGACATGATTTTATAATTTCCCTGTGTTGTTGTCAATTCAGTGGAGAAAAACAACATCAGATCTGCTGCCTGTGGTCTCCAGGAAACCAGCAGTCATCAGCTTTAGAGCTCTTGCCATGATCTCCTGAGTGCAACACATAGGTGACGTCAGGGGAGCAAGATCACTGTCACTGACTGCAACAACAAAAACACTGCCAATAACAGTCAGTTCCCTGAGAAGACAGCCTGACGTCAGCAGGGACAGTGTATTTTCTTTCTTTTATATTTTCACATCATAGTAGTTTCAGTTAAGGATCCAACACAAATTACATTTTGTCTCATTAAGAGACATTCTATTAAGCAATTAAGTGTGCTGAAATCTCCAGATCAAAGTACAAGAAAAGACATCTGTTATAGTCACTATAAATCATTATAACCTAATAGTTTAGCTTTGACCAGAAACAAACAGGGCGGAAAAAGGCATATGCTTAGAAACTTTTACCAACTTCCACATGCTCAATACATTTAATAAGCATTCAAACAAGCTAATACATCAAGCAAACCCTTTTTCTAACTCAACAAATACACATGTAAAATAAATAATTTCATATTTTTAAGTCATACAGCGCCACAGTGACACATAGCATATCTGAGCTACAAGAAACTCAGTGGACAAGGATCTCACTGGACTCTTGAGGGGGACTAGAACTGTGCTGAAGGCCTTTCTCATACTCAGCTGAGACACATACCTCTGATTTAATCTGCTGTGCAAATTAGATACTCATAGTCTACATGTCAGAAAATGCTATCAGTAAAACTGGAGGGGTGCTACGTTTTTTTTTCTTCAAAGAACAGGGTTCTGAAAGACTCACTGTTACATAATAATACCCAGAAGTACCTGAATTTTGGGCAAATTGTTTAGTTGAAAGGAATCATTGTTAAGACTCATATTGATATTTTATGTCTGCTATATTTGAAAAAAACGCTGTAATAAGAGCACATGTCTATTTGTTCAAGTTAAACAGACTTTCTTTTCTTTTATGATCGACTGGCTTATCAAATGTCAACAAATGACTGGCAGGGTAAGGTTTTCTATTGGTTTGACAGGTGAAAAGCATGGCAAACACAACCACCACAGCACTTAAAGGGGGAAAAACTTGTAAACCACAACAGAGAGATACCACTAGCTCAAAAAGCACTTTGATAACTGTCACCATCAAACCATGCTAGCAATTGAACAAACATAGTACAACAAGGATATAGGTATCTGTCCATTTGTGAACATCACATTGTGCTGTGTTGAGACAATCGCTGCCATAAAGAAACAAGACAATGGTTTGGCCTTGTGAGACTGTTTTCAGGCACAGCAGTGCTTCAGGCAAAATGTTAATGTCATTCTAAAACGCTCACAATAACTACCAACATATTGATGTTAAGCAGAAGTGAGGTTTACCCTCTTTGCGTGTTAGCATGCTAACATTTCAGTAATTAACTTAACTTAAACCTTAACTGACGGAATGGCAGTGGCTTTGCAGGTATAAAACAAAGTACTGGACAAACATTTTGACATGACAACAGTGTTGGTTGAAAATGTAGGTGATCAAAGTGTCAAATGACAAATATATTGATCCAGCAATAGTTTTCAGAAATCAATAGGATTCATCCTCTGGGGACCACCAATGGGGGGGGGGGGGGTTTTACTCACACATGCGCACCTGGACGAACAAAACCACTTTGAGGTGAAGTCCTGCACTGGAGCTCAATGAGACCGCCTCAAACACATAAACTCCCACACTTTCTCCCTGAAATTCAATGCAACCATTTATCCATTGATCTGGCATAATAGTAACTGGTATGGCCCTGCCACTATCTTGTATGTGTGGAGCTGCACCATAACACTTTACTAAGGGTGTTACAGTAATAGCCTTTATAACACAGCACTGTGCCGTGGTTTGCACAAAGCCTGGCATTGAAATCTGGATCTTATTCAGCGCCTGTTGAGCTGTGACCTTAGAGGGTGGAGACGCCACTTCCTCTTAATGGAGAGGTGTATGTGTAAGTGGCAGAGCCTGTAATGATTCACATCAAACTGGTCCTCAATCAGCCTCTGTGAGCGAGTGCAGGCAAATGTTTTGGAGCAAGCCCCCACTCCTTTCCTTCTGAAACTGGTGACACAGCAAAACAAGCAGACACTCCGCTTACCAGAAATCTGGCAACGCTTCAGTGACTGGCCCACCCAGGTTTCCACACACATGGGATAATAAGGGAGAGAGACAGACAGACAGAAAGAGAGAGAGAGAGATGGCGGATATGGAGGTTTGAAGGGGAAAAGGAAGACAGATGGAAGAAATGAACTTTGCAGAGTGAAAAAGATTTCTACTATGTCAAAAAAACAACAAGTCAAACACACGTGCACAACTTGTACTCTAACGCTCCCAGTTCAGTTCATACACTGGTGTACTCCTTACAGTAAAAAGCCAAGAAACAAATAGGGATATTCTCTCATTCTGGCTCCCATGTTTACTGAGGAAGTCATGTTTTCAGAGGGCCTTGTCATTTGGTGAGCAGGCTGTGTAAGGCCTGGCTTCCCCAGGGACTGAAAGCCTCCTGGCTTGGGTTTCACCTGCGACACAAGGCTTGCCAGTCAACCACTGAACAGAGGGAGAGTCAGGACTCAGAGAGAGAAAAGAGATGGCTGGAGGGGAGGACTAGAGTTCTCTACTTCTGGTGAGAAAAAAACAGAACTGGGTCTAAATATGGGAGACTGCTCCTCAGAGTTCATGTACTCACACAACCACACCCAAACAATAGACCCCTGTACTAGATCATCCACACATCAGACACTTACAGACTGGAGCGAAACATATAGGCACTTACATATAGAGGCACCTCTCTTCTGTTCACCTCCATTTTCTCTCCATCTACCAGATGCCTGTGGAGGAAATAGTCATGTTACTACAATATCACGATCATAACAACTGAAACTTTTCGACCTTTATTTATTTTTTGTCCAAAGTCACTCCTGCATATGATGCTCTGCTTGTAGCCTTTGGGTGTTTGAAATACACCTGTATAGCTAAAGCTACAATAACCACAGAACAGTGTCCGACTCTTCAGGCGGGATGCGGCAGTGGAGGAAAGGGTAACTGTATCATCAGCACACACCTGATCCACTGTGACTTCACTCTCAGCTGTGAATAGTGCATGACTTAAAGGCTGCACAGTGGTGTTAGGCCTGTTGCACTTTGTCTAGACACTCATTTACATGAGCTGGTGCCTCTCAGATAAGCCAGTTTTAATTCTGTGGCTCAGAGGAAGACTCAAACTAAAATAATTTTCTCTCTTTCGGGTACCAATTAGGAGTGCAAATAATAGTTATTTTTGTTGTCGATTAATCTGATTATAGTTTTCTCTATTAATCGATTAATCATTTGTCATAATCCAGGGTGATGGTCTTAATTTGTTGTTTTGTCCAAAATATATTACATTTAGAATTATATTAAATAGAGTAAAGCAGAAAAACCTCACATTGGAGAGGCTGGAATCAGAGAATATTTGGCATTTCAGCGTGAAAAAATTACTTAATATCTTACTTACTTTCAATCAAAATAGTTTCTGAGTCATTATCATCAGCTAATCAACTAACCTTTCAGCTCTAATCCTTATCTTCTTAAAGTAACCCATTATTCCACACACAATATTAAACTGCCAATTATTTCTCATGTTAACACCTACTGTCCGTACTTTATATGTATATAAAATCATAATTGTAATGGCTGGGGGCAATGTCTTCTGAATCTCGTTTAAACCCATATTTACTTCATGTACTTTTATGAAAATCAAACTGTAAAGTGAAACAGTATAGCAACATTAAGAAGAGGATCCAGTATCTCAACAGCAGGTGAGGTCACATTATGCTGTACACTTAAAGATGTCCTTTGGGTTTATGTAACAATAATATCACTATCATATTTGAGTGCTGCTATATTGTGTCTCACGGACATCTTACCAATAGAAGAGTGCAATGCCACAGGCCTGGGCATCCATCTCTGTTTTTAATCCTACTCATGTCAATGGGGCTAAACTATTGTAAATGGAACTAGATAAGGTTTACGTGTCATATTGTAGAATAAACATTGTCCTAGGTTGGCAGGTTGCGCCCCATTACGTCAACAAATGTGAATACTCTGGTATGCCTGTGTTTATGCAAGGTTTAAAGACACAATCTGAATACACACATAAAAAAGGACCATGGAAATCACTTGTAATGATTAATCTTAAATCCAAATGCCCTGCTTTTCTAGTCAGTCATTGTCCTCAGCCTGACTTCAGCCTCTGACATGTTTAAGAAACCTAACCTGGCTGGTGGCCACGCTCTCCAGAACAGAGCGTGAGAAAAGAGATTACAAATAACAAGAGAACGCACGCTGTCACATAGCATTAAGGAAACTCATTTTGACATCTATATAAGCGATGCAAATATTTTCAGACGTGAGCAGGCTGATCGTGTTGTCCTGAACATTTTTTTCAGGTGATGCATGATTGAATAATCTAATTCCTCTCACATGACAAGCCGCAATCATTTATATGCCACATGAAAAGGTGCACAATTTTACTTTCAGCCTCTTGGTAATTACACTTTAATGTGCAACACATTATCATTTGGAACATGGAGATAAATTTGGGAATTGTGTTACTCATGGCTTCTCAGAAGAAGATGCTCAAGGGAATGGTGAAATTAACACAGATGCCACAATCAGCAGTGCCATTGTCATTAAAAGTATGAAAAACTTTTTTCAGACGACTTGATGATTGTGATAGTAACACAAACATGAGCAGTCATATATGAACCTACCTTGGAAAAAGGATTTGTCACTTACTTGGAGTGTAAACAATAAACTACAGCCACCTTTTCTATACCCTTTTAGTATTAATAGGCTATAATGGAAAATAACCTCACTGCTAAGTCACAAAGATGTGAAACAAGCTTTTAAAAAATAGCTTAACATAATCAGCACTCAAACACATCCTTCAGGAACAATAAACGACCTTTACTGCTTTCACTGAGAAGACAAATAGTCAGTAAATGCATCAGCGCACCAAGACCACATAAGTGACGGGGTCGTCTAAGAGAGTTTTAATCAGTAATGTTATGAAGTCGCCTTTTTTTACGTTTTACCTGTGAACGCATCAGCATTTGATCGTCTATGAATACAGTCTATGCTATGAATCAAAAAGAGTGAAAATCCTCGCGATAATCTCACTGCACAGTGATGCTTTCTTACAGACTTCATCAAAAGTTATTTTAAGCAGAAGTTCTTTCAAATGAAGATGAATGAGCTTGCCATTACCTGCTGTCGTCTCTCTCAGCTCTCTGCACTCGGTCCGATCAAGAAGTGTGGGCTTCTGTCGGGAACTCAAATCGCACGACTTGTTCTCTTTACAAAGGAAAAAAAAGTTTCTGCTGCTTGCTTCTACGCTTAATAACCACGTTTCACACCCTTTACTCCGGCTTTTGTCTCCACTTCATCCGCCTCTTTGCTCCGGGAGAGAGGCGGTTTCGTTTGTTTGCAGGTGTCGCCAGAGTTCTGCAGCCTGCTGCTCTGGTCCAGCCCCCTCTCACACACCGGGCTGCAGATCAGGAACATTCCCATGATATGATATATGCCCGTGTTATCAGTTTAATGTCGCCTGACCTGTATGCAAACAGTGAGTTTAAAGGACTATATTTACAGTATAATAACTGCACGTTATGCTGTTGTATATAGGCCTACATCGGGGTCAGTCGAGGTCAGATGTAATTTCAATGTCCTCCAATCAGAGGCAAGTTGTAGTGATGTCACTTTCACGCTCAGCCGTTCCTGTATGTTGGCTCTGCTTGTAGCCTACACCAAGATCAACACATATTTTTACAGTGGTGGAAAGAAACTATGTAAATTTACTCTGTTGTGCTCAAGTACACATTTTAAGTAATCCTACTTATACAGAATATATTCATTTTATACTACTTAACTTAAGTGGCTATTTACTGTACATACGCAGTTTTTACTACAGCAGATAGGATACTAGTATGTGGAATTTGCGTTGGCTAACAGTGGAAGGGGGATGGTGGAGATGATAATAGTGTAAATTATGTCTTAACACTGACGTGCAGTAGCCTATACACAGAAAACAGTTTGTATAGTTATATAAAAAGTTTGTATACACAAAACAAATACAATGCATTTTTATAGCTAGATAAATATATAAAGTAGGCTAGTTGAAATTAGCTCCACCTCAGCCACCTGCAACATTAAAATGCTGTTTAAACATTAATACAGCAATAATATTAATCCATACAGTATACTGCCTCTTCCACCACTGCATCTGTGGTGTTTCTCACTCAGGAACACACTGACAAAGAGATAATAATAGTATGAAACATACCTCAGAAGTGTGTTTTATATAATTCTGCGGTATGCATTAAATGCAATCATTGGGCAGGTGTTATTATTATCTCCTGTGTATTTATGCTGTCTGTTTTTGTCACAGGAAACAGATTGAGGCTCAGCTTGAGGCTATAAGATAATATTTACTTGTGTCAGAGGTGTTGTGTCTATAGGGGTACTCCAGCAATTTAGTATTGCACTCCCATAAAGTTAGGGAATTGCCATAGAGACATATTTTTTAAAGGTGATGATGATGCTGCAATACAGTGATTCCCAAAGTGTGGAGCTGCCTCTAAGGGGTGTGCGGCAGGAAATATGTAATGGTGGTGTTGTAGTGTAATAACTACAATAATACTTTTTGTGGATTTTTTTCATGAAATGAAAACCTGAGTGGAAAACTTTACTTTGTAAATTTAATATAAAATTAGAAACATTATTATTAATAATTAGCACACAGGGAATGCCTACTCACACACCCCTTTCACTCTCCCTCTCCCCTCGCTCTCTCTCTCTCTCTCTCTCTCAAGGTGAGCCACCCACGCTGTACTTACAAATCCTCATATGGATCCTCTTTTTGTCCATGTTATCTGTTAATGAGGGTATACACAGGGTACGGTTTGTGAGAAAACAGATGGGGATGTTTTGAAACTTTCTTTTTGTCATGGACAGTGGTCTTGACTCTCACTAGCCCTCGGCCTCCCTCGCTACGCTTGGTGTACAGTCTCAGGGTGCTGGATTTGGGGTGAAACCCTCCATGCATTGTGAGGAGCTTTCTTGTCTTGATGTCAGTGGCCTCTATCTCCTCCTTTGGCCAGTTTATTATACCAGTGGGGTATCTGATGACTGGCAGGGTGTATGTGTTCATGGCTCGGATCTTGTTCTTCCCATGCAGCTGACTTTTCAGGAACTGCCTTACTCTCTGTAGGTATTTGGCTGTGGCGGACTTCCTTGCTGCTTCTTCATGGTTTACGTTAGCCTGCAGCAGCCCAAGGTATTTGTAGCTGTCCTGAACATCTGCCTCGGTTCTGATCATTTTCCCTCTTTTTGATACCATGCGATAACACTTGTCCAGTCCAAACGACATTCCAATGCCATTGCTGTAGATCCTGGTAGTGTGGATTAGTGAGTGGATGTCTCGCTCATTTCTGGCATACAGCTTGATGTCATCCATGTAGAGTAGGTGACTGATGGTTGTTCCACTTCAGAACTGCTCCCCGTAGCCAGTCTTTGTGATGATCTGGCTGAGGGGGCTCAGGCCTATGCAGGCCTATATGCCGCACTTGATGGTGACTCGGGCAATTGGCTTTGAGTTGGCTTCTAGACTTGTTTTCCACAGTCCCATTTAGTTCTTGATGAAAGCTATTAGTGTTCTGTTGATCTTGTACATTTCCAAGCATTCCAGTATGCGGCATTGAGTAGTAGGCTTTCTTGTAGTCAATCCAGGCGGTGCACAGATTGTTCTGCCTGGTCTTGCAGTCTCTTGCAGTCTTGCAACTGGTGCTTGGCTCCCCTGGTATTACTGCCCATTCCCTTCCATGTCCATGTATTGAGCCATGTGCCTACTCATCTTAGTGGCTATGATGCCTGACAGGGTGCTTCCATGTTGTGCAGAGGCAGGTAATTGGCCGGTATGGGATTGTTCCCTTTTGGGGGATCCTTCATGATCAGGACTGTCCGTCCTTGGGTTAACCATTCTGGGTGGGTCCCATCCATCAGCAGTTGGTTCATTTGTGCTGCCGTTCATGGAGTGCAGTTAGTTTCTTCAGCCAGTAGGTGTGGATCATGTCAGGGCCTGGTTCTGTCCAGCTCTTCATACCTGCCACTCTTTCTTGGATGTTATAATCCTTACTGGATCACAGCATTGGCGTTGTGGGATGTTCTTCCAGTACTGTTCAGTCTCAGCCCTGGGTGGATCTAGACTTGTTTTCCACAGCCCCATTTAGTTCTTGATGAAAGCTATTAGTGGACTCCTGTTGATCCTTTAGCCTTGGCAATCTTAGTCGTGGTCGTCGTGTAGTTGGTGGCTGGCTCCCCCTTGTCGTAGCATATTTGTTGTACTTCGTCAATCTCTAGTTGTGATAGCAGTTGCCGTTTGATGTTAGAACATTGAGCTATATCCCATAGTCTCTGCATATAAGCTCTCTCACCGGGATTGCTTGTATAGTAGCATTGCATCAGATCCATATTTTCTGCTGTAGTCCATGAATGCCTACCTCACCTACCCGCCTGCCTGAGGTAGCATTAAGGACCTTGACCTTCCCTGACTGGGAATCAAACCCACGATCACCTTTACCAAAGTCAGTGGTATTAACTACTGAGCTATCCAGGAGCTATCCAAGAAGGGGGCGGGGTGCACCAACTCAAAAAACTCATTTGACAGGCTGAATGGAACTCTTCCAGACTAATTAACAAATTTTCATGTTTAAAATCGATAAAGTGCCCCTTTAAGGTTTGGGGCTACGGTGCATACGGTAATATTGCCCTATTTTGACATCAAACAATATTGATTTCAAAAAATGCATATAGAGAAAATCATGTGTAAAATATAAGTCTTTCTACTAACTTTTTTTCTAAACTAACTTTTGTTCTAAAAAGAAAAGAAAGACAAAGACTGAAACTGAAAAAGCTGTCTTTGTTAAACTTTTGAATGAAGTAATGGTAACAACGCATCCTTAAGTAATAAAACACACCCATGATCAATTGAATACACTCAGGGGGTTGATACTTCATACCTACTTGATAAGGGATGACCAGTAGCTTATGGTGGCTAATGTTAACTGTTTAATGCATTCACCATTATCATTTGGGCTGTAACTATTCAACAATTACTGATTGTATCACTATAATATAAATGTAACTGTGGTACTAAGCAGTGACATTAAGCAGAGGTCAATAATGACCATGTAGTATTCGGTATTTTCATAACTCATATTAAATCACTACATCGGTTAGTCTAACAGTTTTGTAACCTATCAAATATACAATTTAATTTAGGATGATGGACATCTTCTTAATGTATAAGAGAATTATAGTGTGAAAGTTTTTAATTCAAACAAAGAAGTGAGCAGTTGAGTATAAATTACTTGTGCATTGTGAGGAAACAAGACTGCACTGTTTCATATCACTGTTCATTTTGCATTAAATACTTTTCTTCCTAAGAAAGATTCTTTCAGGTCTCAGTTGAATTGTAACCATAATAAGACACAGAAGACACAGATGTCCACACAGACGAATGGCAGTAACAGGAAGAGAGAGGAAGACTTTCCCACCCTTCCTGCTCCCATACTTATCCTACTGACTGATAATGAGCAACAGATTAGTCACAGCTGACAGTCTGCGGTCTTACTTTTAACATAGTCAGCAGTCTGTCTTAATTTACAGTTTCCATCGCACAGTGTTGTCTTGCTTAATTGGGAAGATTAGATTATTATAGGCCATTTGGGAGAGGAGCAAAGCCCATCTTACTAGCAACAATGTGATTTAAAATCTGTTAAACTCTGGTGCCATCTGTTGGCAAAAAATATATCAGTAAGTAAAAAGTGAATCAACTGGCAAGACTGCCATCGTGTGGAGGTTTTCAGACAACATTCCACATGCATCATCTTTAATTTACACTTATTTCTCTAAATAATAGCAAAATGTATCTCAATGTGATGTCCACACCAGTTAAAGTATGATAAATAAGGTCTGTTCATCTTGTTTTCAGTGCATGTGATCAAGGTGTCCTGTAGATGGCGAGAGCAGCACACTGTGGGATTCATAAGCTTACTGACATGCTGTCAAAACAAGTCAGACAAGACCAGAGTTGCACATGATCTTGATCTCCAGAGAATGAGGCAACTTATTGAAGCTTTTTATTCCCAAGACCTCCTGGTGTCATCAGTCCGTGACAGACCACGACCCTTGACGATCCAAAAACAAGTAAACATCAATAACATCTGTGCACAAAGAGGCCTCAGGACCATGTATCTTTTTGCAGCGCCTGCTGGTGTGATCCCTGCACCATCAGACTGTTTCAATCAGCCCTTTTTTTCTGTAAAGACATTCCACACACAGTCCAAGAATAACAACTTATGAATCACTGTGTGGTAATTTTTACTTGAACAAACTGAGCCTTGAAAGCTCCTCTTGCCCTCTCAAACTAATCACAAAAGTTCAGTTCTTAAATTGAGATTGAGGGATTTGAATTATTTTTGTCTGGTACAAAGGTGACAATAAATTGAAGACAACTTTCAAAGGTGAAACTCACATGCTGATAGGTTAGTGAGTCTTTACATCACATGATTAATACACCCCATAACAAAATCAGTATCAAATGTGAAGCCAAAGCCTAATCAGACATCTAGAAAATAACTACTTTGCAGCTTTTCAGTTCCAAGACATTTAAGTCAAAACAAAGAAAGTCAATAAACCTCACACTGTAAAACAAAAGAATTTAGATGTTTTGTTTACTGAAAGAAACATGAATTGTATACATACAGCACAGTGAGGAATGGTGAAACACTCACCACTCAATTCACAACAAATAAAAAAAGAAAACTAATGCCATGTTTATGCTTTTCGATGGGCGGATTTGACACATTCCGAGGAAAGATTTCCTGTAACCTTTAAATCAGATTAATATGTTGAAACTTTGAGTGAAGATAATTACCACTGCTGGAACAAATTTGTAATTCCCCGTCATTAATGTGGTAAACTGATCTAAAAGATTATCAAACAAGCTCAAATCGTTCTACTTTGTCTACTTTTCTTATGTAAGCCCCTTCTCTAGGATAAAGTGTCATCATTTGATTATTAGGACCATCTGCCCAGGCGCACGGTGAGTAATCATTCCAACAGAGCCATTAGTTAGATTTAAGGGCACTGACACATATTACAGAGTTGGTCTGCCAGATAAGACTCAAAAATGGTGGATTGGAGCCTATATTGAAATCACTTAATGATCTATATGACTTCATGCGATATTTGTTGAAATTATCAAATGATGATTAATGATGATTGAAACTTAATTGTGTTAATATATCTCTTCCTTTTCATTTGTGTCTGTTTAATCTTTGTCATCTTGAAACGATCCCGGCGACTTCACGTCCAACATTCATGTTGGCCATAGGCAGCGTTGTCCTCAAACACAAAACCTGAGTAATTTAATCTTTTACATGTTAGATAGTGAACTATAAAAAACTGAATATATATACATATCAATTGACAGCATCTTTGAATTTAAAATGGATTAAATGGCTTAATTTACATTGTGGACATATCGTGAGAATAAATAGACACTAACGTTACACTATGGGACAGATTTGCACTAACTCAGACAACTCAGTCTGTTACAGAATGGACAATGTTTTGAATGGCAATGCTTTCAGTGGTCGCTGTTATTTTGGAACAGGGAAACTGTTTCATCCAGTTGGTGGCGGTAATGCAACATGTTTTGGATGTCAACAACGTCATTAAAACTCAAAGAAGAAGAAGTGGATGCAGCGCATGCGCGAATCTATCAAAACACTGAAAGAAGGGTGACCGCTCGGGATGTTCACGTAAAACAATGCCTTATCGAGTAAGAAATATATTTCAAACTTTTAAAAATAGCCTTTTATGACGTCTACGCTTAATGTGTTTCCATGTTCAAACGTATTTGCCACCGTTAGTTGGTGACTAGAGGAAGCTTACGAGAACAAAAGCTAGCATGCTAAACGTTAGCTAACAGCCAGTGGTTAGTATTCAACATAGCGACCTGCAGAATTTAGATTAGCATCGCCAGCCAAAGCTTAGTAACATTAACGTTATACGTAATGTGAGCTGAAACGAAATACCGGTTTGTGTGTTCATTATATATTGTCTCCACATTTCAGGCGTTCTGTGGCTTCAGTTTAACCTTAGTGTGAGTGCTCAGTGAGTGATCAGAGGATGGACTGCGTGTCAGCCTCAGATGGGACAGCAGAGTGTCCTCTGGCTTCTGAGGACATGGAGGGGATCTGTGTAATGCCGGATTTGAGTGCCATCAAGACTGAACAGTCAATGGGCGCAAGCCCGGATGACACGGGCACCCAAAATGTGGCCATGGGCATCAAGTTCATCCTGCCCAACCGCTTTGACATGAATGTTTGTTCAAGATTTGTCAAGTCGCTCAACGAGGAGGACAGCAAGAACATCCAGGATCAGGTCAACTCTGACCTGGAGGTGGCTTCTGTTTTATTCAAAGGTAAGTGCCCTGTTCATTAGTCTCTAAAGTTACAGGAACTTGACATGGAGTTTACATTTTAAGTTTGTAATCTTGTGAAATGTGTGATGTACGAGGCTGTAACGAATGCTTACTTACATGCAAAATGTTTTCCTTCTCTTTCAGCTGAGTGCAATATCCAGACCTCACCTTCACCGGGTATACAAGTGCGTCATGTTTACACGCCATCCACCACCAAACATTTCTCTCCCATCAAACAGTCCACCACACTCACCAATAAACACCGTGGGAACGAGGTTTCTTCCACACCTCTTTTGGTGCATTGTAAGTACCACAGTTGTTTTAAAGAGAAGATTCTGCATCTTTAATGTGCACGTCCAGCCAGGGTTGATGGTAAATGTAGTCAATTGAAACAGTATGTGCTACAAATATTAGGTGCGTTTGACTTAATGCGGCGCTGCATACAGCTGACTTAACGTGATGCATGCTGGAGTTAAAACAAGGCATGCTGGTTAGAAATTGTGACCGACTTTCACTGGCGCTGCAAAACGTCACCGTGTCAAATGACATTAATGCCGCGTTCGAGACCGGTCGGAACTGGGACATTTCCCAGTTGAAACTTCCGACATCAAAGCGTTCCAGGTGCATGGTGGTGCATGACGCAGAAAGTGAACGAAAACCAGGGCTGACCATGACAGTCAGTGTACACACAGTTGCACCCTCAGCAGTGTTTTAGGTGTTAATTAAAAGGATGGCAGTTTAACTGCAACAACTGACATAAATAGCCGATAGCCTACTTTACTAGTCCTGTGTACCCCTACATCAGTTGGTAACCCTCAAGTCAGTCAATGTTGTAGGTTATACTTCCTAATGTTTTGGCATTTTTAACAATAACTTTTATACAGAGATGATGACTTTATGAGATTCTTTACTGTAGCCAGCTACCTAATAGGCCTAACATATTTCTACATCAATGTACATGCAGAACAGGTTTTACTATA
This sequence comes from Micropterus dolomieu, assembly GCF_021292245.1. Classification (NCBI taxonomy): domain Eukaryota; kingdom Metazoa; phylum Chordata; class Actinopteri; order Centrarchiformes; family Centrarchidae; genus Micropterus; species Micropterus dolomieu. The sequence continues at coordinate 6,890,080 of NC_060162.1, read as the reverse complement.
TGATGTATGTATTAGTTTAATTTAAATACATGCAAATATACTTTTTGTTGCCTTTTAGTTTATGGTTTACCATTTACAATGTGTGCATCCATGGGCGCTGACATTGTTTTGTGACGTAATTCAGCTGCTACTCGTGAAGTGGGGGTACATAAAGGTGAAACTTTTGCATGATATGCTAATTTTTCGAGTTTCAACTGTATTTTTCGCTCCGAGTTCACAAGCAGGAAATCCGACTTCAGGTGGCGTTCCAGGGTAGTTTTTCTAGTTGGAGGATGGAAATTTCCCAGTTCCGAGTTGCCTGGAACGCAGCATAAAACCTCACGGGAGCAAGGTGGCTTTTCCCCGACTGCACCAAGTTGGAACCACACTATTGCCTGGTCTCGCGATATTTTTCTTTGCAAGTTCCGTGAGATCAGTCATTGATCTCAGCTCACAGTAAGCTGCTGCAGGTAGAATGTGTCCGACTTGACAGCGCCCTTTTTATACCCCGCCCCTGCACAGCAGGGGTTGTAGCCAATTATGTGGTCTGGTCGCTGCCACACCGACCACTGGTCGCTACCAGTAGGGGCGCTAAAGATAGTGGTCGATGCCACACAGACCACTGGTTGCTGCCTTGCTGCCAGGCTGCCACACCAACCACTGGTCGCTACCACAGTCTCTAAGGGAAGGCTCCTTTCTGTTCCTTGTCACACAAACTGTGGCTATATTAAAAAAGGTCAGTTTCAAGTTTTTATACAGTCTATGGTTCCAAAGTAGACCTAAAGTGACCTTAGATCATTTAAATTATCTCAAGTGGCAGATGATACAATTTTTTGTCTATTTTTTGTCTAATTTTCTACTGTATCAGGCTTAAGAATGAACTGAATCTGTTTATTAGGCTACCACTTAAGGAATGTGAACTATCAGAAGTTAATGGTATCCCTGTGAAGAACCCAGTTACATACCTGGGTGTGATAAGAATGACAAACTCTGCAACCTAAACTTCAGCCCTATGATTAAACAAATAATGAAAAAGGTTCAACATGTGGTGGATGAGGCATCTTTCACTGAATGGTAGAGTTCTACTATCTTATACTGAGGGAATATCCATATCTATGTATCCTTATCACTGGAAATGCCTACTGAAATATACAAAGAATTAGATAAGATCTTATTTAATTTCATTTGGAGGAACAAATGTCATTATTTAGGGAAAGATACCCTATGCAACATAAAAAATTGAGGTCTGGAGGTTATAAGTTTTGTAATCTTAAACAATACTTTACAAAGTTAAATGGCTAACTAAGTTGATAAAAAGGCCTGAAAATGAATAGATAGTATTTTATGCGCATGGTTGCCGTTATTCAATTCAAAAACACCAAAGTATGAAGAAGACAACGCGAACCAGACTTAATCTTTTAATTTGGCGAGAGAGGGCATGAGACGAGGCTCCACAGTCTTGGGTTGCTGCCACACAGACCACTGCTGCCATACTGGTCGGTGTGGTCGCTGCCACTAGGGGCGCTAAAGACGGTGGTCGCTGCCACACTGACCACTGGTTGCAGTTGGTTGGTTGTATCTACTATGTAATACATCTTTATCATAATTCTTTGTTAAATATACTATGTTATCGATTATGCCTACTCTTATTGTTGCACTATATATTGCGGTTTGTGTGGTTATAGCCTATGTACAGTAACAAATATATCTAGATCATAATACTTTGTTAAATATAGCCTACTAATTTTTCATTAACTATATTCTTATTGTTAAAATCAGTCTAGCTTGGATTCAACCAACAAGTGGTCACCACACTTTCCTTCACAGGTGATAACACTGGCCTCCTTCTTGTAGGCAAGAACCAAAGATAGAGATTTATTACTGCAGGTTAACCACACAAACTGCAATATACAGTGCACCAATAAGAATATAGGCATAATCGATAATATTGTAGGCTATATTTATCAAAGTATTGTGATCTAGATAGATGTCCATAATATTTTAACAAAGAATTATGATAAAGATGTATTACAGTAGATATAACCAACTGCAACCAGTGGTCAGTGTGGCAGCGACCACTGTCTTTAGCGCCCCAAGTGGCAGCGACCACACCGACCAGTGTGGCAGCAGTGTGGAGCCTCATCTCATGCCCACACACACAAACACACACACGGCAGTCCACTACTTGCCCCAGATGTCTGCGATATTGCAAAAAAGTTTGAGTTTCAATAGCGTGAAAAATTCCACCAAAGACTATTGCTCAAGGAGAAACGCAATTTCGCCCTTTATGATAGGTATAATATTTAAGTGTTATTATTTTATTATTATTTTACACTGATGGCCGCCGGCACACAGTAGCAAGCATATTATCATACGAACCTGTTTGTTCAAAACTGTGAGCACGATAGTGGCTGATGGTGGAGAAGTGCAGCCGTCCTGTCAGTCATGCGGTGTGCAGCGTAAGGTAGTTTATTAGGAAAGTATGCTCATTTAAGTCTGTTTATCTTTTTAATGTAAATAATAAGCGGATTTGTTCAAGTTCATTCTTAAGCCTGATACAGTAGAAAATTCCTCAACACATATAATTGTTTTGATCCATATCTCCCTATTAGACAAAAAAAAAATTGTACCATCTGCCAGTTGAGATAATTTAAATGATCTAAGGTCACTTTAGGTCTACTTTGGAACCATAGACTGTATAAAAACTTGAAACTGACCCTTTTTTTAATGTGTACAGCCACAGTTTGTGTAACAAGGAACAGAAAGGAGCTTTCCCTTAGAGACTGTGGCAGCGACCAGTGGTCGGTGTGGCAGCGACCAGACCACAGAATTGGCTACAACCCCCTCTCCCCCTGCAGTCACCTGCAGCTCACGTTAGACTATCAAGTCAGCGAAAGTCAGCCACCGTCATCTTGAACGCACCTATTGACTGTGAAAGCAGAGTTCTTCTGCTCTGCCTACATGTACCAGGATGCATTGTACTAGGGATGCACCAAAATGAAAATTCTTGGCCGAATACCGAACCGAAGTGCATTCACATTTTATCCACTTATTTTGCCTTTTTTTAACCATTGCATAAAGTAAATAGTCAAAATGTGCTTTTTACTCAGTGTTTCTCACAGGATTTGGAGAGACTATGGTGGATGGGTCTGAGGCCCAAGAGGGCCTGGTAAAGTAAATAACGTGTTCATTTACTTTTAATGTACACATGTAATATGTTTTATACTTTCTGTGAATATAATACAATTATTCTTATTTACATCCTGTATAGATCTTATTTTGAAAACCGGACGTTGTCTTGTGTATCCTCCCGCTAAATTCATCAAGCCAGTTTGATAAATAATGTTGTATGTGGTTCTCATATCGCGTAACATGAAGACTTCATAGCCTCTCTTCAGGTAGGACACTCATACTGCAACACTTGTTTTTGTAAAGACAGAAAATGACAGGATAGAATCTCTAACCTGCCTGTCAGCGCGCACTGGTCCGTTTCAGTGGATTTACCATAAAGGCTTGAATACGTCTGCACTCCAAATTTAGTTGCGTCTAACTTAATCGCCTTCTCATAAACGAGTGACAGAAACACTCAAAGCAGGTCAGACCGTTTGTTGCCTTTTCTAAGAAGTCAGCCACAGATGGAGTGAATGTGCTAGGAGACAATTCAGCATAACAGTGTCTGCAAACAACGATTTTTCCGTCTTTCTCGGACACTTTCGGTAAAATTTATTTGGTCTTTAGACGTAAAGAACTGTCACGTAAGACACGTAAGCTGAAGTAGTCTGTAGTTCTTCTGTGACCCCAAATGCGTCACTGTCACGTCAAATGAAAGTTCTTTCTCATGCAATTTAGCACGCACTGAGGAATTTATTGCTTCGATTGACTGCATTTACCATCAACACTGATTATTATCCTTATTAAATGTTTCTGACATGAATCCAGCCAAAATGTTAATCAATGTATGCATGCTCTTCTCTCTTTCTCAGCTTTGTCCATTCATCAGCTTGCAGCCCAAGGTGAAATGGTGTTTCTGGCCAGCAGGATTGAACAAGGTATGCAGCCCATCGGAGTTCTCAAGCTGGTACAGTTTGTCGTAGTCGTGCAGTGGTGAAATGATCTAAAACAACACTCATAACCACTGGTGTTTAGGGGCTGCAACTAACATTTATATTTATTATAGATTAGTCTAAGGTGATGTCTTCAAATGTCTTGTATTGTCAGAACAACAATCCAAAAACAAAAGATACGGAGTTTAACAAGACCCGGCAAAGGATAAGTTGGTATAAATGATGGATGGTGATGAAAACATGTAGGGATCATTGTTTTTTAAAAATCTTTTATGTATTATTTTAATAGAAACTGTGATCAATCTCCAAGATGAGGAAGGCTTTACCCCCCTGATGTGGGCAGCTGCACACGGACAAATTGCTGTCGTCGAGTTTCTGCTCCAAAATGTATGGAAAAATGAACAGATCTTGTGGTTTTATTATATTAGAGCATGCCCTCTTTATTTATTTACTAGTGGTCATTCTATATCATTCTTTGCTGTAGGGAGCTGACCCCAACCTCCTGGCCAAAGGGAGGGAAAGTGCATTGTCCTTGGCCTGCAGTAAGGGATACACTGATATTGTAAAGATGCTCATTGACTGTGGCGTTGATGTAAATGAATATGACTGGGTAAGAATATTATCACATGTTCACTGGACCTGGTTCAATATAATATGACAACAGAAATTATATGATATAACAGAGATCTTTAACTCATTTTGTGCAGGGGGTTTAATGTTGTTCTATCAAATGAAGCCCTGTGGAGGCGTCAGTCTATTTGCCCTGTTGTGATGTTCCTTCTGTGGGTTTCAGAATGGAGGAGCCCCTCTGCTGTACGCTGTCCATGGGAACCACGTGCGCTGTGTCGAAATCTTGTTAGGTAAGGACAAATCTTTGTGGTCAGAAATATCCATCCGTATTAATATTTGTTAAAGGATAAACATAGCAGGTCTTATGCCCAACATCAAATGTACAATAATTAAGTTTTGGTATGTTTTCCAGAGAGTGGTGCTGATCCTACCACTGAGTCAGATTCTGGATTCAATGCAATGGACATGGCTGTGGCTATGGGTCACCGGAATGGTATGTGTCAATTAAACACATAGTTTGAGTCTACATGTAAGGCTATAAAACATGTAGGTGCACACAGGCTGAGAAACACATGCTTCCAGGAGAGTAAAAGCAAGCTCCGAATAATAGTCATTTTTCCTGCCAACTCTCCCTTCTGAGTGAGAAGGATTGCCAACTGGGAAAGTAAATATTTGGAGTAGTATTCACTAGTAATTCACATGACACACAGCTCTGATTAACAAACTCCGGGTATGTTTCTCTGTTTAGTTCAACAGGTGATGGAAGCACACTTACTGAAGTTACTGATGGGAATCAGAGAATGAACTGTCACACTTGAGAACGAAAACCAAAGGGACAGCGCTGAGCTTTGGACAATCACGTAGTACGCCCAGGCTGTCGGCTAACAGGAATATTTTGTTCCATTAAGTGACAGTTCAAAAGCTTTGTATCATACCAACATTATTTTGTTGTCATGATGCACATGAACGTTTGTGCTGTGTGGATTTTCAATTTTAACCGTCTTTCAAGCTGTTTACTGTGCACTTTTTCCACAATGACTGTGGAGTTGCAAATCAGCTCCTCATAGACTGACAGATGTAAAGTTGAGTTCTTCACTACAACCCAGCATGGGCTGCACACCACCTGTAGTTTATGCTGCCATATGTGCAGTGCAGGATTGATTTTGCTAAGCATGGTTGTTTTGTTTGTGGTCTTTTAATATCGTATATTGCGTTACATGCCACCACTGGCTCTTCCTTCCTTTTCCTGTTATAGCAAGTGTTATTTTTTTTTTCAAACTAACTTATTCAACATAATAACCCGTTTTAAGAGTAAAAGGATAATTATGTAATATGTTGAATTGTCACATGTTCATACTGTCTGGTCTTCATAGTGAGCACATTTCTAAGGCTCATTTTGCTACTTTGAAGGCTACAGTGGGTAGATTGCACATGGTACAAATTGTGTGCTTTGAGACTGCCAAGCTGTTTGATCCTGAAGATGTTTGTGTTGGTTTTACTGAGTTTATTTATCTGAATAATTTAGACATTGTGTCGTAATGTGAAATAATGCACATATCGATGTAAGTCTGTCTGTAGTGTGATACTAATGTTACTGATGTGTTGTGAATGTTAAGACCTCACGCCTCATTCAAATGTCTCAAGGTAATTTTTGTGCCGTTTGCCACTGTTTGAGTGTTTGTATTTTATCAGTCATACTGTAAGTGGTGTATAAAGAAATAACTTGTATTGGCCGCAGTGTAATTCATCATTCTGTACAGATATATCTGATTGCATGTCAAAAAGGTCAAACAACTGTTTATAGTCACTGAAATGAAGCTGTTATTTAATTAAAAGATCTTTTTAAAGAGTGTTCAACAGAGTCACAGTCACGGGGAGAATACACACTTGTTTAACAGCTGTTAGTACTGTAGATGGGGCAGGAGTGAAGTCTGGATGACAATGTAAAGCTATAGGATTATAATATTATGAGCTAACATTCTTAACTATTCTTAACTAACAACGATGATTCTGTGCTGCAGTGATGATTGTGCACCAAAGAACTTCAGCTATATGGAGTTTAGTAAAATTAGATAATCAGGAATATAGATAAAGTGTATATATATATTTTTTTTTTAGCTCCGGTCATTCTGAGAAGTTATTTCCATAATATTTTATTGCAAAAATACTTTTGATCCTAGCAGTTTTTATTTCACAATGTCCTTTCCGAAAGACTAATGAAGACTGTCAACAACTTCACTGGTTCTGCCCTGTGTGTCTTCATTAGCAGACAAGGACTTGCTGGAATGAGTTATGAAAAGCAGTATGACAACATTTTTGAACATACTGAACCTTACATCAGAAGTCAACTGATCACTGAAGTTATTACAATTCATCCTCTGGAGACTATGAATGTCCGCTCCAAATTGCATGGCAATCTAATAGTTATTGAGCTATGTCAGTCTGGACTGAAAAACATGTCATCCCTAAAATATATTATTTATGGTTATACATTTAGTCTCTTTTCCCCCAATGATTGTCAGTGTCTAATTTATTTGTATCTACCATTATACTGTACCTGAAGATACATTTCCCATCTTATAAGAGCTATAGCGATAAATCCTTCACCTCGTAATGCAGAAAAAAAGATAAAGCTGAACTTTTGGCTATTTATTGACAGTAGCAAAGGTTTTATTCCAGATATGGTGGTTTGAGTGAGGCCACAAAGAATTAAGGTTCAGTAACATGGGAGGACACAGATGTACAGCAGGAGCCTTGAACACAACATTTTACACACAATCTCGCACTCTTAACTTGACATACAGACCACAAAGCACAACAAGCATTTGGAGAGTCTGGTGGAACAGAAGAGGTGGAATGTACTAAAATACCTTTCCCTTAAATACTGCTACCCCTGGTGTTTTTTAATACTTTAGAGTACTATTCTAGAAAATTACTCAAAAATAATTCACTTAGAAGTATGCAAATATTTCGTTCAGGTGTTGCACATATTACAGAATGCTCACAGCCAAAAGCTGACAGATAATCCATCTTCTCAGGTACTCTTAACTTTTAGCTTTCCACCTCACGAAATAGACAGAAAACGATCTTGTGCCCCACATGGTCCTGTCAAGCTTTTGACACTCCGGGGAGTCCAATTTCCTCTAGTTAGCCTCATCCTTGGATGCTTCGTCGAAATTTTCCACCAGATCTGAAACAACAAAAGATTCAGTGGTAACGTGATTGAGTAGAGGGCCATCTGCAACAAATGACTCAGAGGTGCCGCAGCACTATTCAGGAAAAGCATGTTTATCTGAAACATAATAGGTGTAATGCTATCCCAATTCTTCCAATGCTCAGGTTTCCCACTCATATATAGACTGCAATATGCTCGACATATGAGGCCCTCACAACTACTGAAAGCAGCTGTGAAAATTATGGCGTATAAAGCATCAAAAAGTTGGCCTCAATTACTCCATGAAATGTGAGAAATCTGCCTTTCTAAGTTTTGGCTCAAAGGATCAAGAGTTAAAATGGAAATGATCCAAAAGGTCTCAGTAAACATGTTCCTTCAGTGGGAGAAAAAAAAAGGAAACTTAACTCCAATAACAACATGATGGCAATGGCTGTTAACCCTGTGCCATCAGCCTTCAACTCCTCTTATTGCTGAATACATGTGTAATCGTTTGTTACATTAGTGAGAACTAAGGCTGCAGGGAGAAAAGCCCTGGGAAAAGCTGGGATTATTGTAATGGCAACCTCATGTGTTTGGACCATTTTCCTCACAAAGAAAAGCAAACTGGATCTTAAGAACTTATAAACAATGAACTTGAGATTCAAACACAAAACCCTGCATTGCACCATCATCTAAAGTCATTGATGAATCCCCTTCATATGACCCCTTTCACAAGCCAAAAGAAAACAAACCTGCCATGATTATTTAACAGAGAGAGAGAGAGAAAAAAAAACCTTGCCTGTTAATGGACAAGTGTGAAGGAGTATTTCCACATAAGACTGCAAAGGAGTTTGACGCAAGATGACCACATTTTAGTTTACTGTGGTGAAGTAATCTTTCATTTTGAATGATGGAACAGACTACTGTGCATGGACAGCTGAGTGTAATGCAAAATAAGACATTTAAGCACTCACCTGGAACTTCATCATCCTCTTCTTCTACTGTTGCAATTGGCGCTTTTCCATCTACAGCTGTGAGAACAGAAAAGATCTGTGAGAGGCTTGAAGAGCAGTTTAAATGGTCAAGTGGCCGATCCTAAAGGACCAGGCAGAATATATAGCTATGAATATACAGTGGGATCTTTGGTAAACTATGGCTTTATTCAAGATGTTTGAATATGTTTTAGTATTATAGGTTACTGACCCTGTTTTGGCAGGGCTTCAGCGAGTCTCCTGAGGCTCGTCAGGCTGTCGGCTCCCAGCTGGTTCAAGATACCCGGCAGCATCTCGGTCAGCTGCTTGGTCTCAGCGTGGCCAGTGATGGTGAAGGTGTTGGCTGCGAGGGACGCCTGCACTTTGGGGTTGTTGAAGTGGATGACTGTTCCTTGATTTGTAAACATGTTGACCTGTAATAGAACAAAGTTTTATACTGTCAACTGACAAAAGAACAGCAGACAAAAAAAAAAAAGAAAAACAGATGAAAGTTTATGCTTACCTCTTCAATACCAGAAATATTGTTGACACCAAGTTTCTTTAAGGAGAACTGGAGCTTCTTGTCATCTGCAGTTGCTGTTCTGTGTACAACCTTCTTCTTTCTGCGAGCACTACCCTGTGGGGACATTCATACAAACATATTTCTGTGTCAACCTCCAGTTCTTAATGACCGCATCTGATCTGCAACCGATGACCATTCTTAGTCTGTTTATTTTAGTTCACTCTGTGACCCACAGTACACTGTTGCCTAAAATTACTGCTGCTATGTTCACAAACTAAAGATAAAATTGCCAGTTGTCATAGAAACTACCTTCAAAAATGTGTTGCTGTAGAGCTTAAGATGCATGTAGCTGCACTGCCTCACATCAAAGCCTTATGTCACCATATCGTCTCAATTCTTATTCACACACAGTTTGTCAGGTCACCTCTTTTCAATCAGCATTTCATCTCCATCTTTTTCATTTATAAAGTTTGTACTAACTTTATGACACTGAAATTGTTTGTTTGAAACAGTGAAACTGTACTGGTTTCACTTCCTTTTAGGGCTGCAACTAACGACTATTTTGATAGCCGATTAATCTATCGATCGTTGAAACGAATAATCGACTATTCGGATTATGAATAGCAAAATTACACAATGGGTGTTATTTAGCCATCAGCTTTTAAATTAAACTTGAGGTTCTTTTAGGCATGTGCTAATTAACAGTCACGACAATAAAAGAAATACTGCTTTAAAAAAAAATACATCTTTTAATGAATGTTTCTGCTGCAGCAAAAGAAAGTTCCACTGAAATCAAGTCCTGATCTCAGCAGCTGATCTGCTGTTTAGTAATGGAGCAGTTGACACGCCAGTACTGCAACACACCGGGACAAACTGACACAATTTACAAAGAAAGGAATACCGTCATGCATTACATTTGCCGAATTTACTACGCTTTTGTAGTAGACAGCTTTTCACAACATTTATATATTTTCCCTTAACTTAACCCTCACAGAATTGATTTTTTTTAAGGGAGTTTGAGGCAGATTACCCACCGCCTCACGCATAGACAGGAGAACTGTTTTCTCTTCTTTAGAGAGTATGAAACTGTCCAATCTTGCACACTCAGCAACAACACGTTCTCCAGCTGGGAACCTCGCCATGAGCGATGCATCGTTTATGCTTGTAAAGTCAGGGCACATCTGGAATGTGAATGCGGCTGTTGTGTATCATAATTATGTGCTACTCACAGCACCATTAACAATCAATCAAATGCCGATAACGTCGTGAACAAATCGAATCGATAATTAAATTTGTTGGCAACGAATTTAATTATCGATTTTCGTCCACTACGTCAATTAGTTGTTGCACCCTGGTGCTAAACCCTGAAAACTAAGCATTTCTTAATGCATTTACAAATAGCAGAGAAGACTTGCTTTGCAGAAAATTGAGCATTTCATGTAAACATGTGATGTGTGCATTCATTTAGTCAATTACCTTTCCACCGATGCGGACTTGTTCCTGTAATTTAGCAAGTTTTTCTTGATTCATGATTGCTTCTTTCATCTGCAAAAATAAAAGCACATTACATGAGATTATGTTTGTGCCACCAGCACAGCTTTTTTCATTAAGACATTTGGGAAATTTAGCAATTAACTCATGTAATACTGCAATATTACACAAACTTTACAATTCAAAGATTAACAGCATTACAGTATTAATAAATTCTATGCTGTTATGGTATATTATTTTCTTTTGACCTTTACCTACAGTCAATATGATGAACTCTATCGAGACTGTGCAGTGTTGCAGTGTTTCATCCTAGCTGTAACTGTAATGTATGTTCAGGTGCACACAGAAATTAAAGTTTCCCTGAAAGCTTTGCAGCTCCTTAGCTAGCCTGCTATTCAGGCTTGCCTCACTTGAAGTTAGTGCATATAGTGACTAGTCCACACTGGGTGTGATCCACATGCAGATCTGACCGAGCACTGCAAACACAATCTACATTGTTGGAAAATCTAGCCCAGAAGATAAATGGATGGTGGTGTGGTGATAGACATCAGGTGAATGATCTACGGCTTTTTCTCCGGCGCTTTAGCATGACTAAGTGGTTTTGTATCTGATCACACCCTTCTGACAACATGAATTTTGAGAAAACACACACATACACACACACCTGGTGTAGCTGAAATGAGACATCCCACAAAGATAAGTCCTTCAGAACAGATTGTTTTTGTTTTTCTTCTTCATTGTGCTGCCTCTCTGGCAACTCACCTCCTCAGCAGCCACTCTGGTATAACAATAATAGCATACTGTGCTCCACCATCATCACTTCTTCATTAAGAAGAAAGGTAACTTTTTTTTCTTCTTCTATGCACGTGCACACTTAGAAGACCTTTAAGAAAACTAAGTAGAGTATAAACAACCACATATTCAGGTTTTACCAACATAACTGTAACCATCTAGGGTATGATCATGTTAGTACACATACTACATGCACACACACACACACACACACACACACACCTAAAGTCACACGTTAAACATATATTTCTAACTTTTTTAGCATGTTCTCCTTGACACGCTAGAGACAAACTAAGACTATAGAATTTAGCTATAAATTAATATCTAAAATTAAGGTCGTAATTCCGATTCAGATCTGCACGCACGGTAAATCCTACATTATCAGCTCTTATTTACATCAAGACATACGTACATTGTTGCAGTGCAGACGCAAGTTGTGTCGTAAGCGTGTAACTTACCTAAATCCTCGCACATGTAAACACACACAAGAAAGGAGCAGATGTTTTGGTGTGGGTGTGGTTTTCAAAGCGTATAACGTTACGTTGAAAATCCACTAAGGAGCTGTCAGTGTCAGTCAAATGCGTTGAGTTGTGTTTATTATCTATCGAAAGCTAATGGTTCCCCTTATTTGTAACGTTAGCTTAGTCTGTAGTGTGAACAAAAAGCGAGGACAGCAAACTAACAACAAGGCTATGGTAGACCAAACAAAATAAGGTAAAGCACCGCAGGTAGCGTCAGGTAGGGTTAAGCTAACGTTTGCTGACTAATTTAGCCAACCATTGTACAGAAGCAAGGTGTGGTTTAGAACTTGTAGGCTAACTTTAGCTAGCTTCTTAGCTAACTGGGAGATAGTGGAGTGGACGGCCTGCCTGTCACTCACAGCCACACAGCTTCAAACCCCGCCAGATTTCAGCCACCTAGTCAGTAAAGGCTTTCGTTTACCTCTTGTCGTCGGACCGGGGGAAAACAGTGCAGGGAAGAAGGTATTTAAAGCTCCGCACTGACCTGTAAACTAACAGCAGACACATGCGGGGAGCAAGATGGAAGCGAGAGAGGATGGAGGAAGTGACGTACGACAAAAAAAACGCAGTCAAGCAAGGGGGTTTTCAGCCCCGAGCACAGCTTTGCAGGAAACACTTTCACCACTTGAAACCACATGTAAAGTTTAAGATGAAAGAACAGTTTGAATTTTGGGCTGCCTCAGATTCAGAAGACATGTAGTACTTGAAATATTAATTAAATAATTAAGAATAAAGCCTTTTAAAAGCTACAGCTTCAGTGGGTGTTTTGTAGACTCTTGTAATGAACTGAGTTACAGTAGGATGAAATGAAAACAATGTATTTAACATCAAATATACAGTAATACTAAGAATATATATATATATATATATATATATTTATTTATATTAAGTAGCCTATTATACATGTAATTTTAACGGCAAAAGGTTAATTCAGTCAATCGGTTTAGGCTAACATTTATCAAACAACAAGCATGCCAGGCTACCACAAACATAATCTGTGTACTGTCATCTTCTTTCAGCTGCATCAGTGTAAAGGCCTTCCAGTGAAGCCCCGTACCTCAATTCATTGCTTTTGTCAGATTCTCCATCTTCAAGGGTGAAGTGCCTGCACATACAGGTGCACAATGTGCTGAGATACCTGCAGAGCGAACTGATGTATTTGTGTATGTTCAGTGGTCTTTTTTTCAGGTTGTTGCAATGGAGAGACAAAGATGAGGGGAACGTGATCAATTCAATGAGCAATTCTCACTACCTTGTTTGTTTGCTTGTGTTGTTTGGTGAAGGTAGCTGAGCCGGAGTCCACTGCTGATGGAATATATAGTTCAGGCTGCAACTGATAGTGCTTTCTTTAGATCTGAGGTTTTCAAAGTGGTGAGGTGGGGCTTCCCAAGGGGGCTCCAAACAGTTTCAGAGGTTTGTCTCAAGTTGAGTGGTCACAAGACATGAACATGTTAGGCACCTGTGGAGAGAGCTCAGTGAGTTTTATTATAGAACAGTGCTGATGAGGCAACATTTGCATTTTATAGTGCAGTGTTGGCATGTTGCCTATTGCATGATAATGATAATGCCCAGAGACAATTGTTTTATGATGGACACCAGTCACCAGTGTTATTACTTGTTACTGTGGAACCTTTAAAAGAAAACATGCTTTGATTTGGATGAGTTGAATTAGTGGACTTGTACTGAGTAGAAGTACATTCATGATTTATTTTACGTGGCAGAAGGAGAACGACAGTCATCATTTTTTATAAAATTTTTGTAATTTATCAGAAAAGATTTGACAAATTGATCATCAAATTTAGGTTTAAAAATGCAGAAACAGCAGTATGGTCCTTTTAATATGAAGAAATGTGTTTATCAAAATATGATATAGCTTTGTAATTTGTTCATTGGAATATTTCATTACAGTAACTTCACACCTATGATGTTTCATGATGAAAAATAACTAAAACCTATAAAACTGTTTCAGTTTTCAGTTCAGATCAGTTTGCTCTGTTCTCCATAAACTATGTAAGGACATAAGCAAATTATGTCCATCATATCCACATGTGCACATGGTCTTCCGTTGTGATCATTTCACCTTGTATGTATCATTCAACCTAAGCACAACTATTTGTGTGTGCTGTACCCTTCGGTGAAATAGGAGGATATGATATTGATATTTGCACTCTCTTTGTAAACTCACCTCAGATCATGTTTAATCTGGTAGATCAGCCTTCTGAGAAGTTTCAGCATTTCATCTCAACCAGCTTTGTCTGTTTGTCTTTCAAGTAGGCTAGTGAAGGTTTTCATGTTGTTACATTGAGGCACTGAAGCAGACAGGACTTGGAAAAAAGGTAAGACTTTACTTGTGACTGCAGTGCATTCTGGTCTATTGAGGGTGCTGTTAGAGAACTACAGGGTATCTGAAGATTTCTTTCTCATCATAACACAAATCAGCGTGTATAGAAATACGCATTTTCTCATGTTTTTGTTGCCTGTAAATATGCTAACACAAAATCAGCATCTGATGATCTTGGTGTGAAAATAAGTAAGTTCTCTTGTAGCTATGGCGACAAAAACCTTTCTGAGCAGGCTTTCACATATACCAGCCAATACAGAGAACACGCAATAACACCAACATTTATTCTTAAATACAATGTATAATAATAATTTATATAACAACATGTGTTTGTTTCTTTTTTCTGCCCTGCAACCACAAGATAATCACCACCCCCAGGTGATTGCACATGAATTGCACATGTAATATTTTTCTCAACTGTGTTAAGTAGGCTATCGCTACCTCTGATTAGCCTACTTGTTGTTAGGGTTTTTTTTTAATTTCCCATAGAAGTCTTCAGATTGACAAATTTATTATCAATCAATTCAGAGTTTGGTAATTAGGCTACGTGTGACAGGAAACATCTGAAAAGAGTCTTGAACGATTGATTTAAGCTTATCATGGCCCTCTGAGAAACGTTCGTTTAAGCTTTTCAGACCCATGTTTTGGATATGTTGAGAGACCCAACCACTGCCAAAGTATCCAAAGAGTGTGGCGTTTGTACCCTTCAAGCGCAAGAATACAAACTGCAACACGTTTTGACCTTCCTATGTATATTTCTAAATATTCCCATTGAGATGCAATGCAATATAAAAAATATTTCACATTTTATTTAACCTTTTTGTCCAATTTAAATTTGGATCAGTGTGATGGGCTAGGCTACTCGTCATCCTATAGGCCTAGCCTACAGACCTATGGCCAAGTTTATTCTCCCCACAGCATGTATGGCTATCGGTGTTGCTGCTTCGCCTTTTCTGCATGTGATACACGTTAATCATATGCCCCACACACACTTCTGAAAGGGAGCGTTTTGGTGACAGAGGTTTTGTCAGAGCAAGAGGGAGGCATGCAGGGATTGCGTTTAAACAGTTAAGTGCTTTCTTGGTACCCCATGGGACGGAAACACCCTCGGATCGCAGAGGGGGAATTTAGAAACACTTTAGAGGTGGTTTACCACACATGCGAGTGCTGCCGTTTGTTAAGTGTCGGCCGAGTAAGAACAAAAAAATCGCCTGGTCTTCATTCATGCTGTTTTTTTTCCTGATAGTGTCAGGCAGTGCATTCACATAAGTTTGAAAGTTATTGTGCTTAAATTTAATCCATATGTTTTGGGCTCTGCAATTGAAAGACACGTCTGTAAATATATAAGAGAATAGAATAAGATGGAGAACTACTGTGGGCTTACGAGTAACTTTTTAAGTCCACGACGAACTTCTAAAAAACAAGAGGCACATCAACTTCTTTTCTGTGAAGGTTGACGTTTTATTGGATAAATCCATAATGGGGTATTTTAGCCTAATCCTGATGAAATACAACACATCTTAAATCATCGCACAATCCATGCGAACTTGTTTGGGGCCTATTTTTTAATCAATCATATGTTCAATCAATATCATTTATTGAGGTAATATGAGGGGGGCCAATATGAAAACTGATTCGATTAAAACAACACTAGTCTCTGCATGAACGAGTCTTGGCCTATTTGTTGCCACAATTCCTCCTTGTCTATTTATGAACACTATTTATTTGAAAATAAACGTGTGTGTCTAGCTTTCTCTGACGAGGTTTTTCATCAGGTTATATTTTGTCTCTATATTAAAAAATCAATAAAAAGTAGCCTGCATAAAGTTTTTATATGGTGATGCCGTCTGCCATGTCAAACTGTGAAGTTGCAGAAGTAATGAATAAAATAAATATAAGTAGGCTAATAAGTACTAAAATATAATGAATAAAATATAATCAAGGAAAATAACAATCAGTGATCAGAAATTACTGAAAATATTGTTTGTATGTTTTTCCCCTCTAAATTTCCTCATTAATTTTACAAAAGCCACTGCTTATTGGGCTACAAGGGCCTATGAAAATAAATTATTATTTATATAGGCCAGTCGGGATAGTTTTATGATAAATCTATTTTTTTACAGTAATATCTACAGGCTACTAAAATGGTTTATTTGACATTAGTACAAATTTCTGCTTGTGACACCTTCAGTTTGCAAGATTGTATCTTTATGGCCCATAAGTGATTTAATTGTGAGACAGTTTCACCACTAGATGGCGCTGGTCAAATGGGAACCTCTGAAAAGTTACTGAAGGGCCACACAGTACCTGAATATATACCAGTTTGCAATGAAGTCATGATACGTCACCATATGTTTAGATTTTTATTAGTCTAAGCGTGTTTTCAGGCCAACTGCAACTGAAAAGTACTGATAGCGTCTCCTTTTTAGAACAAATAAAGTGAGAAGTAAAATGCACATAGCTAGTTTTTTCTTTAATAATTTAATTAAACTTAGCAGAGTGTAACATTTTGGTAAATGTGCTTGCTTTGCTTTAAACCATGTCTGCTGTTTTCCATTCATTTGCACCTTATCAGTAACATAAACATTTGAAGGCAAAACTGAACCATAGGGAGATGGTCATTCAGAAAAAAAAATCAGCATAATAAAACATAGGCCTAATCTATTTTCATCTTGATTTACTAATCTAATAATGACATGAAACACGTGTCAACATAATACGCCTATTGTAAAATCAGCAAACATGAGTGAATTACTTTCTGGTTCCATTTTAATATGCAATCGGGACAATTAGGGTGTATCATAAATCGTGCTTTTTAATAAGCCTGCACGCATAGTGTAATTTTCACCTGACAAACTGAGGACTAACACTTTATTCTCTTTTAACCTGTAAAACCGTAAGAAATGTCATTCATGTTTTTTGCTTTGATAAACACAGATATACCTACCTATTTATAACTTATTATATTATTATTAATTCCATTCACCCAACTGCATAAAATAAATTAAAATTAATAGCACTGTACACACCACAGGCATAGCATCATGCTCCAGAGGCACGGCAGAGGCCTTATATCTGGGGCTTGCATGCTCTGCGTGACCCGTGACTGATTCGAGTTAACAGCTGACTCTTTTCCATTACAAATGGCTCGCGGATAATCTAGATAACTACGGAATCACGCAAACTGAGCTGCCTAGATATGGTGCACCGGTCTCCGCACTATATTTCAGAAGGCATTCATACTAAATATAACAGGTCTTTAGATTTTATCAACAACCTATTTTTTGATCCCAAGTATTTTGTTTCTGCATATTAAAAAGAAAAACAGGAAGTGTGCATGTGCTCCTTTAATGTATCACTCTAGTAGCCTAAATGAGCCTAGATAAATAAAACGGTTGTCAAAATATCCTCTTCGATCTTAGCAGTGGCCATACCAGCAATTAGGCTTTCTTAAAGATGTTTTCTTCTAACATCTATTTTTGCGCAAAACACCGGGGTGGAATAGAAGCTTCAGATTAGTGTGGACTATAGGGCACCATGAATGACCACTAAAAAGGATGTAGGCCCCACCATACTTTTTTTTTTAAAAACCACTCACAGTTAATTTTCAAAGACCTTTTTTGTTATTTAATGTTTTCTCTCTCATTTCATTTTCCTAGGTGACGTTTCCTCACCATGTGACCAGGGCGGTGATATAAATAACGAGAGAAGATCCGCCCCCTCTGGATTTAGATCTGGACCTTTTGCAGGTTTCCCGGCACATTCCCCGAGCCTGGCATCGACAGGACCGTTCGTTAGTCGGCGATAAAATCCTGACAACATATGGAAATAGCCAGAAAACAGGGGGGCATCTCTCACCGCCGGCGACACGTGCTCCTCTCCTCTCCCCCTCCTCATATGAGTTTTTGAAGAGGGAGGGCAGGGCAGCTTGTGCATCTCATCGTCTTCCTCATCTGGCGTCGCAGGGCACAGCCGTGTGTGAGCCATGACTCTGAGCTCAGAGATGTCGGATGCCTCCATCCTTTCGGAAGAGACTGACATAGACGTGGTCGGCGAGGGGGAGGATGGGGACAGCCAGACACGCTCCTACGTGGACGAGGTGGCGCAGATGCACGACGGTATCCTCCTGGCGGGCTCTCCTCAGTGCCTGGACGGCTCCACCTCCTCAAGGGATACCTACAAGCCGGCGGGCAAGAACACCCTGGTGAAGCCCCCTTACTCCTACATCGCCTTAATCACCATGGCCATCCTGCAGAGCCCCAAAAAGAGGCTCACTCTCAGCGAGATCTGCGACTTCATCAGCAACCGCTTCCCGTACTACCGGGAGAAGTTCCCGGCCTGGCAGAACTCCATCCGACACAACTTATCCCTCAATGACTGCTT
Organism: Micropterus dolomieu; assembly: GCF_021292245.1. Taxonomy (NCBI): domain Eukaryota; kingdom Metazoa; phylum Chordata; class Actinopteri; order Centrarchiformes; family Centrarchidae; genus Micropterus; species Micropterus dolomieu. The sequence goes on along the minus strand of NC_060162.1, from coordinate 6,871,291 downwards.
CGTGAAGATACCGAGGGAGCCCGGGAACCCTGGGAAGGGCAACTACTGGACCTTGGACCCAGAGTCGGCTGATATGTTTGACAACGGAAGCTTTCTCAGGCGGAGGAAACGCTTCAAGCGGCAGCAGGCGCAGGACCTGCTGCGGGAACACAACAGCTTTCTCCCCGCCGCTGCTGCGTACGGGTACGGACCGTACGGCTGCGGAGGATACGGCATCCAGCTCCAGTCCTACCACACACACTCTGCACTTTTTGCTTTTCAGCATCAGCAGCAACAGCAGCACTCCAGGCATTCACATTCACACACGGGAACCATTATCCCCGCACCCTCTTTGATGCCCACCACGGACTTAGCCAGGAGTAGGTTTTATCCCCAGCTCAGCTCCATGGGCTCAGCCAGCGTGCAGGCTGCCGCCCCGGTGCAGAAGTCCAGCTCACCAGTGCAGCGATCTCCCTTCTCCATAGAGAGTATCATCGGTGGGTCATTGAGCCCCTCCAGGACTTCTCCGGTCATTGTCCCGGTCTTACCGTCCTCTCTGGGACCTCCAGCGGCCAGCCAGCCGCAGACCGTCCATCCCGGAGCTGTTTTACACCCGGTTGAAAACTTTCCGAACAGAGTTGTCAGCGGCTCTAGTGGCTGTTAAATGTCTTAACAAACTTTTCAAGAAACTAAAAAAAAAAGACAACAAAACAAAAAACGACCCTCTTTGAAGGTAGGATTATTTTTGTATGTTTGTTTGATAGCACGCAGCTGAATGATGGACATAAGCAACACTATTTGTGCCTATATTCATGCTGTTTAAAATATATATTTATGTTAATTTTTTTGGGTGTGAATCAGACTTTTGGCCACGAACTTTCCATGTCTTTTCTATCAAGTAATTCGTTTCAGTCACTGTTTAGGACGTCTCAGGATAACGACTTAATGGACAGGTTATAAATGATCACATGTTTAAAAAAAAAAATAGGCTATTAATGTATTTGTGTCAAACACATCCTTGTTTTTTATTAGTTTGGCAAATCAAAACATTTTTGTGGTTTTGATTTGAGCTTTGTATTAAAAAACACAGAGAGAAAAGTCTTACATTTATAATAATATGCAGTGTGTGTTTATTTCAGTAATAAAACATTGTACATTTTTTGGCAAGTATTGTGTAATTGAAGTGTGATATTTTTACACAGTTTGTTTTTTCAACAAGAATAAATTTCGTTTTGCAAAAAAAGGTAATTTGTATTGGAAATGTATGAAATTACGTTGAGCTTCCTGGGCCTATACTGCTGCCCCGGGGTTTATGCTAGGAGGAAATCAGATAAGTGTTTATGATTGTATCGGTTCTTTACACTGGGACTGTGCTTGCTAATCAGCTGATACAGTAACAACAATCAAAATAAGCTTTAGGATAACAGCTGAATGGCTTTGATTGGGGAGGGGGGTTACAAGTGTTTCTGTTTTAGAGAGCGTGTGCACGCCATGAGCCTAAAACTATTGAAATATATAGACCTATTTGGTTTAAAGATATACCGTTAAGCTTATTAAACAGTTTGTTCAGATGTTACACACTCTCTAATGTCTGCACTGTACACTTTGGAACATGCGCACATGAGGCCTGCGTGTCCATCTGACCTCTCTCACACTCATCCTCGTAATTACGGCGAGCGTACAGGAAGGTGTCAGCGGGGTGAGACAGAGGCTGTATTTTGCCTGCTTCAGGTCGGTGTATATGCCGGAGCTGGCCAGCTCTTGAGAAAACACTCCTCATCCAATATTTAATTATCTGCTCTTATCTGACACCGTTCGCCAGAGAAAATGAAATGTTGCACCTAAAGTGTCGCTCCGGTGTGCCACAGGGTCAGCAGGGCACAGGGACCGCGATGTAGTGGAGGTTAAAACCACCTTCATCCACTCACCGTTTTTAGTGTTTACTCACCTTTATTTGGGTCTCTTTTTTTGGCCCCACATAGGAAAGAGTATGCAATTTGGAATGTGCAAGTAGCCGCTGACACAAAAGCCAAACAGAATGCTGTATTAACAGAGAAGAACAGATGCATTTGCAGATATTTACACACTGGAGCTGGGGTAAAGGAAGATTTGCAAGTGGATTATGATTTCATATTTTTAAACACTGACAAACATTATTCATTTCAGTCCGAAGCAGGTGCTGAAGCTCAGGGCTGTAACACGTGTTACCGTGATGTTGCATGTGTCAGACCTTTCATGAGTACAGCCCCGCTGCTTCCGTGACTGTATGTGTGCGCCCGTCGACTGCGTGTGTCTGCCTCCCCTTATTCAAGCAACGTGTGTGTTTGTGCGCACGCGTGTGTGCGTGTGTTTGTGTGTAAGCCTAGTAGATAGCCAAATTGGATCAGCGCTTAGAGCCAGTTCAGTAGGCCACAGGAGGACAGCTATTGCGTGATGATGTAACACGCAATGAGAGACAGACAGGCGCGCGCGCGCACGCACACACACACACACACACACACACAGATAGAGTAGAAGAAGGTCAGTTGTAGCTACTGCATGGACTAGTTTATAAATAGAGTAGGTTAAACAGGGAAAAGGCAAGAATAATTCATGCACATAGGCCTATAATAACATCTGTTGTCGCGCGGGATTTTGCTAATGGCTGTAGAGTCCTATATGGGATTTCCATTGTGTCTGTGGTCAATAGTGAATTATAATTCAGTGTAGGCTATTTTTTATTTTATCTAGGCTATCTATATCTAATTTCTCGGTATTTCATGCAGATGGATACACCAAAATTAGGTAGTCTATTAGCTATATTCAATAGCCTTGTGGATGCTACAACCCTCTCACAAGTACACCTAAGTTGATTGATCGCATGTGACCTTCTGAAATAGGCTAGCCCACTTGGTAATGGGCTAGTGCAGTCTAAGGCCTTGTGTTATTCTGTAGGATGTCCTATGCCGTGTAGCCTACTAGGTCTATTTTACCTCTCTGCATAACTTCTCTGGTAACATCTTATTTATTTAGGCCTATATTACTAGTAGTTAGAGCGTGTTAATGCTGATATGTAGCCTGTAAGATAGCCTACTTGTATCCCGACGTGGGTTTTAAATAATTTACAAACTTCATCGTTTTGGAAGCACTGCCTTCAAACCAACCATTCAAACGCCATATTGAAAACACGTTTCAGAAAGAACGTCTTTTTTAGGTGTGGCTCTGTGTTAAGAAACATCCTGGTTAAATTTGAGTTAAAAATAATGCAATACAATCTATCTATCTATCTATCTAAGCCAATATGTGCGCTAGTTTGGTTGATTAAAGTCAAGAATCTAGACGATAGAAGGTCAAAATCTTATTTCTGGATGCTGCTGCCTTTGACCCATGTGATAACAACCGACCCCCATCGTTGAACTTAACAGAACCACCTGTCTCAAAAATGGCCCTGTGATTTTCTTTTAGATAGCCTAAATATTCGTCCTATATTACCATGACATTTCATAAATAGCCCCTATACCTATATAATAATAATAATAATAATAATAATAAAAATAAATATATGGCTAGCTAATGTTATTATTATTATATATTTATTTTCTTATTATAGAATATATATGTAGAATGCATAAACAGTTACACAGACTGATCAAACAATGTAGTTGTTTAGAATAAAGAATTCAGAAAGCCATTAAGTTTTTAAAAAGACAGTTTAAGGCATTTATTTAGTTGAATTCACCAAGAAAAAAGAAGACACATGCAATTTCTAAACCTTGTTAAAATGTAACGATCAAGTGACTCAGCGTTTTAGTTCATTAAGTGTTGTGTCACAGGAAATATTAACAACAGCATATTATGTAGGCAGTCCTGCAGTTAAAAAAAATGGCGCGTTTCATGAAATGTCATGGATCATGTGGGCATCAGCCTTCTTGAGCATGACTGAAGCTCAGTTAGCAGTTTATCCTGCTGGGTCACAGGTCATGAGGAAAGGGGATAAAATACAACACTCAGCCCATAAAAGACCCTGGGCTTTGGGTAAATGTGTTAGGTCATTCAGGGCTGTCAGAATAATCTATATTTCAATAGAAGTTATAAAGACTTTGGCTACAAACATAAGGCCAGTAAACAGGTCATTTGGGCCACATTTGGACACCTCTGGCCCTACTGATTAAATAAGTCTCATACCTACCTCATCAGCTTTTGTCATCAATTTGTTAAAGCATCAGAAGCGTGTTGTAAAGACAGAAAAAAATTTATTTGGAAATAAATTTGATAGTTAATTTGAACAGTTGGATCTGGATTCAAACATATCTATGGAAAATAGATTTGTAAATGTTTCCTGGCCTAGAAGTGTGTTCAGCTATGAAATAAAACAGACCATCAATGCACAAATGTTTAACAAAACATATTTTATGCCCCTGTATACACTATCTTTTTTGTGGCTATTTGTTATATCAATATTCATCAGTCTGTTGTTTTGATGAGCTATTATTTTTGTATAAATAGCATACACACAGCATGAGCACTTATATATGACCCTGTTCTGCATGTGGGATTTTGTTAATAATATTTGTTTTTCCTCCAATGAGAAATGTTTTAAGGTAAATAAACAAAGTGATTTAAAATAAATAAATAATAAATGCAAGTTGATCTGTACGATCATCAAAGCTTATTTCATTTTGTCTCACTAAAAACAGTTTACAAAACAGTGTAGGAAAAATTTAAATATAATGTGCATGAAGTGTAACCAAAGTCCTCAGTGAGGTGAAACAAGCTATTTTTTAAAAGTCTTTATTGGTGTTCTATATAATAATAAATGTAAATAATAACAATTGACAGTATTATCATAATAATATTAAGCAAGTAATTCAAGATTTTTACCTCATAAAAGTAAATATATATTAAATATTTTAAATAAATATTAAGTAATAAGTATTTTATTTCATTTTAAAACTTTTAATTCAAACAAGGATAAAAACACATATGACTAAATAGGTAAGGACAGATACATTAAATATCCTAAATTAAAGCAAAGAAATAGTGTGTTACTGTGTATCTGTATATATGGACACTAAATACATTTGTTTTAATATTAGCATTCTAGTCAGGAATGTATTTTTATCCACTCATGTTTTTATTCAAATTGAAGAAAATCATTGAAATAAAATTGAGTTATGCATCTGTTAATTAATTAATTTTAATTATTTATTACAGGAACTATGCACATTGATCCACAGCACTGTAAATGGGCCAGCGTTGGTCAGAATACTGCATTTCAACAGTTCAGATCAGTCTATTTAAATTAGAAGCAAAAATAATGTGTTTAAACCTTAGAACATCTGCTGATGTAAAATGTATGGAAAGAGGAGAAAATGAGAAAAAGAGAGCAATTGGAAAAGGGGTGAGTGCAAGGAATGAAATTTTAAAAAAGAGTAAAAAGAGTGAATACCTCCCAGGGAGGTGCAGAATCTCTCCATCTGCTATTCAGTGTATGGAACGGCCGCTACACTTATCCCCTCTCTCTAAAAGGAGCTCCGCTTTCCACCCCATTAAAAAGTTTGGGAACTAATGCCACCCCTGAATACTACCCTAATTAGAGGCTGCTCAGAATTGCAAGGACCTGCTACAGAAGAGTGGCTTTGGGATAGATTCTGCTTTTCCCCTTTTGTAATGCCATCGTTTTGCTCTTTCTTTTTCTGACCCATCTTTCTTTCTTTCTTTCTTTCTTTCTTTCTTTCGTTGTGTCCTCTGATCAGAGCTTGCTAACAAAAAGGAGAACAAAGCTTTCATCATATTTTAGCACTTTTGATCCACCCGGACAGAGACAGAGTGATGGTGGAAGTCCAGTGTGATGAGACTTGCAGTTAAAGTACAGATGCGTGAAGTGCTGTTTGACAGAGGAATTAAAGACTCTGGCTCCAGGCCACCTCACTCCAGACAGGCCAGGGAGAAACAATGAGCTTTCACCACTTCATGAAGTGCAGGATTACACATCCTTGCACATAATTTATTTAGCCGAAGACTTTCAGGGGTGTTTTTATTTGTTCTACATCTTGCCTGTCTCACCTCAGTGTGAACCCACAGATCCGGGATATGCTGCAGAATTATGTTGCTGCCTCTCACTGCATTTTTCACTTTTTTAGCCTTGCACGTGTTTGCTTTGGCATGCTATCCGCTCATACAAACAACTGGGGCCCGTAGCTTATCCATCACGCTTGTGCAGAATGTGATGATAAAATAACAGTCGGCTTGAAACAAACCATTTGTTACAGCAGAATTTATTATTCTGTCCACTTGAAACAAAGTACAGAGGTTACCTAGACATCTCCTACTTAGGTTAAAACAATAAATAGGACAAAAATTGGCTGCACATAGCCACAGCGTCTCAGCCAGTTGGAAAATCCCAAATCTCGGTCACTCTAAAGACTTCTGAGTCCGGCAGCTGTGTGATGTCACCGCAACATCCGCTGACCGTTTGCATCCTACACATCATTAAGCATCATCGCATTACCATTCAGAGGGGTCTGCCAAAGAAGCACTGCTTGTGACTACCAGCTTCAGGCTTGATTAGTTACATGCAACAACGCCTTTTGGTCATAAACACTTCATCGAGCTCCAGCAGCCCGTTTATCATCGTGACACCCACAGGTAACCCACACCAACGGTTGCAGCTGACACAAGGCAGAACCTAAACATTTCCTATGAGCGGGACCACTTCTAAACACAGACTGCCAGCAATCTATACAGCAAACACAGAGCGTTGCACTCACAGAGAATATAGAATTTAACAAACCAGTAAACCAGATAGATGAAAAGCCCTTGCCTGTGTGTATCCATATGGAGAGAATTTCTATGTGTGTGTGTGTGTGTGTGTGTGTGTGTGTGTGTGTGTGTGTGTGTGTGTGTGTGTGTGTGTGAGAGTGTGTGTGTGAGTGTGTGTGTGTGTTTGTGTGTGTGTGTGTGTGTGTGTGTGTGCGTGTGTGTGCGTGTGTGTGTTTGTGTGTGTGTAGATGGGTAAGTTGGGGGGTAGTTCAAACTCTGACTTCCTCAGACAGCCTCCAAGTTTGAAATTTCAGTCTGCATCTTCTGCGTTATGTCATTGATTTCTCAATGACGATGGCCTTGTCACTCAAGGGGGGAAAAAAACCCATCAACACTGGAAGCCACCCATGTCGGCCCATTCAATCCCCACTTTTCCTTCCCTAAATATCCTGCCCCTCTCCTCCCCCAAACATTCTCTTCTGTTTGTATATTTCTTTCCCTTCATTCTCCTCTTTCTCTAGCTCTCCGCCTCATTGACTCGACCACAAAGTGTCAATGGCAGATGACTCGGATCTCCAAGCGGAACAGAGAGACGCTGGAGCTGAGCATTTAAGTGGTCAGATCAAGCCGCCCCACCTCTTTCTGTGTCGCTGTGTCTTCTCAGTCTTTTGGAAGTTTGCCCAAATCTGTCTCGATATTTGACATACGTGCTCTTCTCACACAGCAACAGATTGACCCACAATTAGATCCAGAAATTTTAGGATGCACTCACAAGCTCCCCGACTCTTGGATATAGCCTTTGCCAAAATGTGAGCCACATAAAAGACAAAACCATGACCCTCTGCAATGTATTAGGGATCTGAGCTTTGATTTCCTGATCCCACACTGCATGGTTATGTATGACATTGTCGAGGTGAGGAAAATCCCTTAGAAAGACACGTTCTTAAATTGTCTGCTGCCCTCTGAGTCATGACGCCGTAATGCCTGGAAAAAGAGTGAAAGAAAGCTCTCAGTGGGCTGCAGTCAATTTCATGTTTCTTCCAATGGCTGTCTCTTCGTAATTTTCTCGAGATTGACAGAAGTTAAGGACATTTTGTCACCAAACCCTTCTCCATTTCCTTTCTTTTCCACCACAGGTTTGATAAAATAGCAAACGAAAACATGCACCTATTGTGCAACAACAATGTTGACTCTCTCAAAGGGAGGAAAGAAACTGTAAAAACACTGTATATCCTAGCAAGGTCCTGCTGAAAGCCTCCTTTTGTCTGGAGAGCCAGTGGCAAAACTCACTATAGAAAATTTCTAACTGGAGAGATCTCACCAAAGTGGAAAAAAGATGCTGTTCTATTTGATACTTCCTCCCCAGGCAGTGGGCACTTCCTGTTCCCTGTCACAACATTTTCAGGGGCCTCTATCAAAGTATAACTTCACCAAAGGGGGTGTCCAGTGGCCCCTGTGCTTCAGGGTGGTCAATCCCACTGTTCTGAGCGGATCTCTGTTGGATATGTGAAGTGGCTCCACTGGCAGGTAACTGGATACATATTCAGGGCACAGCAGGGTGCAGCAAACCTGCTGAAATGTAGCCTAACTCTAGTGTTAGCACAAGCTAAATTTACCAGCTAAATTTTAATGTAGATCTACTGCTAACATAATCTAAATATACTTGATCAGGACCAAAAAGCTGCACTCCTACTCAATTCACACAAATTGCAACAGTTCTCAGAGTAGTAGAAAGGTCCATCTTGTGTGTTTACTGAAGCTCTATAATCTGAACTCGCTTCATGTATCCCAGTTGAATCTGCAATCACAGTTAGGGGGGGTTCACATGTTTTATCTCCAAATGCTTAGAGTGCCTCACTTATGCTTCCATTTTGCCCTCTCGTACATGGCAAAGCCGGAAAAGTGGCTTTTTACACACCCACATACCCTCAGTGCACACACACTCTTAAACACCAAGACTAATTACCACCATCCAATAGTGGTAATTCAGTGTGATCATTATGCAAGCGGAGTTCTCCAAACAGCAAAATATCTGTTTTACCAGGACTTAGTGCTGTTACTCTGACCACTGGTTAAAACAGCAGCCAACTACTAACATATCTTATTTCATTTCATATTTACAGTGTTGACATAACAGGTTAATAATTAATTCTATAAACAATTCAAGAGTTTTAACAGCCAGGAGAATAGTTTACATACTACATTTATACTGAAATTAGACATGGCGGGGTTTGAAGGATGATTCTGATATTTAAAATATATTTAAATTAATTTTTTGTAAGATATACTGTATATTACATGCATTTATTTTTTATTAAATTCAACATGCTTTAACACATTCCATATTTTCATGTTGAAATTTCACATATTTGTGAAAATTATGTGGCTATATGTTAATTAAATGTTTTTCAAATGTGACATGATGTGGAAATCACACAAGATGTCTTACATTTCACATGTAAATCCTCATAGACTTCTCCTCCTGGCAGTGTAGAGGAGGTTTTGAAACAGCATTTACAAAGAAAAAACGAATGAATTAATTGAAATTAAAACAAAAACTGAAATAATAAGAAAATGCCGTGGTATCTCATCAGACATTTCTTTGAGGTGGGTTTGCACTGGGGGATTTGGATTTGTGACGTCAGTATTTCTAAAAACCTGGCCACAGCCCTCATTTCTGCTTTTGAATCTGCCTGGTATCTTTTTTTAGAAAAAGACTAAGCATGTGGTACATGTAGGTAAAGGTAAAGATAATGAAACTACGTTTTCTCACTCTTCTTCTCTTCTTTATGTGCAGTGTTTGGTCAGGTGTTTCCTGTAGGCTCTTGTGCGTGCATCTCTACTATATTTTCCTTGTTTCTTTCTAATTAAGCAACCAAACAAAAAATGCCAAATGAATGACAACATGAACCCTAACATCTTCTCATCTTCCTCTAATAATATTTTGGGTTGCTTATCTTGAGCATATGCAGTGCTTCTCTAATTGTGGTCTGCTGTATGAGAAGCCTAAAATAACAATATCAACATTTGTCTGTATTTGTTTCTTTAGCCATGGAAGTTTCTCAAACGTTGCCCTGGACAGGCTTCAGTGGCTGTTTATTTTTTACTGATTCATGTACAGCACTGCAGCACATGCAGCCAACTCAAACATGATAGCATAACATATTTGGAAACTTTCAACAAAACTGGACTACAGAGTAAGTTCTTGTTTTAAAAGCAAAGATGTTTGGTGCCAGATAAACAGATAAAATTGCGTTGAAAAGAGGCTGGTATATTTCCTGAAAGTCATCAGAATAAACCCACCATGTGTTCGTTATTGAGAGATGCTGCTCTACTGTAAATTGAAGGGAGTCTTGCTGTGAATCAAACGCACAGAATGTGACCTTTAACTACAAAACAAACCCCACAACAAACCCATAATCCAAGATGAAGTTGTCTAAAACGACGTGCAGACAGGTTGCCACTACTCTGACAGCTGCGACTTCTCTGCCTGCCAGTGCGGCTCCTTGTTTTAACAGTAGCTTAATTGATTCACTGGCCACACTGGTCTCCTCTTCTTGATCTCTCTATCCTTTCCTGTCACTCTGCACTCAGGTGGAATGAGGCGATAGGGGGTCCAGGAGCGTGGTCTCAGTTCAGCGTGAGCACATATGCTACACAGATCAGTGTGTTTCCATTTCTCTGCCCGTCACCAGAGGGGATAGGGTTACTGTGTGCCGATGAGGGAAGAGGGGTGAAATGCAGTGCTGGTTGGATGGTGCGAAGACATAAATCTGTGCATCTGTACGCTTCTCATTTGTTAGCTGTGGAACATTTCCTCCCCCACATAACTCACACTTCTTTAACCCTCGTCCTACGCAACAGTTGAATTGGCTATGTCAGTTTTATGGGGAAGACCAATTCATTGAAGCCCTTACCATGTCTCTTCATGCAGTTTAAATGTGCAATAAAAGTTTAGATTAGCTTAGTACATGGATATCTATGAGATCAAGAGGAGTTTCCATTAATGTGTAAGGAACTAAACTTTATGCACAGAAGAAATTACAAAAGGTCCAATTAGCACATACAACCATGGTGAACAGCCAGAGTAATAGATTGTACATATACATATTTCAGTGAATACAAGTTGGAGCTGGACCCTGAAAATGACCCAGAAAAGGAGGTTTCTTTGATACAAATTACAAATCAGTTTGTTGCACATTACAGTATACTTCAAGTTCAAGTTCAAGCTCGTTTATTGTCGTTCATCCACATGCTGTGCATACAAATGACCGAAAATGCCAATTCTCACGGTCCAAGTTGCTAAAAACAAGGTCATAATAATTCAGCTTACAAGACAAGACGGCATACAACACAACACAGAAACTGACACTTGATGAGACAGAGCCGATCTATTACTGTAAGGCGGAGCGAGCATGGTGTGACTGGAGCATTATAAAGTGTGTAGTGCAACCTATATCTGAAACATGTACACCTAATACTTTTATCTATACTGAAATACCAGCAGCATCAGAAGTACTTAACAGTAATGGGAGTAATAACAGTATGTAAAAAGTGTTGAAGTGAGTGGACAGTATGTGCATAATACTTAATTTCCAAATGGAACCACTGTTTTATTGGTTGCTGTGTTGGCAAAAAGTTGTGGAGCAGCGAACTACTTAAATCCATCTGCTCTTAAAACTAATATATTGACATATGTTTATCCCTTTCTTGCTGGGAGTTATGAGCGGATTGACTCATATTTGTATGTAGAAAAACTGAAGTGTAAATACCACAAGCAACACATTCCAAATCTATTTCTTGAGGATTAAAATATTCTGAATTACATCCTCCAAGGAGTGTACATTTTTCATGCCATTTGTTTGTTTGTCTGTCAGTCAGCAGAATTATGGAAACCGTACCCAACTATTGGCCCAATTTTCATGAAACTCGGTGTAAGGGTGTGGCAAGCGCCAAGGAAAAGCCCATAACATTTTGGAGCAGATCCTAATCATGGGGTGGACACACAAATTGATGAGGCTTCCATTATAGACACAGCCATATTGACATACTGTAATTCTTATAGTTTTGGAAAGACAAATGCAGTGGTTGCGCTTGCAGATGTGCATATCATAGAAGACTAGACGATTGGCCTTGACGGAGATCTGCTCTCTCCAAGTGCCTCAGCAAACTACTTAAATCTATCTGGCTAACTAAACTAATAGTTTGACATTTCGGGAAATAGTTTTTCACTTTCTTGCCATGAGTTACATGAGAAGATCGATACCACTCTTATGTCTGTATGGTAAATTTGTAGCTGGAGCCAGTAGGTTAAGGTTAGCTTAGCTTACCCAAGTTTGCCCAGCGATCTTTGAAAAACTCAGAAAGACACTTAACAACACTTACCACTGTTCTAAAGGTATCTCCCGAAACCTAAAAGACTCTTCTGACTATCAGAATGAAAATATGTTTAGTTTAAAAAGTGTTTTTATCTTTAATGTTTCAGGAAATACTGTCTTAAATTATTAAACAAGCCTCTGATTTGATCTTTGAAGTATATTTTTTCTGGTAATAATTTGTTGGGTTTTTGGATGCTGAGTTCTGTGACTCGAATGCAATGGTATTACATGAAAGGCACAAACTAGGGCTGAACTTAGCTTAGCATATTGACTGGAAGCAGGGTGAAACAGCTAGCTTGGCTCTGTCCAAAGGTAAAAACAAATACTCCTTCTTGCACCTCTAAAGCTCACTATCTCAGTGTTCACACTCAGTTTTTTGGTGTAAATGTTTTCATCTAACTCTTGGCAAGAAAGCAAATATGCGTATTTCTTAAAGTGTCAAACTATTCCTTCCTGAAAGTATCGCATGTCTGAAGGCTTTAAGACAGAATGAAAATGAGAAAAGTTTGCATTTGCATTTGCATTTTGGCCTAGACAGAATATTAAGAACATATTAACTTCTTGTTGTTTAGAAGGAAGACAGTTTATTATTATTTTACACTTTATTTAGTTCAGGATATACCATTAAATATACTTTCCACTGTTGTTACCTGATTTCCAGTTCAGAGTAGCTCAAACTGACAGCCTGACAGATTGATACTCTCTCGTTAATACTTAATGGCTTTTCCAGTCTAAACAAATAATCAGTCTCTCAGTAGCAGAGCAGGGGGATTCATGGGGCTATCAATTCAGTCTTTAGTGATGTGGAAGGGAGGGATGGAGGGAACAAGGCCTGATGGCAGTGGAGGAGTGGAGAAGGGAATTTATCCTCCTTGTCTTTGACTGCTATGAGGGCGGTCAGTGTGGTGACCTCTCCCCGTTAGGAGGGGTTCACTGGTGACCCCTGTATTCCCCTGCATCCCCTTCCAGCCCCGGCTCAATGCAGGCCATTCATGAGTGTGTGTTTATCCTAGTGATGCTCCACAGGGACAGCCTGCTATCCACTGCCATTTTATGGAGCCTGAGGGGCAAAAGGAGAGAGAAAGGGAAAGCAATGCAAGCGTCTAACTACCTTACTCACACTTACTCACAATAACATTTCTATTCCCCCCTTTACTACTTGTTTGCTTTTCTTCTCCTTGCTCTAAACTGGTGTTATAGTGCACGTGATTCCTGATATTCTTTCTTTCAACAAGACACCCATTGGCTGTATAAATGTAGAAGGATTGATATGCACTGAAGAATAACACAAACTTTCCCTCTCTCACACTGCCTTAGACAAACATACAGTGGAGGCACACCCACCAAGAGTAAGAGGGAGAAAGTGAAGGAAGTGTTGAAATATGTCTTACGCGCTTAACCAAGTGAACCTTGAAGTTATTTAGCTTCCTTCGAAGCAAGCATCTGGATCCCCCCAAACCCTACTCTTGCGATCTCCCCCTCACCAACGCCAGCCTCCAGGGACCTGCCGTAGGACAGGGCGCGGAGGAGGAGATGCGTACACTCTTTGTTTTTACAGCTGAGGTCATTAAAGTTGTACGTGCAGGATTAGACAAAGAGCAAAACGAGGTTGTGAAGTCTTAACATGGATTCACATCATAGGAAAGAATTTGCAAACTCATGACATGTGAACAAGCGATCTGCAACATGTTGTTGTGGTTGCTCGCATTCAAGCAGCATGCTTTGTCGCGTCTCTTTTCAAAGGAAGTGTGCTGGATGTGAGTCTGACTGAGGTGTGGCGCACAGATCGACCACCCACACTTCTAACACTTTCATCAGAATGAATGTCTCTCATACCATCTATGATATATACCAGTGCCGGTGATTTAATGTTTAGTTCATCCTGGAGCACTACCAGTACCATCATTTGACTTGTTTTTCCAGTTCATCATGTTTCACATCACATACTCTCTCTGACCTTCCTTATTTAGCCTGTGTGTATTTATGGGTGTGTGTTGAAGAATTAAGTTTAAGCCATCCACCTTTACAGATCCCATCATCACACAGTGATGGAAATGAGACACATATCAGAATTTATTTACTGAGGATATTTCCCTGTAACATATAATCCTGTTTCCATGGGGGATATAGTGCCAGTGCAGGCAGTACTCTAATCACACATCATATTAAAAGGGATGTCTGCCAGGTTTACACATAAAAGTCTGTCTACAGGTCTTTACAGTGGGATACTGTGTGAAAAAGCATTTTGTAACTCCAACAGGAGCTATGCAAAGTCTGCTGAATTTGCTCGTCAATGGATTGATGGCTAGCTCAAGGCTTCATTAGCCACTACAAGTTAGCGACTGGTCTAATGGTCTAGTTGTAGCTTGGGTAATGTAGAAATCAGGTTTACATATAGATGTATGTAAAAAGTCTTTGGGACATGCTGTGAATCTATTTTCTGTCCAATATTACCTGTCTAATAATTAATGTGCAATATTCTCTGCTGCTATATATTCACTTGTTCTTTTTGGTTCTCCATAATAATTCTTAATAATGTAAATATTGTACATACCCACACACCTTTATATTTGTCTTTATTGTTTATATTTAAACTATTATATTTATATACTCTTTATTTATCTACCTTTGACAAGTGCAATTGTGACAAAAGAATTTCGCCTCGGGGATCAATAAAGTATTTCTGATTCTGATTCTGAATATAAACATAAAATATTTAAAACAATAAGATACACCCTGACACATTGTCAAATTTACATTGCAGTGCGCAGTATTTTCATATTACATTTACTCATTTGGCAGACGCTTTTGTCCAAAGCGACTTACATTTGAGGAACAGCATACAATCATTAACAGAGCATAAAATACAGCACAAGATCTACAACTGACACATACATACATATATTGTTTATATGAACAGTATGTTCATGTTAATTGTCACTTTGAAATGTTTGAGGTAATCTCTCATGTGGTGCAAATAGTATCACTATACCTGCCGCATCTCTCAAGACAAATAATAAATAGGTTATTGACAGGTGTGTAGGACCTTTAATATGATTCAGTGAATTTTCCCTAATGAAGGTCTGAGTGACCAAAAAGTATAGATTATTTTGTATTCATTGGTTTCTTCACATTCAGTTGTCCCAAAATATTGTTATAATTAAATTTCATGAAATTTATGGTTGTTGGTACACATTTCTTAAAACATCTCTAAACCAAATGAATCATTTTCTGATACTCCAACTTCATTAACTGAGTCTGCATTACAGACTAATAAGGCAAAATCATCAACGTCATTTCACTCAACACTGGTCCAGTTGTATTTGGCTTTCTCTGGGTATCTAAAATGTTGTGATTATAAAGCTTATAATCAGCTTATAAACTACTGTAGAGCTCAAGTTGATATTTATAATGATTAAGTTGGTTACAGCACAGCAGGTTGAAGCAGAATGTAAGACAGAGTGAAACATAATCAAACTCTGTAGGTAAAATCCGAAAAGCCAATCATTGTTGTTTTACAGATGATAATGTCCTACCTATTGCTATTGTTCTGATTACATTTCCACAACGTCCCTCTCTGTGCTGCACTGCTTAATGTAACTTCAGTTTGAAAGGAACACTGCTCTCCAACACACACACACACACACACACACAGTAAATGCAAACTAATTAAAACATATCTACTTCAGCTGCAGTAGCTGAAAAACTCTAAATAGCTTGAATTGAACAAGTGCTGTTTTGCAATTTCCAGTCAGCTCTTGCCAGTTACTGGCTGTAGACAGGTCCATTACAGTGTGACTGTTATTGTGTTGAGAGGACATGTTGTCATTGCTTTGGGTTCATCTCTGTTGGAGGTTGTCTGTCCTGTGTGTGTGTATTGGCTGCTCCTAATGAACAGAAGACATCTTACAAACACCAAAACAGCCTGCTCCCATTACTTAGTCTCATTACACTGGCACCCACTTCACATTAAAATCAGTTTTTAAATTATTTTAATTACCATTACTCAGCAAACCCCACAGTACATTTTGTCTGTGGTCACCTGACTAAGGTCTCCAAACAGTCTCACCAACTGAGAGACCAGAAGACTGAGCTTTTGCACTTGTGGCCTTTAAGCTCTGAAACAACATATCATGTTAAATGTTTTTTCAGTCTCGTTTAAAATATTTTGTGTAATTTGGCAATTTTGTCTTAAACTGTATTTGTTGCCTTCTTCCACCTTTTTGTGGGTTTGATTTATAATGCTTATTTATCATGTTAGCCTAAGTTTTATTGTCCTGTTCTTTTGTTCTTTCTATCTGTATTCTTTAGTTTTTCCTCCTTTTGTTAACCACTTTGTAAAGTTCTATTTAAACATTTCTATATAAATAGTATTATAAAGCATTACTATAATGATTATGATTTTTCAATCCAGTAGTATTTGTTGTTGTAGGCATGTTGCCATGATTTTACTTCTGCATAAAAAAACCTTCCACATTTACCACCCAGCAGTAGGTCACCTCTGTGGGAGTCAGTATGTCACAAAGCTGATGAGTCACAATCTTTCCCCACTGCTGAGGAAAAGCGTGTGTAGTTCTGCTACTGAGAAGATACAGTATGAGGTGCCTGTCTGTTAAGTAAGTATGTATAGTGGTTTCCTACTGCAACATCTAACATTGGCCCTTAAAAATCAATGAAGGACTACATCACTGTGTAGAGAGTCTGCTCCATGTGAAGGTACTGTGGTTGAAATGATGTCCCACGGCGTTTGTTTTGAAATCCCCATAAGTGAAACTGTTGGACGAAGACAAACCACAAGCAAAGCAAAGAAACCTTCACTTTAAGCATGTTAAAAGCCAAACACAGCGCCATGAGAAAACAACATCATACGCAGCTATCATAACTAGCCAAGTGCAAAGTTTGGAATTTGGTTTTTACTTCTTTCATCAATTTGAGAACAGTGAGGACCCCCTCCCCTCTCCTGTTTGGTGTTTTACTCGCTGCCGTCCTAACAATATACACTTGATGCAACACCACAAACATTTTGCAAGATCACATAATTAGAAGGCGAGTGGCAGTCATTGTAAAAACATTGTAACACATCTGATATTTTAGGTACCTATCTGAACAAACTTTAACTTTTAACACACTCTGTATGTATATCCTTGTTGTACACAAGCCTTTATGTGTACTTTATAGCCCTGCTATCTTTAGTTCCTTGGGAATATCACAAGAATGCCGAAACTGACCACTTCCATAAAACTCCTGCTATAGTCCTACCACTTTGAGGTTTCTGGCTTTAACATGCTCTGACATACTTCAGTAAATATAATTTACTTTATTTTTTATGATTATTTCTATACCAAGCCATGTTCTTCAAAGGGTTGAAATCTTTTTTGCTAAACCCCTTTTTCTCAGTTGTTGAGTTCATTGCCAGGGATCCATGACCTCATGCTGTAATTTCAGTCTAATTCCTTTTGGAGGTGGGGGGGGGGGACTCAACGGAGCAGGCCCTTGATTCAAGACCAAAAAGGTTAAGAAACTACCACTGGCTAATAGAAGAGGTAGGGATGCTTAAGAAAATAAAGATCACTTTTTGACCCTCTTTACTTCCTCTTTCAATCATGGCTCTCAATCATTTTTCCCTCTAAACGGCCGGCTGCACATGTTTTCATTTATGAGAGCTTATTTTGAGGTAGATTCTGCTGCTGTTCAGTCCCACAGTTTCACATTCTGGGAACTATGCTGATTTGCTTTCTTGCTGAGCATTAAATGAGATACTTGCATGTCTGTACTGTAATAATGATGCTACCTCCAGCAGTTGGCTACCTTAGCTTAGCATAAAAACCGCAAACAGGGGGGAACAGCTGGCCTGACTCTGTCCAAAGGTAACAAGATCTTCCTATCAGCACCTCTAAAGGTCACTAATTACCATGTTGTATCTCATTTGTCATATTCATACCAAAAAATGTGAATTTCCCATTTTATAAGGTGTTATCTGCCAGTCTATTTCTTGGCTCTGAGCAGTTGCCAGCCAACCAGTAGAGACACCAGGAAGTTACTGGTCCCACCCATAGACAGTATATAAAGGTCCCACCTTGTACTGGGTAACGTTACTTTTAAAAGTAACTTGTTTCAGTGTTACTTACTGAGATGAGTAACTTTTGCATTACCAAAAATTTGCAATTTTAATTTCTTGTCTATGGCACTTAGCCTACTGTATGTCTACTTTTAAATATTTTGAGTCACTTTACTGTCATTGCATGGCCTCGTCTACAGCCCATAATCTGTAACTCTACTGGCCAATAACAGGAATGATAGACACAGCAACAGGAATGATAGATTATCCCCTTTACAGCTCTATTATGTTAAATTACCAGTAAACATATATCAGGAAGGTACCAGGACTCAATGCATTAACCCTAACAAGTTCATACAACATTTCTGCAAATTTGCAATGAAAAAAGTTAAATTATTATTATTATGATAGGTGGCACCTGGGCAGCATTTGGGCTACTGACAAACTGACAGCAAACTGGGCAGAGGATTATTAGGATTTTTTGGGTTGGGTTTTTCAATGTACAAATGGTGTGGTATCAATCTTCTCATCTAACTCCGGGCTAGAAAGCGGATAATCGTATTTCCATAAATGTCAATTTATTCGTTTAACAGCAGATGGATTAAAGTAGTTTGCTGAACCATAACTTTTTGCCAGCAGTGGTTACATGTGGTATACTACTGTAATGTGCAACAAATAGATTTTTAATATGTTTCAGAGAAACCTCCATTTCCAGATCAAATTTTCTGTGTCCATCTCCAACCTTTTTTTACACAGAAGTATGCAGATTTCCATTCAGCTACTTTGGCTGTTCAACATGGTTCTGTGTGCTAATTGGACATTTTTATTTCCACTGTGAAGTTTTCTTACATCAGCTATTAAATTTTTGAGAAGTGTACTGGTGCATTCACTTACTTATTAAGAACTTCCTCTTGATGTCATAGATGTCTATAAACTAAGCTAATCTCAGCTTTTATTATATCACACTTTTAAACTGCATGAAGAGCCATAGAAAGGGCATAGATGAATTTGTCTTACTGTGGGTGAGAAGAAAACATTTTAAAATACCCCCAAAACTGACCAAGCATGTTCATTGGTAGATAAGTATGAGCTTTTTTCCAAAAATGTCGAACTTTTCTTTTAACAAAATGAGCAAATCAAAAACTCTGACCTACAAAAATTGTGCGAACCAGTGGAAATTAAAAGTGTCAAACAGGGTGGATAAAGCGAAAATAACCTAAGTGCACTTTTAGGTGTTTTTGTTCCTGCTCTAGAGGTCACAGGACCCGTAACCAGCCTGCATCACAAAGAGGAAGAGTGCGCTCTCATCAGCGCTGTGAGGTGTGCGGGTTGAAGTCTGGGTGTCAGTCTGGTGTAAGTGATTCAGTTGTAATGAATCCTTTTCACTGGGCAAAGTGGCCGTTAGCACAGAGCCACTAGCAAGTCACCATCACAATGGGCCAAAAAAAGACATTTGCTTATTTTCAAGATACATTCTCTATTAAACATTTTGTCTTCCTATTGGTCATGCCGTCAGGAATCTGTTGACTATATTGTTGGACATATATTGTTGTTGCCTGGGTGTGAAACTCCTTTAGGGCTGAGGGCTCACGAGTCATCGCTCCCCCACTCCTCTCACTGCAAGACTGCCAGGTCCTCTAACCTCCCCTTATCCCAAAATCACATCTGTAATCCCATAATGTGTCTCCTTGTCTATTTCCATCTCAAAGACACACACACACACACACACACACATTTCTGTGCATGACACAGCCCTCCTCCCCCTGCTTTTGAGACAGCCGGTCCTCCTCTCCCAAATCCATTCATCTCAATCCTTTGTCACTGCTATTTCTCATACTGTCCATCCCCTCATCCAACACATCAGGTGATATTTCAGGGCTTTTATGATGATGTGAATAAAGGAAAGTCCCTTCAAGCACATTAGGAAGAAGAGCAAATGTATTTTACGGGACATCATGAAAGACAAACGGCAGAGCTAATGTTAAGCTGCCAAGACAGTGATGTAAAAATATAACAGTGCTGTGGAGGAGGAATATTACCGCTGGGGCGCTGTTTATGTGTGTGTACGGTATGTTTATTTGTCTGTGTGGTCATACAGTGAGTCCTATATGAGACATCTCGTGCGTAGAGTACTCAGGGACACTAAAGCCACACGCAGCGTTTGTGAGAGATTATTAGAGCGAAAGATATCGAGTCTGCCGCTCTGGGAGGAGGTTCCTCGAAAGACTGAACCAATGATTGGAGATGGAGCCAGTATGTGTATGTGGACCATAGGGTTGAAGTGTGTGTGTACGCATGTGTGTGTTTATGTAGGGGGGTGGAGGGGCTCTAGCAATACTATTACTGGCATTCAGATATATAACAGTAACAACACACATGTTTCCATTGTGACAATATTATGGCAGTGATAGATTCACTGCCATTATGCTACATAAACATACAGCTGATGCATTAATAAATCATTTAGATGCAGAGCAGCCCCTGCTTAGCTTCAGTCATGAAAACCATCAGAGTGCTGGTTTCATCGACTGGTTTTTAACTTTTTAAAATTCTTTAAAGACACATAAACTAAAACAGCTTACAGTATGAATAAATGTCATCCATGTCTTGTTAGGAGGTTTAAATATTTTGTTCAGAGGCACAGGGTAGGATTTCATGAATACTGAGGTCATGTGTCCTAATCCCCCTAATCCACCCCCCAAAAACTATAAATACCACTGGAATAAAATATTTTTCATCATTTACATATTCAGTTAACTAAATGTTCATGTGCATTTTATTTTAATGTAAATGTTTAAATGTTTTTAAGGCTCTCTCTACACTTCCTGGAATACAGTTTTGGTAAAGAAATATTTACCCTTAGTTATGTTGTTTTTTGCTGCCTTTAAAGTAGTCAAATGTAAAGTCCCCCTTCACTCAAAAATGTGTTGTGCTTATTGCAACTTTACTCTGATGTTTAAGATCAAGAAGACTGTTTTCACATTCATCTGCTGAGGGGGCAAAGTTTCTTTTAAATTTTAATATGTCTAAATATGCGGACTCTGTAAAAAAACTGTAATCAGCCAAGAAAATACCTACCTTGTGTTTGTTTGTTTGTTTTGTAATTGGAAGTAACTTTCCCCAATTTGTTTGTAAAATACCCCATTAAACTTCACCTTTACTTAAAGTACTTATTTAGCAGAATATCCCCTGTCAGTTTTAAAGTGTTATATATTATATTATTGGATTGTCACCATTGAATCATTGACATGTAAGCAGTATTTTCATGTGGGATTGGAGCTTATTTAACCACTATACTGTTGGGTAGTTTAATCCAGTGGCTCCCTACCTTGGGGGTGGACAAAGTATACTTCATTTCAATTAAGCCAAAAAGGTTGAGAACCACTGGTTTAATCTACAACTATACACTGTATTTTATAATTGTCATTGTCATTATCATAGCTTTTATATGTAAATATATGTTAATCTGCAAAGGTTCCTTCCTTAACTGTAGCTGTAAAATAAAAAATAAATGTAGCTGAGTAAAAAACAATATTTGCCTCTGATATTGGAGATGAAGTGGCATAAAATGGAAGAAAAAATATGTCTAAATGTACTAAAGTACTACAGTACATGAGTAAAACTGTCAGGCTTTTTAATAAAAAAGTGGCTCAGCAGTCAGTTGTAACTCCAGCTGGGAGACTGAAAAAGCAACACTGGCAATACCGAGGGAAAAGTACATCAATAACACAGCTAAACATACAAACGACAGCCTTTGTCTCTCTCTCTCTCTCACACACACACACACACACACACACACATACACACATACACACAAACAAACACAGAATGAGTATGACAACACATGCACAACACTATCAGCACTGTTCTACATCTGTTCATGTAAACCTGCAAAGTGTTTGTTTCTCTTGTTACGCATATAACAAGGGGAGGATTGGAAGAGGAAATGCAACTAACCTAACTTAAAAGAAAATGAAAACTCACAAGACCAGAGCAAGAGAAACTTGGAGGAGGGGATGACGATGGATGGGCGGGGATCTATAAGTGAAGGTAAATGACACTGGAAAGCCCAGTCTGATTCCAAGTGCCCCTGCTTTGAAAGTTTGCGTGAGGCAGCTTAACGGAACGCCGGGTTGTTTTTCCGCTCCACTGCTTTCTGGACTGAACTATAAACTAAAGACGACATCCTCTCATTAGTCTGCCCTGTGTAGCAAAGCCAGGCCATTTAGTGTACCCAAAATCCCATTGTTTAATTGTGCGGGTCAAGTCAAAGGTCGACCAAAATATTGATGAACTTTTTTAAGGAAGGAGGGGGGAGCAGTGAGGCTTGAAGCGGCGGGGAGGCAGGCGGGGGCAGAGGTGCAAGGGCCACAAACACAGCTGTACTGAAGCCCATACAGAGCTAGCTGGGCTGTGCACTGGAAAAGCAGAATGACCACGTTTCACAGTCCCATTTTCACATCATCACAAGTTATGATGCAGGTGGGTGACTCGCAGGGGAATCACAAGGAGAACACCTTCACAGTTACAGATAATTTACACCATAGAAATTCAATGTTACCGCATGAAATTACAGTGAGAACTTGCTCCTGCTGCCAAAGGACAATAAAGTCCGTGAGACATATCACCCACTCAAATCTACGCAGTCATAACAGCAGCAGGGCTCATAACCTGAATGAGATGGTGTGCAACGGCTGAGTGTTATGGATTACACTGTTTGTTTAAATCCATGTTAGGTGGATTATGCTCCTTCACTAAAGAGGGCTGGCTGGGGTCAAAGGCCAGTGAGGCAAAGGCTGCTAAGAAGGTCCTCAAAACAGAGCTTTCTCTCTGACCTGAGGGAATTCCTGCAGACACCACTCTTT
This sequence comes from Micropterus dolomieu, assembly GCF_021292245.1. Lineage (NCBI taxonomy): Eukaryota > Metazoa > Chordata > Actinopteri > Centrarchiformes > Centrarchidae > Micropterus > Micropterus dolomieu. Next base: position 6,848,270 of record NC_060162.1, on the reverse strand, counting down.
GTACTCGTGACCCACGTTTGTTACAACTTAAAGAGGTGTGTGAATATACCAAGGAACATGTAATGTGAAAAGACAATCATGTTCAGAGTTAGGAGTTCATCCAAATGTGCTGCTAGTTTGAAAAAAAATCTAAGAAGAACTCAATGACACGAGTATTCCTGTAAATTAATAAATACAAAAGCAATTTAAAACACAGAGGCACAAAAAATAGAAGAAAGGATTAGCTTTTGGGCAGTCTTTTACTAACAGAAATATTCTAAATCACCATAATTTTTAAATACTGTCAGTAGGTATGTGGTTCTGTCTTATCCTTATCCACTGGATTAACTTTACTAAATGTCTTTCAGTTCTTGTGCAAGTACTTTTGCCACAAATGAAATATTCCTAATGAAGCTCCCTAACTTGTTGCATTATTGTCTTAAATCCTATGTATTCTCAGACATTCACACGGTGATAATAATTGCGCATGTTTGGAGTAAAGATGAAAAAAAAGGGAACAAAGTTCAAATGATTTGGTTTTATTGTGCAAACAAAAAAGGCATTTTGTTGTCATAAACTCCTTCATAAAAAGTACAATATTTGACTCACAATTTGCCCCCTAAACCAGTATTGATTAATTCGACTTGGTTTATTCAAAGTAGAAAATGAAGCTTTCTACAGTGGCCTCTATAGACTTTGGTTTGACCTAAACGCCCATTTTCTCCTGTGATATCACAATCGTTGTAACTGAGAGGGATTTAAGCACACAAAACAAAAACAAAGTGGTCACTTTATGCCCCAGGCGCGTTTCTGGTGACATTTAACAGCAAGGAAAGCTATTTCCTTTACCATTCAAAGCCAAACACTCTTAATTGCTCAAGAAGTCTGCTGCAGTTTGGAAAACACTTTGTGATATTCCCTGAGCTTGATCTTTGCGGTTCACTTGAGTCTGTGTTTATTCCTGTGTGGAGAAAATTGGTTTACTCGAGTTGTAATTTTGATATGACACTAAAATATTCCCTTGAACGCGCACCATTTGGAAACCTTTGTAGTTCTAATGGACATTCATTATGGTTTTCAAGATAAGTTTATGTTGTCATTAAATCTGACTAAACACAGAAACAAACATTTCCCAAACGCACCTTATCTTTTCAGTCGAGTAGCCGGCAACGATGCCATTTGGCTGCAGAAATGTATCTGATAGCCTGAAGTCACCAGGACTGCATCGACTGGATCATTTCACCGATAGAAATCTTGGGAACGTTTCTTCATGCAAACTACAGCAGATCGCTTCTGTGAGCAGGCACCAGTGGGCTCCCACAGGGAAAATGGAATTTCCCTTATTCTTTGTCACAGCCTTTAACATCACCATGCGCGCAGTAAAAAACTGTACAAAAAAATCTCCACACTGAATTTCTGTGAATGTGAACCGAGCAACTTTACAAGTTATTTTAATCTCTTACCAAACTCTAAAAACGTTTGGAAGACAAATAAGAAAAATCCACCAAGTGATCGTTGCTGATGTCGTTTTACGTGTTTCAGAAATTAGAAACAAGTGTCTGACAAATCACTGAAAAACAGACACATCGCTGCCTTCTATCAAGAAACACCTGGTGACACTTGATGAAAACTCTTAAAACTAGTACACTGTGTTTTCCAAATCACCCATCGCCCAGTTAAAATAAGACATTAAAACTTTATTCTGAATTTAACAACTCAAGTAAGCTATTGATTTCAATATTCACAGTTTTCTAGAAATTATAATTTGCGGTTGTAGATCGAACATCAACCTTTTGAATCTTTCTGAAGTACTTTACGGATATGTTAAACACATTTTAAAAACTTTTACATCATTGCAGAACACCAGAAATCGTTGTTTAATCTGTCTACCTGTCATTGTTCATGATCTTTAGATGTTTGCATGTGTGGTTTTGTTAGAATTATTTTTTGAATTGTTTCCAGAGGTGGAGCAGTCAGAGTACAGGACCCACAAGCCTTTTTAGTTCAACTGAGGTAAATCTGCTGACTGGAGAATTTCCAGTTCAAACTCCGCAAACTTGGCTGATTAGAAGGAGTTTAGCAGTTCTTAAGTGAGTGGAGCCAATAAGCAAATTGTGATGATTCCTTTTCCAGGATTTACTCCTGAATCGAGAGTGTAGTCCTTTTTTTATTGGAAAATTCACAATACTTTTAGTATAAATTAGGCATTATTTGTATGTAAAAGGCCTACTTAAAGAGCAGGTCGAAATCTGATTCAACATCACATGCAACAATTAAGAAAAATGTCAGACATATTTTGTGAAATCCATACGTCATACACTTTGCATTAAAGGCATTTGCTATGCTGTGGCCTGGAAAAATCCACCCTGACTCGTTGTTGGATGACTTTTTGAGTTGTCAAAATATGTTTCAATGCAAATCAGCTCGTTTCAGAAACTTTACTTCATCTGCTTACATTTATTTTGAAATCAAAAAGAGTAATTCTCTAAAGAATCCGACAAAAAAACTAGTAGTTCATGCCACTGCATATTTTGCTATTTCAAGTCAATCACGAGTACAGCAGCAGTTACAGTCAAATGTTTCATACAAACCATATGATGAGAATATGATGCATTGTTATAGATGAATCAACAGCATACAAGAAGTAGTAAAAAATAGTTCCACCCCGACCAACTGCAACGGTACAATGCTGCACGATCCAATAACAATTTAAGCAAATATAACATTATTCCATTAACTGGGGTCGTTTGTCTGTGTTTGTGATATTTAAGTAGGCTACATTTTGTTACTTGCATACCTACATTTTCAATGCAGGACTTGTAATTGAGTGTTTTACACAGCGGTATTACTTGGAGGACTACTTAAGTAAAGCAACTCGATAGGCTACTTCCTTCATTACTCCTTACAATATGGTCACACAGTTAAAATAAGATTTTCCGGTGAAACATCCCAGCAAATACAGTTAACATCGCCCATGCGCGACCGGTGCATATTAATTATTGATCGCTCACAGCTGCTTATGGTTTACAGTTTGGCGTTAGGCACAAGCGCCTCGGCGCAGAGCAGGTCTTTCCCGGTGTCCCTTAAGCAGGATTGTATTTGCCCTCTAATTATTCATAATGCCCTGTGAAAAAAAAGAAAACAATGCTTTCCGTGCAAGGGGATTGGCAAAATGTTGCAATTTAATAAATTGACGAAACTCGCCACCTGGAGTGACTGAACAGATTTATTCAGGCTCATATGCTCACAAGCAAACATCTGACTCGCTGGCTGTCTAAACTGTGTTGCTTGGTTTTACCATCACAAGTAAAATATTAATGTCGAACAGTCACGTTGATGAAAAATCTGTTTAAAAATGGATGTTTTGTTTTCCCATGAACTGGAAGCTAAATATGTTTTAGGGGAAACTCCATGTGGGGCTGAGTCCTGGTGGGAGGTAGGCTAATTGATGAAAGAGACGAGTGTGTTTTGCCCCAAAGCTAAGGAAGCTGTTCCCCTTTCCTTCACCGCCAAACGCACTATGCACGACTCACATTTTTACATCAGATCAAAGCCTCACAAAATGCTCGAGAACAAACCCAGTGTAGCCCAAAGCTGCATGTCTGCAGCATGTAAGAAGCAGATATGACACGAGTTTTCATGTCTTTTTGACACAGGCTTATAAGGGTAATTTTAAGAAGTCTGTAAATAATTTTAATAATATGCTACTTATTTTAGTAATTAAAGTTATAGGAAAGTAACTGTACAAATTATAATTGTTTATTCATAAGTTTGTTTGGTTAAGGAAAGAAGATGTAGGTACTTGTGTTGTTTGTCTTGACAAACTCTTCAGTGCATTGCATACATTAGGCCTACTGGCGAAAATTCAGACAAATAACTTCAAGAAGACCTACAGCTACTACCAAAGAAGTAGAATAACTTCTAATCTTGCCTAAATTTGCGTTTGTGTTGCAGGTGTGGCCTATGTGTTAACGACCAGGTCCCTGCAGGTCCCCATATGTGTTTGAAATTGTTTTTTATATAAAACTTTATGTCAACAGGTAGGTCTCAATGGGACTGAGATCTGTTTTTAAACAGAAACCTCTTTTGGCGCAGTTAACATCAATAAATCCAATAAAGGTTGTTTATTAAATGCCTCATATAATGTAGCCTACAGCTACTATCTTCTCATTCCTCAATAATAATCATGCAGCATCCAAATAATAGGCCAAATAATAGGCTGATCCTTTAAACAAGAAGATATCTTTTAAAAATGGATCAAAGCTCAATAAGCTAATCACCTCTGCGGACAGGACAAATGGAAGGGATGTTTATTTATTTATTTATTAGACATGAAAAGAACAAGTTCAGTCAAATGTGAGTGTCAGGGGAAGGGGACAACAAATACAGCTACAGCTTTCTTTCAGGAAATCCACAGATTAGCTGTTTAGTAAATCATTGGAACATACTATATTATTGACTTAGAAAAACATGTCCTATCCCTTCATGTGTTTTGCTTATTGTTAATTTATCTGGAGAATGGTGTGTGCTGAGTTTGACACTTAGCTGTTCACATTCATCTGCTGAAGGAAGAAAGTTAAATCTGCGTTCAACATGTGTAAGTATGAGATGATATTGTGACATCATAACTAGTCTGAAAGCCAACTGTGGTCCACAGATTATGCAAATTACACAAGTGTGATGTGGAAACCTTAAAAAACCCCAGTGCACAAACACTGAGTCTGAAACTTTTTAGGAGACATCTTGTGTCCAGGGTTAAACTTTTGAAATTAAAAAGATTTGCATATTTACAGATTCTGGATTGGTGGAGGGGAAGTAAATCTTATTTAAGAATTTTAAACTGAACCTTTTTTTAATTAAAATATAATCAAATAAATAATGCTGTATTATTATTATTATACCTTTACCAGCTGCAACATTAAATTGATGTAGCTACACATGAATGTATCAGTAATTATGATCCAATAATTTAGGCTATAATTCTAAAACGGGCCATTCTGCACAATGCCTACTTATGTGTTGATACTTTTGTGCTTTTTCTCAAGTGCATTTTTTAATGCAAGTTCTTTACTTGTAACAGAGTATCTCAACACTGTGGCATTGCTGTTTTAACTCAAGTAAAAGATCTAAGCAGGCTACTTCTTTCACTGCAGTATCAGACATAAATTATTATTCAGAGCAGAGTATTTTATGTATCTTAAACATAGACTGTAAACATGTCTGAAGGGGATCAATTATCCGTTTAGGTTGATGAAGTTGTTTTTCCTTATTATTTTCTTCCAAACTTCTTATTTTGATATGTGTGTGTGTGTGTGTGTGTGTGTGTGTGTGTGGCTGTAACAGAGCGTTATATCTAAAGTTACAACTAATAATCCAGTCATGACAAAAGTTGCGGGCTACATGTACCATGTGTGCGTGTGTGTTTATTGGCTGAAAGCTGGGGTTGCACGCGATGGTTGTGTTTGGTTGCAGCTAGTTTTTGTTTTCTCTCCTAATTGACTGGTCAGGTTCATATAGCTCAGTGTCCACAGGGAGGCTGTGAATGTGGGCCACAACTCCCCCGAGGGGTGGAGGGAGGAGACTGAGAGGCAGAGCTGAGAAATGTCTGCTCCATGCCAAGAGAAGCTGGAACTTAAAAGCTTCTTAACAATTAAATAAAGACAAGACACACATAAAAATACCACAATACAATACACAACAATTATGTATAACTGAAAGATTATAGATAGCCTTAACCAGAACTTAACCTTACATTTTCATTATACTTCACTTCCTTCGAGCCTTTTACAGTCCACCTTTTAATGTATGGTTTCAGGGTGTGGGTCATTTTTAAAGGGCATCAAATGACATTATTTTGAGTTATTTTGATTTTAATTTAAAGGATTTGCTCTGCTTTAGGAGAAATCACTAATATCATTTAAATTCCGTTACATCCTACGACAAAGCAATAACTTTGAGTATTTATTTATCCAAATAGGAATTCACCTGATGCCTACAAATCAATGAATGGACATACCCAATACATTTCAAAGCTCAGTGCGATTTTGGAACCTTTTAAAAAAGGAATCTGCTGTTTTCATTTGTATCATTAAAGTGATGTGTGTTTAATGGATTTAATAACAGATGGATCTAAAGTACAAATCTAAAGTAAAATCATACGCATGTCTTCCTGCCTATCATTATTAATGGAAGCATACTAATCCTCTGCATTCCCTTCACTGCACTGTCAATACAACATTATTTTGGGAAGAATATAAATGCTTTTCACACCTTTCACTCAAGAGGTATGTCTTTAAAATGTTAGCAGGAGATTAGAATCAAGCGATTTGCTTCAGAATAACAGATTTTTTCAGTTTACAATGAAATCAAACAGCTATTCCATGCCAAAAGGTATATTACACAGTGATTTCCAAATTATACAGTCAATTGCAATTGCACTGCAAGAACTCTCACACATCACTGCAGTAAAATGATCAGATTAAAATATTGTAATCAAATTCTCCGGGCACAAAACAAAAAAAGGAGAAAATGGTGTTTAACCTTCTGAATGAAGATGGAAACATGATGTCAGACTTCTTCCACATCCAAATTAACCTCCATTGATTTGCAAATCGCTGCAGTATAAACCTCCAGTGACTCCTCGTGCTATTCAGTGCATCTAAGTTCAACAGGCGCTGGTGCTCACCTGCTACTGCTTTGACTGCTGCCAGCTGCCAATTAACACCTATGGCATGTTAATTAGGCCGCAGAGTCTACTACTTCAGGAGACTTTTCAGACCCTTCACCACAAGTGCCTTTATTTTCACAAGAGCTTATGTGCAATCTGCATATGCATCTTGCATGGAGAATCAGGAGGAGGAAGCAAAAGTAGGATTCAAAGGATTTAGTCTTGGAGCTGCAGTCAATGGACTGAAAGTATCTGGAGATCATATGTAGTTTAATCAATTTAGAAACAATTAGACTATTGTGGGTTATAGATTTATGATAGTGGCAGTGATGGTAAGAGAACATTTGAGTTCAGTAAGTCTGAAAAGAGACTTAAATGCATATAGCACCCTAAAAAGGTCTTGAAATTGTGTACAAATCAAAATTTAAGCAAACATATTTGACAAACATATATATCATAATGATCGTCATATAACAGTCATAGTCAAAAGTTATTTAAAATTAATACCTTTTAAAGCCAGAAGGGGTAAGTGAATGTAAAATCAATGTATAGGTAACTTGATGTGTATCACAACAGTATCAAAGAAATGTGTTTAACCTCTAATATTAACATTGGGATTTATACAATATACACATGCTGTTCGGATTCTGCTGCTGCCTCGCACACAAGCACACATGGATGAGTAAGACAAACAAACCTCAAAACAAATTAACAAATGGCTGGCTCTTCTCACGCACAACCTATCATGATTTGTTTTTTGAGAAATCTGGAACCATTCAGCTCCGAGTAACGTACAGAACCTGCTGGAGTAACTCCTCGAGTCCAGAGGCAGTGGAATGTTTCAGAAAATTGGACAAATGCACAACATGGCATCATTAGTGCCAAAAGGGATACTGGAGGTGAAGTGGGTGTTTGGTGGGGAGAAGAGGGAGAGGGGGGAGGTGGTGTGTGTGTGTGTGTGTGTGTCTGTATGTGTGTGTGTGTGTGTAAGTGTGTGTGTGTGTGTCTGCTGTTGGGGGTTTAGGGGGGGTTCATGAAACGTTACTCAGAAAAGAAGAAAACCACCTAAAAGGCTTGAGAAACACAATGAGACATCAAAAGGAAAAACCTGAAAACCATGGCATAATAAGACTCATGAATAAGCTCAGATCCCAAAGGAACAATGTGTGTTTAAGTGTTTGTGATAGATCGAAAGCGAGAGAGAGAGAGAGAGAGAGTGTGTGTGTCTGAAGCTGTTCATCTGTCTCTTTTTTATGAAATGCCTCAGTTCCTTATACAAAATTAAATGTGTGTGTGTGTGTGTGTGTGTGTGTGTGTGTGTGTGTGTGTGTGTGTGTGTAACAGAATCACTCTAAAATCTCTGACACAGCAGGAGTACGTCCATTTTCCACATTAATGATTTCATTGCTTCGCATAATTGTTTTTGGTTGCAGTTCAAAGATGACAAACGTTTCATCTATTTGATGCACAAAACTAATTCACTAATTCACTAATAACAAAGGGAAAGAAAAGTGCTTTGCCTTTTAAAGAGGCTAAATGTTTGCAGTGTGGTTTAAAGTGCTGACTTTGTGAATTTAAACATTAATCAGATTTTTTTGCTCTAGTGATGGCAGTGTCAGTTGGTCCACCACTTTGGCCCAGACTAAAAAATCTCAATGACTACTGGATGGATTGCCATGCAATTTTGTACATAATAGTACATTCAAGTTCCCCAGAGAATAAATCCTAATGAGCCTAACCCTAAATCCCCTCAGGATGAATTCTTATATTTTTGGTGATGGCTTGACTTTACTAAGGCTACCCATCCAATAGTTGTTGACAAAACTGTGATTCTTAAAATGGAGCTTGAAGACAAGTCAGGGATGACTAAAGCAGCCATAATAACTTGTAGCCTGCATCTGCTGAAAGACTGAAGCTAAGCAGGTTTTAGTTGTAGAAAAACGACCAAATCGTCGTTTTAGCCACACAAAATTACAACTCATGTTTACGTTTATTGTGGCAGCAACCTCTAGTGGCCATTCAACTGAAAGATGGTGAAAGATTTATGACCCAATGCTATAAAAACTTATGCCATAAGAACAACCTCAGATGTATTTTGTGTTCACTGCTATCAGAAAGATGGTCATGTATTATAAATAACCATGAATTGGCTATTGGGTTGGGTGAAAAGATAGTAAGTTAGCTGCTTTTCACCCAGGAGGCCAGCCTTCGGTTCCCGTGTGAAACAAGATTGATTAATGTTTTAATAAAGTTTCATAGCTAGCTAACTATATTACCCTTAAAGGCATTGACAGCCCCCCATAGCCGCTAATCCTTACCCTAACCTACACCGGGGTGTGTGCCTTAACCTAAGTCAATGATTGTATACATGTTGACCGGTGAACCCAACAGCTGTACAAATCGACCTCACGACAGATGTTCTAGCAGCTGGGGTTCACCTTATTTGTGTTGGTGTGGTCTCCACATGTTTATGTCATGTAGCGAAGGTCCCGTGAATTTCCAAAACGTAGGTCTGGTCAGGAAACAGAGTTCGAAATTGTCATTTTGGTTGGCATGGAGAAACGCCACTGGTAGGGGCGTTATTATAGGATACGCTCATATGAGTAATATTTGGAGGCTAGTTAAAACAACCTATGTTGTTGTTTAGGTTGGAGGACTTGTTGTTTGTCCAGTTACTTAGATTTATGACCCAATGCTATAAAAACTTATGCCATAACAACAACCTCAGATGTATTTTGTGTTCACTGCTATCAGAAAATATCTGCATGCTAATATGTTAAACTAAGATGAGCATGATACTACCTGTAAAATATCCACGTTAGCATTGTCATTGTTGCTTTGGCGAGGGGAACACGGTCGTGTGTTAGTGTGTGCACATGGGTGTGTGACCACAGCTAATCTTCTACTACTGGACCCATCAGCCTAATATTTTTGTGCACCTTTATTATGTATGCTTGTGGTTGCATTGATTCACAATTTTTGAAATATCTATTTTATTAACTGAGCTTATACACATTTAAGTAAAAAATTCATTCTAAGGGATAATGTTGGTCTAAGTGTCTTTACCCTGAATGAACACTGACTAAACTTTGGTGCACCAGATGTCTTTGAGAAGTAGATCTCAACACAAAAGCAAAAAGAAAAAGAAAAAGAGCACAAAGATGGAGGAAAAACAGAGTCATCTGGGTTCTGCATGCTCACACAGTGCTGTGACTCATTAGCTGTGTGCTTCATTGTTTTTTGGGGGGTAACACATTTCCATGTTTTTTCTCTGTTTTATGGATTGTCAACAAATTTTTTTTGTTGGCCTCTGCTTTTGAGTTGACCCCCTTCTCTGTGTGTTATGACATCATTTCCCTATTGTAAGGCGATATCTGCTTTGAATACAAAGTAAAGTGATACTGTGCCAGAAAAGTTAAGGGATACAGCTTTAGTCCCTCCAGTAAACAATGAGAGACCAACCTACTATCTACTACCACACTGTTGACATGTTAGGTGGGTAAAAGCCCCTCCTCTCAAAAAAGGGAGTGAATCTTGAATGTGTTTATTGCGTGTGTGGGTGATGGTTTTGTATTAATGCATCAGGTTATCAAACGTAGCCAAAGAGGGCAGAGACAGCAAGAGTTATGGATCATGGTTTATCATCACCACAATTATTTCTCCCATCCTATATTGTCAGTATTTATACAAAAAAGTACAATGATCAGGATGGTTATAGCTACATTTCTGATTAATGTCATTTAAATTTAAAGGACACCATCAAAGGACGCACTGAGTCGAGAAATGCGGGCAGAAAGATCATTGCCCAGATATTGTGGCACTGGACTTGAGAATGTAGGGACTTTGACAGTGTGGGAAAGTAGAGATGATGAAGAAGATTAGAGTGGGAAGAAATAGCAGGAATTCCCCTCACCCCTATAAGAACAAAGCTGATTGTGAGCAACAAGATTGTCCTTATTAAAATGACACTAAAGTGCAATTCAACAGAGCAAATAAACAGCAAAATACACAAAACATCATTAATAATTACAAAAAAGACAACAATTTAAAACATATAATATAGTACCATGTGTTTACTATCTAAGCCTCAGATAGCCTCAGGGAAAATACGTCTTGAACTGCTCAGATTTTAAGTTGTCCATAACTTTCCCTGGTGGCCAATCCTCAAACAGGGGAGATGCTGGGTGAGAATCTAAGATGACTAAATTATTGGTTAACTACTTTAGAGTACACTACAGTAGAGTATCCAAATAGGATTTTAGTAATTTAATCCCTCATTCACCTCTAAATGTGCTGAAAAGTGGTATCATTCCAAAAATGTATACAAGAGTAGAGTATAGCTTCAAAAACAAGGAATAGAGCGCAGGAAAGTTAAGTGGTGTAGAAACAGCAAGGTAGAGCAGAAAAAAGAAGAATATGTTGAAGTAGAATGGAGGCTTTATAAAGTTAAAAGTCACAAAATCAATTAAACATAGCTGTGCCTGATTATTGCAGTATAAAGCGTGAAGTCTGGGTAGGTGAAGCAGCAATACTAAATGTTGCTCTTGTTAGCATGTTCTGCTTTATAATAAACACTATGACAAAATCCAAAGAGTCCAAAAAAGACTGATTTGATAAATATTGCTGCCCTATGTCTCTCAAGCAGGACCTTTTATTTATCTGGACGTCAGGGAGACCAGAGGGACCCTTTTGCCTGAGGCTGCTACGATGCAGTCCAGCTCTTCATGGGTTAAAAGATCTGAGGAGGAGCTGGAAACCAGGTCTGACTGAGCTTTAAGAGGCATCACCTTAAAATCAATCATAAAGCTATAACTAGCAATTTGAGTAATTGCCAGTGTAGTATAATCTAAATAGGATTTTAGTAATTCTGTACCTCATCCACCTTTAAATGTGTTGCAAAGTGGTATACAGTCATTTTCATAATTTCATCATTCCAAAAATGCATGCCAGCTGGATTTTACCTCATTCGGTCCTGAAATTATAAATAATACCTTATTTCTTTTTTGTTGTTGTTGTTACTTAACACGATTAAAGGAAAAGCACTGTTGAAAATTGGTTTATGTTACGGTCTTAGATCTGACAGCATGCATGGTGTGGAGTTTCTATGTCCACACACACACACACATACACACACACACACACACACACACACACACACACACACACACACACATCGCTAAAGCACAGGACTGGGGACTTGAGTGGCAAACACTCAGCAGGCCTGCCCAATTTTCAAGGCGATTTCCTAACTTGAGAAAGAGCGGGCTGTGAATAATTGTGGTGCTCTTCATGCTTGTGATAATAATGTTATTCTAAAGGGGTGAAAGTGGTACAAATAGTGGAAAAAACACTTAAGAAGAAAAAAAAGAGAAGGTAGGACATGTAAGAAACCACATACTAACTTCTTGCCAAATTACTTATCTATCGTAGGGTTTCATTTACTCTGACAATTAAAGCAACATAAGGGTTTCAGTAACACCCGTATATTTTCTCTAACAGGCCATGTGGTAATGAACACTACCGAGCTTGAGAAAAAAAGACTTTTGAGAGGAGCACAAAAGAAAAAAAACAAGTCCCCACTTTACACATAAATGGTCATTTTTAGATCATTGTAACAACTAATTGTCACCCCCAGACAGTTCATTAAACTTATAAGTCATTTTTGGTACACAAACCTAAATTTATCACACTGGCTCACTTTCATGTTCTATTCGTCTATTCAAACTAATCTTTTGCTCAGAATAGTCTTTTCTTTAACTAGATAGCACTGAGATCTCATTTGTATATCTTTTTGATATCACTTCAGTCTGAATTGTTGCTCCTAAAACCCCCTTAGGAGAAAAGATGAGAGGGATTGAGTTTTTGAGAATTGGGTAATACAAATGGATACTGAATTGAGATTACAACAGGAGAAATGGAAGAGATCTGATGAGTTGTCTTGGTCATTGTTGCTAAAAAGCAGTTAGAAGCACTAGGGAGATGTGACTGAGTTTGGTGGTACTGAACAAGGGTAAATGCTTGGAGAACCTTGTTAAAGGCCTGTGCTGAGCTGGATTTGAACCCTAGTCCTGCTGTTCAAAGGGCCACAACAATGCCGCTGCACCATCCAGCTCCAACTAACAATGACAAACTGATTGTCTTCAAAGATAATACAATTTTCCATCCTATTCAAAAGCGTAAAAATACCATATCCACCAATAAATTTCTCAAAATTCTACTCAGATAAAGGTGTAAAAATATTCCATAGTGCATCAATCATGTATCAAAAGGAAAAGTGCTCATTTTGCATGACATTGTTGAATCTCAGTTCTTGCGTGCTTTTAATCTCTAAACATCATGTCAAAGTGGTGCGTGTTCCAGTTACGCTGGCTGTGACTACCTTAGCAAATAGGAAAACATGAAATTTTGAAAGTGCATTACTTTCAGTGACAAAATATATTTGATTCTTCATCTCAGTAACTAGTAGCAGGGTTTAGATAAATAGCAATAAATATAATAAATACAATACAGGATTTGAAATTCCGGGTTTAAAGTCCCCTAGAAAGGAAATACTCAAGGGCAAGTACCTCAACATTTGACTTAATTAAGGTACTTGAGTAAAATCACTTTATTTTCCACCCCTAAGTGGGGTCACTAAGACAAAACTGAGACATATCTTGGAGCTTTTTTCCCCCCACATTCTGGAGACTTAAATAACACTTATTTAAGATCATTTCAACTTTGAGACCTCTTCTTGGATTGTGCTTTCTCATGAGAGTAAGCAAACCCAATATGTCACAGTTACATTTTCCACCGATAGTCCTTACTCTTAAAGTTTTATCTGTAAAAGTAAAAATACAAAAAATAAATCCTACCTGTATTATTTTCATTACAACGAAATAACAGTCTGATCTTACATTACACTGTAATATGAATGTGAGCAATGTTGGTTCTGATTTCCCTGTCTTACATGGATCATCAACTGGTGAGGATGCTGACTTTTTATCTAATATGCTACTTATGCTGTGAAATCAGACACCCATTGTTTGAAAAAGTCATAAGTCTGCCACGTTATCATATAAACGTGTAAACTGCATTATGTGCAGATGTGAGAACCGAAAGATTGACAGTTATTACGACTGAAAGATGGCAGACATATACTTTATATATTATAGTATGTTAGGATAATTAGTTGTTGTCGACTGCTGGTGGTTTGCTTTTTTCCATTGAACCAAATGAGTATATTACTGTGTTTCACTTTGTTTGTGTGGGTTGGGTTGGTGGTTGAGTGTACCTTTGTGTATGACAGAGAGAGAGGAAGCATGTGTGTACGCTTTCAATGTTTTGTCTGTGGTTTGAGTGCCCAGACTATTCTCTCATTCTGTCTGCGTGGAAGTTGTGTGTGCGCATGCATGTGTGTGTGTGTCTTCGTAATACCTCAGAGAGTGCTCTACCGGCTGTCTGTGTATGAACTGAATAATGCATCAGGAGATTCCCTTCCTCTCTCCCTCTTATTTCATTTCTTACCCCTGTCACCTTCCCCCGTCTTAACCTCCAGTCTCTCAATCATTCATTTGTTTTTCTAATATTCACCTAGTTACATGACTTTTGTTCTGTGTCTCATCCTCTGCCATCAATTTGTATCATCACCCCTCCTCCCTACTCTTCTCTTATCCCCACCCTCTATCACTCAGCCCCTCCCAAGCCTACTCATGCGTAAGGTAATGGGGTGAAAATGCCATGCTCTCAGTGAAGCCTCTGCACGCAATAGTGCTGGGATTGTGTGAGAAGGCCAGCAGACATGATGCAGCCCCACATGGCTGTGGCATGAAGCCACGGAAGTGTAAAAAAAACAAAAAAAAAACACAATCCCTGTTTTGGCTCAGCCGAAACCATGGCAACCTTTCACACAGATGAGGGATTTTTTCACTGCCATCACCAGGGTCAATCAAGCGGGTCAAGGTGAAATGGCTGCCACTCACGCAATGCCACTCTTAAAGGGGGAAGAACTGGAAGGAAAGCAAAGTGACAGAATGCACTGAGAAAAACAAACATAGCTGAGCGACTTTCCATTCAATTAGAAGGGCTCCTAATGAAATCTGTAGCTCAGAAATCCCTGGGCATATTTCTTTTAAACACATTGATTTAAAGTGGTGATTACTGCCGAGGCTGAGGGAGGAGGAGTGGGTTCAAATCACACCCATCACTCATTCTCTTTTGATTTTCAGAGCTCACTCCTCAAAGGCCAGCCAGCTTGCTCCACTTTTTTCCCCCCGGGTCCCCTGCAGACGCGGTCTCCACACCTCTGCTGATGCTGGTCTCCTTTCAGGGGTGGTTGTAATGAAACCCTCGCCCTCTGATGTATGTTCCTCCGAGGCAGCGGGCCGTGTGGGCCAGGCGGCTGAGCAAGTGAAGGCCTCTCCATTACAGACGGGTTAACGTCTTGTGTCAAGCTTTGGCCGCCATGGCTGCAGTTGTGATAACAACGTAATGACTTTCTACCTCTGATTACCAAAGAGTCCGAAATATGCAGGATCAAAGTAAATAAAACAGAGTAGCACCTTCGGCTAGAATAATAAACCCCCTTAGAAGTGGTGCATGCTAGGAGGATTACTCATATTTTTTCATCTAATTAGGACAATATATCATTTACATTTCACATGGTGGAAAGGGGCCAAATGGTGAGGCCCAGGTTACACAACATGGGGTAAGTTAAAGATCATGAGGAGCCAAGGAAAATTAATCAAATACATGAAATATACAGAGTATGTTCAATTATTTTAATAAAAAGATGACCATTTTTCATCAGTGGATGTAATTGTAGTTGTAGCTTGCACCTTGAGTAATATAAGACAAGAAATCAGTCAAGATCTATTGCAGTTTCTTCTTTAAATAGACAACTGAATTGGAGTGCATGTCATTCTGTTAAATAGGGTTCTTGATATGAGTGTGTGTGTGTGTGTGTGTGTGTGTGTGTGTGTGTGTGTGTGTGTGTGCATCTCACAGGGTGCGGGTGTCTGTGTGTGTGTGGTCCCAAATTTTACGGGCACTATGGGGGGCTTTGAGTAAGGAGGCCTCTTGGAGAACCATCACTCGCAGTGTTAATATCTGTTTCCCATCTTTCCAAGTGGCTCTTGAGGAACTGCGGGTTTCCCCTATTGCATTTTCAAAAAGGGGGAAAAGAGGGAAAAAAGCCCTTTCTTATGAAATTACAAGTACTTGAAAAGATCTAATGTGGTCTTAATTGTCTCACTGCGTTTGACAATGAGCATGGAGGGAAGCCTTGGGGTTGTAGGGGTGTTTCTCAAGTATGTTTCAAATTGCAATAGGGAGTGCTACAGAAAATGGGCTTGGCTGTGTTGTGTGGCTTTGTTGCCTTGAACAGGATAAGAGGTGTAATGAGGCACTTTTAAAAAACAAAAATTCCTTGAATGACAAGCTTGAATCTGGAGTTAGGCCTAATCACACAGTGTCAACATATCTCGTGTAACCCCGCTTGAAAATATCCATCCACAGAATATAATCAAACATTTGTTGTTTTTTAAAGACTTAAAATGACCTATGTTACATTTACCTGACAATGACCTGGCTGTGTGAATGCTGTCTGTTAGGAACAATGGTGAAAGTATCGTAATGTTAATGAAAGCACCATAAAATCACATAGCGAGGAGGTCATGGTGAATGGATGAGTCAAAAAAGTTTGCGACTAAGACACAGGATAGCACTGCTTTTATAATGTTTCCTAACAGCAGTCAAGTCTTGGTTTTTTTTAACCATCACAAAGATCTTTCCCTAACCTTAACCAAGTGGTCTGTGTGTCTAAACCCTATAACACTAAAATCATGGTAAAAGCAGATCAGAATAGGTCATGAGAATAATTTTTAACCAGTCTGGAAAGCACTGACAAATAATGTCATCCTGTGTCAGATCAGAAAACATGACTGAAGGTCATTTCATGAAAAATTTAATATACTGTCGTTTAGTTTGGAGGACTTGATTAAATATCTTTCAAGGACATTATAGTTGACACTAAATCAGTCCGCTGGGATCTGAGAGGATTGTGGTTTCATTTTTAATCACAAACATTTTGGCGTGTAGCACCTTAAAACTATGTCCATTTGGCTGTGAGCTCGGGTCACAGGTTGTATATGTCCACAACTTGTGAGCAGTTCTTCTAAAGAGGAAAAATTAAAGACAGTGAAAACATTAATAATGTAGCAGAAATGTTTCTTTTCCTATCCAGTGAACCATCTCACAGCCCTTCACTCAGATTAGAAACCATTACCCCAACTCCACTTCCCACTCCAGGAAGCAGGGCTGTAGGTCGCAATAATGCTGGTTTTATGTGTGAAATATGTTTGATTGGTTAATATTAGGCACAAAAATAAAAATGTACAAATCAACCAATATAATCTAAATTGTTTCACAAAAAGAACAAGCTCTTCTTTTAGTGTCTTTCACACGTTGATCTCTTACCTCACACACCAACAAGTCTAGGCAAGCTTGTGAAACCCACAGGAACCCAAACCAAGGCGAACCCAAAAAAACTGTCTGAACTGCTCTGAGATATATGGCCACCCCTGCTGACAAGTTTCTTCTTTGCCAGCTGCTGAAGCCTAATTAGCCATTTCAAAAGTTACAATGCCAGAAGAGATGTCTTTCCATGTATGTGAATTTCCCTCACCGGTCATTCGCTTCAACATGTTTCCCGCCCTCCACGACTACAAATCTGCATATGGCGCCCATCTGGGCCTTCATTCATCAACATTCAGGGTACTGAGGTGGTTATCTGATGAGAGGAACACACAAGGAAATCTGGCAGGCCTTTTTTGCTTACTGTGTGATCGACTGTGTTGACAGACAGTCGGTTTGATAAATAAATGTGTGGCACCCCACGTAGCTCAATCGGGTTGATACAGTATACACAAGTGTTTTTGTTATTTTCCTGTTGAACTGTGAAAAGCACCGCTATTGCACGAGATGAAACAATGAGAAAAGTCTGTGCCCATTAGATTATTTAAAAATGAAAGAACAGCCTTTGGTCTACAAGGGATTTACAGCTTACAAAAATAGACACATGCACACATACACACACAAATGCAAACAAAATCATTACTAATTGGATTAAGGCAGGTCTTTGGGCTGATTCACTGACCATAGAGGCCTTGTCCTCTGATAAGTAGGGATCTAACCAGCGTTGGTTGTCTGTGTACTGACCTCTACAGTCGCTGAGTGTCCACTGACACCTGACACAACCAGCTTATTCTCCCCACTGGAGCCTAATGTCTGCTGATGGCGGAGACCACCATCCCCTCTTTAGTTTGGGTGCAGTGGGCCGCGTACACATGGGCCAAGCAAGTCTGTCACCCTCCATCCACCCACTTCTCATTAGGACGAGACAACCTGTTCCTGTGCAAATTACTTTTGCTGTATTCTATGCGGGTGGTGGCACAGGGGTTTCCCACTCACTGGATGATAGATAATAATTAGGCCCGGGGCTGTGCTAAAATACCCTCAGAGTCTGGTTTGGGTTGGATTTATACAAGCATTTAACATTATGTGGCTTTTAGAACAATTTAGAAAAATTATACCCCACTGTTAGTGGTCCTAAGTTGTGGTTTTTCCCATTACATAGAGCATGTGCACGGCAAGAGCATGTAGCAGCATGAAACCGGCATGATATTAATAGTATGCACGGCAGCAAATTTGGCAGGGATGTGGCTAGAGACCCCACCAACAGCGCTGTAGTTTTCCCATGCTTTATACAGTATATAACCTACAGCCTGACTGATTTATCATTATAGTTTTGGATCCTGGATTAGCTGCAATATTTGCAATTACTTAATGATTAATTGCTCTTGTGCTTTTTAGGGGCTCAGATAGAAGGATGGTGGGTTATTTGAGTGAATGGAACAACTCAGGATCCATTATTTGAAACTAAAGAGGTGAAATTTAAGTAAAATTATTCGACTTTTAGTGAACTTTAGTACTCCTTGGTATATATTTTACAAGTTTTATGAGCTCTGCTGGAGGGATGAACACTGTACTTTAAAGGATATTCTGTCATTTGCTGTTTTGATGATGGTGGTGTTTAACATGTTGCTCCAAAATCTCTCATAGGGGCTCCTTGGGCCCAGTATATGGAGGAATCTGTTTCTCCTCTCATTTATTCAGGTTTTTTACCATTCTAGCGGCATCGCTCAAGGGATAGCAGTGTCTGGTGGTAAGCAGGTCCACCACTTTGATCCTGACTGAAATATCTCGACAACTATGTGATGAACTGCCATGAAATTTTGTACAGGTATTCATTTTCCCCAGAGGACAAAGCCTAATGACAGTGGTGGTCCCCTCTAGTGGCCATGAGATTGACATTTATGGTTTTGAGTGACTACTCCTGAATGGATTGTCATGTTTTGTACTGAGTAGCAGATGTTAGCATGCTATCAGTCTGAGCTAAGATGTTAAATATGGGAAACATTATAACTTATACACTTAACATCAGCATGTTGTAAGCATCACCTGTATGTACAAATATATTAAAAAATATTTTTATTAATGTTGTGATACTGATGTCAACCATACTGCCCATCTTGACTTGCAACTAACCAAATCTACTGTAAATCTGTCTCATTCTACCAAGTTAACCTGGGTCAGTTCTGATGTCATTCATCACAGGCCTGGCATGAATAACCATATGTACCGGAGATTTAGGCCGCTGTTGGGGTGAGCCATTCTGACTACCTAGGACTGTCTGGAGTATACTCTTCTTCATATTGGAGTGCGCACACGCACAAGCAGAAACCAATATAAAGTGTTACACACACTTGCCTGTATGCACTTATTATGCACAAGTAATGAGTTAATTGCACTGACGCTGGAATTGCTTTTAGATGTAGCCTATATTTTATGATGCTTAATGGTTCAATGTCATGACTAGAAATATGAAAACAAATAGGAAATGAGTGTTGTGGAGCACAAAGTTAACCAGCAGTAATGTTTGTCAGCTGCCTGGTGTTTGCCTCACAAGTTGGTACAAATAAAAATTCATCAAATGTAATCAAGTGCAACAAGTTGATAGTATAAAACACGATCAAAAGGAGATGACTGCAGCTTTGCAGCAGTGTATGGAAGCACAGCACGCCACATTCAAAGCCAGGAACAGGATTCTGTCAGTTGGATCAGTGGGAACAAACAGCAGTGTGAGTGGATGCTCAGCCTACTACATGTCAACAGACCAACATCAAATGTTGAGAGTATTTTGTTGAAATTAATCACTTTTGCCATTTCTCCCTCACACATAGTCCAACAGCAAAATGTTAAATAAGATCAATCTCTCTTTTTTTGCACATGCTCATGCGACAGTCCCATCCAATTATGGTTAGGCAAAATGGGGGATGATGCTCATTACGATGGGTGGAGAAGCTTTCTCTACTCCTCTCCTTCACTTTTTGACAGATGCTATAATTCATAATGTGAGCGGAAGATTGGTGCATGTTGAATACCTAGCATAGCCTACACTCTCATTTGACTTAGCCGGTGGTCCGTCTGAATTATGGTTAAGGAAATGTTTTGTGCATGTGTGTGTTTTTAAGTTTTAAAAGGACAGAAAGAACCACTCTCGACAAAGCTATCCTTAAAACATCTATTATGTCCTGCCTCGTGAGCTGTCTATGAACACCACATGTTGCTGGTCAACGACAAGAAAAATACGACTTTATGAATCACTTGTGGCAAGTTTCTCTGTGTCTGCTCTTGCACAAACACACACATAAACACACATATAAAACCACACACATACGTTTGCAGTGGCCAACGTGAGACACCATCATTCAAGTAGATAAGCTGATAAGCTGTAAATGTGTGTGTGTGTGTGTGGGGGGGGGGGGCATTATTGTCTTTTTTTCTGTGATAAGAAAACAAGTATTGCACACACTCGAAACTCAAATTGTCTTTACATCATAAAGCTAACATCTGTCAGCAGTGAAATGAGCAGCACATTTCTATCGCCATGGATTTAAAATGTAAATATGTACATGTTCACACAAAGAGTGAATGACTACTTAGTTTTTGTAGTGTTGTCTGTCTAGC
Organism: Micropterus dolomieu; assembly: GCF_021292245.1. Classification (NCBI taxonomy): domain Eukaryota; kingdom Metazoa; phylum Chordata; class Actinopteri; order Centrarchiformes; family Centrarchidae; genus Micropterus; species Micropterus dolomieu. The sequence continues at coordinate 6,827,557 of NC_060162.1, read as the reverse complement.
CAAAGCCGAATATATCTTCCACCTATGTGCCATTGAGTTTCATCATTGTCAAAAAATGTTTAAAAACGCATCAATCAGCCACACCGTTGCACTGGTTTCTTCATGATGAACATGGGGCATTGCAGGTTTCAGTCAGTTCTACATCAACCTGTTGCTGTAAATACTAACAAACGCAGCAAACCCACAGCCAAAATTGTCCCCAAAAAGTACACTACTTACTCAAGATTTGCTAAAAACTACAGCTCCCAGCTGTTTTAGGAAATTAATATTTTTTAAGCTTTACGTCTTCAGTGGGAGCCGAAGGGGGGGCTAAGTGACACAGACTGGGTAGGAAAGTTGGAAAGCACTGAAATATGGACTGATGGTTTTGGTCTTTTAGTGGGATTTGTTGACAATGAAAAAAATATAGAATATAAATGTCTATAAAAAACAACAATTCAAAAATGCTCCAGAGATTTGAGCATAGTCAGCTGCATACTCGGGTGATAATTGTCTGAGGGCTTGTTACCATGAGCAACCCTACATTACATGTAGTCATTGTACCTGTTGTTAATTTTAAAAAAAAGATTAGTGGACCTCTAAATACGTGTACTAGTTTATTATACCGCTGAATTTTCCTAAAAGTAATTATTTAACAGGCAACATAGAATCTTCTTAACATTTGGGCCCATAGGCTGTAACCACCATCTGAATATCATAATACTGTTTATACTCTTGCTTTCTTTGTCTTGGTGTATTACACAGCAGATGGTCAACAGAACTTTTGAGCACAAGAATAAAGAGAAGGTGTATTCTAAGTCTCTTATTCCACTGCTCAACTATTTTCTTTCTCCTTCAGATATCCTTTTAAATAGATGCAGCTGTTATTTTAACCAGTTTGTATATTAAAAGTAAATATATTTTTTAAGGTAACTTCACAATTATTACTTAATGTCTTGTCTTTTTTCTATACTTGTTTCATTGGTGTTGCTTTCTGTTCAAATTAAGGACATTTACACACCAATGTTTATTGCATTGCTCTCGTCCCTGGATTTGCCAAAACACAAACTTAAATCAGTCTTGTTCTAACTGTAAAAAAATGTATACTGAGCACAGTTATAGTTGCACTTTCCATGATTCTTCCAGTCAAGAGCCTTAGTTGGATTCACTGTTCTTACCAGAAAAAAATATCTCTTCCCCACCGAATAATTCAAAATTTTTGTGTTAAGCGTGTCTGACCTCAAAATGAGAGCCAGACCTGCTCATTAAACCAAACAATAAAAGTTATAAAGTAATAAAGTAATAAAAACTGATAATTGTTTGGTTCAACTTTCCAGCTAAACAATGCTTTGAATCACTCATATCAAACAGAATATGTCTTCAAGAATATGTTTGATTGGTCCCTGTTGAAAGACTCAAAGTCCACTGCTGCCACAAACCAATATGGGATGTAAATCAATGTCGCCATGTGCTGAAACGCTCCATCAAGAAAACTGACCCAGAAAAGTCAGGCATCTTTGAATCTACAAGACTTCCACAAAAGGCAATTTTGTATGTTGCCAATCATTTTGGGTTCTCTTGGAGTTTATGACTGGTGCCATGCTAAGCTATAAACCCAATGACAGTGGACAAGTCATTCATAATGTAAGAAAAAACAACCTCAGAGCACCCAGTGCCTGGGGACACAGTAACAAACAAAAATGCAATGGAAACTTCAAGTACTGTCTAAAATTCTACAGCACATCTAATGCATTGCAAACGACACCTGAGATTTGGCATTTACCCCAAACAACAAATCAAACAATGATCAAGTAATAAACTTGCTGGTTAAGATGACCTGGTTCTGAATCTGGATGAAGCCGGATGTGGTCTTTTGATGAGGCAAAGTGTGAAAACATTTGGATATATAATATGCAGGATTATGTGCTTGGATTATTGTGTGTACATAAATATAATTATCCTAATACTTGAGGTTTCCTTTCCATTTGATTTTCATTTTAATTTATTTTATTTCTATTTATTGAACAGCAATAATTACTATTTATGTCCACTTGGGGGCAATAAGCTGTAAACACAACATTGGCTGTGGCTTATTTACACATCAAGCAGACATGAGCAACATTAGAATTCATTAGTCATGTAAGTCTAAAATTCACTCTTCTTTGTTTTGCTGCCCATCATCTCCTGAAGGAGATATCTCTCTCTTAAGCTGCTAAATAGTAGCTAACATTGTCAATCTGCCGTAATGGCGAGGAAGCGTACAGTAGGTTTTGTGAGAGAAAAATTCTGCCTGCTGCTGCTGGAAACAACAGGAGAACAGCAGAACAGAACCAAAGCTGTAAAGTTAAGGGCCCTAAAAGCAAAACAATGACCTTAGAGACACTAAAACACTCAGAGTCAGGTGTTCATTTTCTGCTGGTTCTATGAAGAACCCTTTCACATTAAATAGTAAATTGATTCATTTTTAATATAAACATATTGATTAGAGCAGCTTTAAGTTTTCATTTGGCACTCTTTGATACATATTTCAGTCACTGATGGATGATTTCTTGCCCTTAAGATATTAATTTACTTATTTTGAAGTGGTTATTTTGTTATTGAAAGTAATGTCATTAAAAGTTTTACTGTTATTCCAGCCTATTTCCTAACAGCAGAATGAAATATATTTGGTACGTCCTTAGTAGTATGGTATAATTACATGCTCATTGAGCCCATTAACTGGGCACTAGAGTTGCTTCTAAGAAAAGATAAACATCCAAGACATCTATTATGAAGAACTGAAAACTTCATTAAAATATAGATTATAGTAACAAATTGATCAGCTTACCAAATAATTACAAAGTAGATTTCATTATAGTTATGGGTGGAGACTAACTGTGCTCATACTAGGAACAATACATATTTCCACTGAACATGAACTGGAAAATAAAAGAGAGAAAATGAAGAAAAGAAAGACTGATAAAAGAGACAATGTATCCCAGCTGAGTAATGTAAGTGGCAGATGAATTGAAAACAATATCCCATCCACTAGGCTAGCCAAATTCAGTTACGGATTTCAGCTTTAACCTATTGGATCCCTGGAGCTGTTTTGAAGGGAGTGAGCAGGAAAGCAAACAGTATTAATCCTCAAAAAGTTCAAAATATCTTCCTGTCATAACAAAGGATTGAGCCCTTGTTCTGCGCAAAGTCTGCAAAATAATATTAAGTGCAGATGTGAAGGAAGATGGAGGCATAAACACTGGGCCCTGTCTTTTCTAAATGTTTAAAAATGAGCCCTAATGCAGAAGGGCTGTGGGTATTTGCCCAGCTGTTGGATAAATAAGCAGAGAGATTCAAAGGCTGGATAACCTCCGCCAATGCCCATCAAACCAAACAGATGAGAGACCGAAGTAATCTGCTCCATTCTCAAATGGGACAACACTGACTCCAATTAGCCTTCAGTCCCAGATCCACAGGGGGAAGCGGGTGGAGATCTGAACAAGAAATGCTGTGATCTCCCTTATTTAACTGAATGCATTCAAAAGATAAGAATACACCTTTTTGGTGTTTAAGCAACATTCCTTTCCTTTTCATCAAGGTCACATAGGGACTTCACAATGCTTAACAACAATGTTTTGCCATGTAATGCAAGACTTTCAGGCTCTCCATGTAATTAAACCACAACAGTTAATCAAAGTGGATCAGCTGTTTAATTTACAAACACTGATGTCATAGCCATATGATTCAGCTTGCTGCATCATGGAGCATCGTGCACTGTGATGACATGCTCTCCTCGACTGGCTGTTGGGTAGCGAATGAACTACTGCATCCTTGCTCACATTTGGAGCGAAAAGGCTTTGATTCGCACAAATAATTGGCAGCAGGATCCTTCTGGAAATATGTAGGACATCTTTCAAGAGATTCAAGAAATGTTTTCACTACTGTTGAGCTCACTGGCACTGGTTCTGCGCCAGATTTGAGGGGACGGAGTGCACCGAGCAGTAATTAAAGCGAGGTGGAAGAAGTGAGCTGACATTCATCAGGACTGAAGGGGGGAGAGCTGATGCTGAGCTCTGCGCCAAACCAACAGTCTAATTCTTCATCTCCAGTTATTTTCTTGGCCTTTCCTCCTTCTGGAGCTTGTTTCGTCATGGTACGGCCAGTTTTTTTTTAGCGAATCTCATACTTCCACATTTAATCCTCACTATTGATTGTATAAATACAATTTTCAAAGTTATTATGTAATCAAATGTATGTTTTGCTGCTGGAAACTTCAAAGGGCCTGCCGTTTCTGAAGACACTGCATGACGCTGATGTAATAATTTCCTTGGGATATTTAAAATAAACACATTAGGCCTGAAAGAATTCAAAACTTGTCTTGGACCATAATGTCTGGCTTTTTGATTGGCATGAGGCGTGGAATGCCACTTTTCAGTGGAAAGCAATGGTCGCCTTTAACAGCCTGCGTTTTCAAGCTCCCATGCAGTGCAAATTATAGGATAATAGGGTGCAGGCAATTGCAGACTCTGTTTATTCAATCCATTTCTTCACAAGTTCCCATTGCCTTTTTCCTTCTCCCTGCCGTGTGTGTGGTGGTCCTCTGATCCTGCTGACCCTCGCCATGTGTTTTCACTTTCTGCTCTGATCTCAGCTCTGCGACCAGCGGGGAACCAAATACAAATTGAACAGTAACCATTCACAGGCCACTCTTTTTCATACCACTGTTAAACCCGCTTTGTCTTCCCCAGGAGGAGCTCGGGGGATGGATGTCCCCAGTTTGGTCACGGTGCCCTGAGTCTCTTCCCCCTAGCAGCCATCAGGACTTGTTGTAGACGTCCAACAACAATGCGGTTTACTGCAGTTCATAGCACATTTGACATCTTTTAAATCTACATCACATTTTCCCCCTAAAAGAATCAACAGGCCACAAAACACAAGCTAAAAATGAAAACCTTTAAATGTGCTCAAAGCATCTAGAATGACAAGCCCTAGGCCCAGAGAAAACACTACAGAAAGGAACAAATCGCCAGTGTTTGGGTGGTGTGCTTTTTATTATTTCAGTTAAGGTGAAGTTTTCATTAGTCCCATAAGCCCCCCCTTTTGAAAGCACGGCCCTTTTCTGTGAAACTCGCTGGACAGCAGCCGCTCACAAGTGGCAGGGTATGTTTGTTCAGCTTTTATTGGGAGATGTGGTTTGAAGAAGTTAAAAAGAACCCTTTTGTTGTTCTTGGGGTTCATATTTTCTCTGGAGTTGCTCCACGCGCAGTGTTTGCTCCCTTGACTGAAAAAGAAATCGGTAAAACCTGAATGCAATAACTCACCTAAAGTGAAGACAAACTCTCAGAAGACTCCACGGATAATCTTTCAGATAAGATATCAATCAAGCAGGGTGAAAACCAGAAGGCTTTTAGGTGACTGCCAGAATTCCTGTTTAGTTTAGCTTCATGCTTTAAATACCCAGCTAAGACTTAGCGAACAATTTGGTTACCTAACATAATGTATCCACAAAACACATAGATCAAGACTTGTTCCAAAGCCGTGATGTTTGATCAAATGATACAGTACCGATAACATCTACCGGCTATTGCTGTAATATCAATCACAACAGGACATGCTGATATGCTGCAACCATGTGCATTAAACATCCCTACATATGGGTTTGAAATATGATTTTCAATGATATTTTCTTCACCAGGATTCTTCCTGTGAGCCTCTTTATTAGAGTAAAAACACATTCATCACCTGTTTCAGATTAAAGTTTCACGCATGCAGCCCCACCCCCTTGTATCTTGTAAACTCTGCTTCGTTTACTTAGCCTGGCTTTCATTGCAGCCATTTTGCATGGTTTACCTTTGTTTGGTTTATTAACCCAGGGGGTTACCTAACCTAAACATCACAGCTGAATGCTTCGGCTTTGGGTTTCAACATTTTGAACAAAAGTATTTTTTTTAACACTGTTGAAAGTGACAAGGGGTGAGGATGATGGAGTTCGTGATCCACACTGGCACATGGTTATGGTTGTCAAGTGAGAATAGGATTGGTGGATGACATTTTAAAGATTCTTGAAATGTTCCTTTTATTTGAAATACTCAAGCTGAATCAGTTCAGGCAAATATGATATCAAGTGTTTCAGATGTGAAGCACAGATTACATTTTTATAACCTGCTTCATTTCACCTTTAATGTCAAATTTATACTTATTAAATTGTTGTGAAAGAATAAAAAATAAATGTGATGTTTGTTTCAAGACTGACTAAACTCTAAACATCTCCCATCTGACTCCCAGACTGCATCAGTTTTAACAGCACATGGCTGAAGGACATTTCTTAAACAAATGAAGGCTCAGAGCAGTATTCGAGAGAAGGAAAGCCTAAAGAACCTGTGGTCACACTGAAAGTTGAGTGAGACTGTCCTCATTTGCTAAACCAAAAATATCCTCTGTTTAAGGACCAGCTCCACGGCTGATGGCTGGTGCTCGGTTCCCATGCTCCAGCATTGTGTCTCTTCCAGCTGCAGCCAGGGAAAATGGGGGATGCACATTCATGGGTGGTCTGCCCCACATGGTCCCACACTCTGCGGTTTGCGCCCTACATCTGATAGCAGTGGCTCTCAGCTGGGGCGGCGCACACAGCTCACATTCTCTGTGCCATTTTACTGCAACAATCTCGAGCTCCAGGAGGAGGCTGGAACTGTTTACCGTGCAATATCTTCATCAGAGCAGCACACTGCACAGCTGGCTCCCCATACACCAACAGTAACACCAAAGGATGTTGTAAAATTCTTCTATGAGTTTGTAAAGGACTTTTACCATTAATCAGATAGATAATGGTTCTTCGTGATCATAACTTTTATCTTTTTATCCACTTATGCCTGCATGCTGCCTTTCAAATAATACTTCTAGTAATCGACACTTTTATCTACTTTTACCATGCTCAGTTAAGTGAGCATTAACTACTTATGCTGCACCATAACCATTACTCTGTGCACATTTGGCTTAAAGAGACTCTCACGCACCCTTGCTATGGGGGTAAAATCGATCGTTTCTCAGCCAGAAGGTTTTGCAATGTTCACACAAATCAAGCTGAAATTTCAATCGTGAACGACATACAGTCTAGTTAATAAGTGAGGGGGCTGTTAGATCATTTATGTTGAAGTGGATTTATCCTCAAGCCCACAAATACCACATTTTATTGACTTTCATATGCTGGCAATCTCATCTGAAGTACAGGAGCACAATTAGCTTCATAATAACATTTTATGGAAATAATCGATTTGGAGCAGAGCAGAGATTCTGGTTGGTTCTTCAAGTGTGGTCTTCTGTGCACTACAGACACTGAGACTCTGGTTCTCAACAAAGTTCTCATGAGCAGAGAAGCCAACATGTTGCAATCGAATTTCAACCCAACCACACACATGTGAAGGTGAATATCGCAATTTTTCTGTTATGGTACATGGAGCTTGTGATGGCAGTGAATAGCTGCAGAGGTGACATTTTATTTTCAGCAGTCAGTATTACACATTGCCTGACTGAAACTCTGTATTATTCCAGGCCAGTTGGACCCAGTTGACCTTTTGAGTTCTTGTAAAACATGTATAACTTATTTTTTATTGCATGAATTTTAATTATGTTTTTATGAACTTGGATGTACAATTTGGACACAATAATGTGTTGTAAATGGTACTGATTTCATATAGGCTACAATCATGTTACACTTTTATTGATGTTTTATTGTGCTGCTTCTAACTTCATGTTGATGGGTTACATACAAGGAATAAATATGTTATTTATGAGTGTGATGTGTAATGGGTTAAATCCAGGTCAACAAAGGAGGTGCCTGAAAACCCAGACTGACATTCTCTCATGGGAGAATATGATCTATAGCTATGGTGAAGCGGGTGATGCTCTGTAAATGCAAAAATAAAGTTGAGAAAATCCAGATGCAACAGTAATTTGGCCAAGTGTTTTCCCATTGAATGTGTGTGTGTGTGTGTGTGTGTGTGTGTGTGTGTGTGTTTGTAAAACAGATGGGTGCTTATATATTCTTCTACTTCAGAAGCTGTTTTTCAAATGTTTTATGCACAACATATTTCTGGAAGACATGAGCTCCAGAAGATTCAGAACGTGATACCATCTATTCTGTACTGTGACAGAGGAAAATGTTTCAGAGCCTAATGATGACACTGTTACTGTGGTGAAGTTTCCAAGGAAGAGGATCGATATAAAGACCAAACCTCCACCTCTAAAGTATCTGATGTAAACTGAATGAAGCAATAAGTTTGCAGTGAGACGGCAGTCTTGTGATTGAGACAGCTAAAGAGATGGTCAGCATTCAATGTAATACTGAATGTACCCAGAGTGGAAAATGGGTCTACAAGTCTTGTTGCACTGAAACCCCTAACATCAAATCATCATTTCAGTTCTTCATATACTGAAATTAACCAAATGTGGATATGAGGTTTAACATGATGCTGTACAACAAGTCAGAGATCAGAGACCCAGTAATAAAAATGTCTTGACCCCTACAGAAGCATCAGCTTCTATTACGCAAAAAAAAATCCAAGCTGGACCATCCAGAATCCAATCAAAAAACAGATACAAGAGACATATGTTGTCAAGCTACACAACAGGGCTACATGGCTCCCTGTGAGGACACGTGTGTTAAATCTGCAGACAGCAGAGACAGTAATTCTGGTGCTCGTCATCTTGAATAAAATTGTTCAGGTTCTGCAAAACTTCATGTTTTTAATCTGGCCAAATAAGATAATAACGAGTTTGTAATAGTGTTACCAAAGTCTGTCTACAACATAAAGGATGTAATTATTGTTTCATATAATAAAAGTGTTGAAAACCTCAAAACGTGTGTCCTCACATGCACTCCACAAGCACATGTGCACATTGTGAATCAAATGCTATTAATGTCTAACTCCAAACAGACTGAAATAAATCAAGGGATTTTATTAACGTTTATCATGTTTGTAAACAGCAATTTCCTCTTTCTCCTACAGCTTCCTCTCCACTGTAACTTTGAACACATCGCTACAAAAAAAAAAACATAATTAAAAATAGACTTGCTGAAAAGGCTTCCTAAATGAGGAAATAATAAAGTATCAGTGGAAGAAGGCCTCACACTTGCTGACAGCCTAATAAATATCTTCAGCCATTAAAGATGAAATGTTGCCATTGTTTGTGGCAAATTTACATGCTTGGATTAAATTTGACTGCCATCACTTGGTTAACTCGCATCGCAGTACAATGCAGTATAATAAAATATGGATTCCAATATCATAGTAACATTTGCATATATTTGTCAAATGTTTGTCCCAAAATGGCAATTTGAAAACATACCTTTTCTTGCAAAACTGAACAGAATCTTTTAAAAGGGCCTTGAGAAACTGAAGTATCTGCTTGAACTTAACAGACTTTTCTACATCTGATAATGATCAGCATTTTTTTCCAAAATTGGTATTCAGCATTTGGGAATATAACTATTAATTTCCTTTTGCAGTCTGGACACCATGAGAACTTTGAAGAGTATCAGTTTCCTTTGTATTTTTCATGTCTTATCATTCTTGAACTCTCAGCAGTGATTTCTACAACAGGCTGAAAGGTGAATTTTAAGATGTTGCAGCTGATGCAGCTTTTGGATGGGAAAGTGACAACTAGCTCCACTTTCATCCCGAAAGATTCTGCACTTATCACTTAAATCTGTCCACACTCTTCAATTCACTGGCAAAAGCACAAAAGATCTTTACATGTGGGTTTAGAGTGTGTGGGTTTATAACATGATCAGAGTCTATCACAGCATACATCTTAACCTCATGAACTTTTGATTTTCCAGTCACGTTTTCCCATGTGTTTCTTTAAAGAAACCCTATAATAACATCACACATGCAGCATATTCTCTGCCTGCTCATTCCAAACCTTTGAGAAGATTTGATGCATTATGTTACATTAGTTTTACTATGCCTATAAACAGTTTCAACCAGGTCCCTGTTCTTCGTACGTGGATTTATTCAGATTTGAATGCTGACAATTTGGTGATTGGCTCTTCAATTTGGTGATCTGCTTTAAAATTCATCTGGAACTGTTGTCAGAACAACAATCACTTAAGTCCAAATCTACAAAAGTGCAAACTATGAATGAATCTATTGCTGGAAGTGTTCCCAATACACCTACCTCATGTAACTGCAATCACATGGCCAGCACCCAGCAAATCATATGAATGCTGATCATGGTTCTAACTTTCCACTCATTTTACTTTTCAAAATTTTCAAAATAAGAGTGCACTGTTACCCAAGATAACTTAATCCAGAATTAACAAATGAATCCTCAAACTGGAAGAATCAAATTAGCTGGATGAGAATAAACAGGATGATTTTATCCTGATAACAGCTTAGTTAAGCCACATTTGAAGAGCAGGGCCCAGGAAATTGTGCCAAAAGATGAATTACAAACTTTGCAGTCAGTGCAAAGTTTGAAGATGATAACTATAGTCTACAATCATGCTAGCGGCTCTCTAAAGCTGTAGTCATTCATAGCCGTGCTTTGAGCTAAATGCTACAGCAGGGAACATGAAACATGCTAACAATTACAGTGCTAACAGCTAACATGCTAGTTTAATAGTTGTACTGTTTACCATGTCTACCATCTTAGTTTCGAGTGATGAAGCAGATGGGTATGTCTGTTTTTTACTAGTATATAGTCAGAGGATAACCAAAGTTTTTACAAAACATCCGAACATGATTGTCTGCACCAAATGTAATGGCAATCCATCCCAACTCCTCACAGTTATACTAAAAGTAAAAAAAAAAAATCTTTATTAGGATTCATCATCTGAGAACCATCAATCAACATTTTGTTGCCAATCCATCTAGTTGTTATATTTCAGTCGGACCAAACTGGTGGGCCAACCATCTGAAAGTCACTGCGTGAACTATGGCCAAAAAGTGGCAAAAATTCATGTCTGTAATATCTGATATGTTAAAATATATGTCAGCATGCATCATGTGCATGTTTGCATGTATATTTGCGTATAGTATGTGTGTGAGGTGGCTGGGGCAGATGTCAGTGTGCATGCACACACATGTCTTATGTGTGTTTCTCAGAAAAAGCTTTGTTTCTAAGTGTGTGTGGGGCAGGCGTGTTTGATTTCAAAGCACAGCAAATGAAACCTAAAACTCAGGAAAAGCTGACAAAACATACCGATTGCAGGTGGTTAATGGCTCGGGAGAAATGACCAGTTGACCAGCAGCATAGATGACCCCATTCTGATGTGGCCTCTCCGCCAGTCGAGTCCCATCTGCTAGATATTACACCTGGAAACTCCTCTGTTTGTCCAGCGTGTGTAACAGATGGGTGGTCTAGTGATAACGCGGCACGGGACCTGTCGTGTCACTGAATGACATCTTTCTCTTCCTCACCATCACAGCAGTCTTAAAGCTGAGAGGCTACCACTGTGGAAAGTATGATGTCAGGCCGGCGATGGCAACATGCTCATTATTGCACACGACCACTTTGATGCCAGTTGCTGGAAGGATCTTTTCTTCTTTCAAACTACCACTGCAAGTCTTTAATCGCCCTGTCTTGCTCAAATGCCTCAGGAAGACACAAAAAGAAGAGTATGTCTGATTCAGAAATAAATCTAGGCTTAGAGAGCCAATGTGAGAAAGTTCCAGGTGTCAGGGGTGAGAGGTTGAAGGTCCTGGTAGTGTGGGTGGTTCTGATGAAGCCCTGTTAGCAGTTAATGAGGGCTGAACAGACACACTGATCACCCCTTGTAATTTGCGGGGGGCTAATCACTGAATATTCCCTTTGACAAGAGAGATTACACACAGAGCCTGAGGCTGGACAATGGAGATTTGCCATGTAATGTCTCCACTATAGACTCAGAACACAAAAAAAGGGTGGATCAGACCGTAGGAGAGAGGAATTAGAGGAGGGGATGGCGGGGGGGGGGGGGGGGGGGGGGGGGG
>NC_060162.1:6812805-6815607 GCF_021292245.1 Micropterus dolomieu | reverse complement strand
TGGATGTGATGTGACATCGGCCAAGAGGTACCACCTTTTGGACAATCTGGGGAGGGGGGGTAGGGTTAAATGGGGGTGCGACAGGGAGACATAACAGCACAAAGCTCATCATTACATTGGTCAACTGTGACCTAAGAGAATGACCATGTTGGCTGACTGGCTGAAATGAGATAAGAATGCTCTGTTTACTTTCATGCTTTAAAGCAGCTATAATTAATATTTTTATATTACCAATGGATCACATGACTACTTGTACGTGAATGAGGTCGCTAGTAATAACAAAACCACAGAGAATGATCATCCAGCTCTGCAGCCCTCAGCTCTATACAGATTTTATGGTGTTTTTAACTTGTTGTTTAGGTTTTTCGGGCCACAACTTTACTGTTTTGGTTCATTTCTCTAACCCTCTGCTGTTTTTGTTTCTGTGCACTCCCACTTCACTCCCCCTCCCCTTCTTCCCCTTCTCCCTGCCTAACCTCTCCTTCTCCTCCCTTGCACTCTGGCTTCTCTGTGCTGGACCATCAGCCATCCCGGGACCTCTCTCTCTCTCCTGGCTGTCAGCGCCACATCCAAACGTTGATCTGGATCTTCTTCCCCCAGGAGATTCAGCCTCTCCCATCCTCTCCCTCTCACCCTAGTTTGCATGTTATCATGGCTCTCTCTCCCTCTGTGTGTATTGTTTCTACTCTCTATGTGAACAGTATTGTCATCTTCTGTGTTTGTGTCGCCTGTACTCTTTCCAGGTCTCCATGGTGGTGAGGAGGTGGTGTGGCTCAAATCCTATTTAGTGGCTCACAGCTGAAGCTGTTCAATTGTCCTCCTGCTCTTCACTAATGTTTTACAATCTACATTTAGTTATCATAATCGTATATTGTCATGTGTTACTATAATTACCTGGGAAAGGAATCCCTCCTCTGTTGCTCTTCCTGATGTTTTTTCCATTTTCCCAAAAGGGTCTATTGGCGGGGTTTCCTTATCCCAGGACAGAGGGGGTTGTATAATAATAATAATAATAATAATCTTTATTTGTAGAGTACTTTTCAAAAACAAGTTACAAAGTGCTTTAACAAGTGTAAAGACAATAATACCCAAAAGACAATAATACAAAAACAATACAAGATAAAAGCAAGAAAACATTGAAAAGACTAAAATACACGTTTAAGATAAATATAGAATAAGTAGAATAGAATAAAATAAAATGGATAAAATAAAGTCAAATAAGATCGGGAAAGGCTCTCCTATAAAAGTATGTTTTAAGAAGGGACTAAAAAGAGTTCACTGACTCAGCCGACCTGATTTCCTCAGGCAGGCTGTTCCAGGGCCTCGGGGCCCTGACAGCAAACGCTTTGTCCCCTTTAGTTTTCAGTCGAACAGACAACAGACCTCTGCCCGAGGATCTCAAGGTACGTGCTGGTGTGTATGGGACTAAAAGGTCAGAAATATAACAAGGCGAGAGACCATGAAGAGCTTTAAAAGTGATCAATAAAATTTTAAAGTCAATTCTAAAACATACAGGGAGCCAGTGTAGTGAAGCTAAAATAGGAGTAATGTGGTCATATTTCTTTGTTCTGGTTAAAAGCCTGGCAGCTGAGTTCTGGACAGTCTGGAGTCGATCAGTAGATTTTTGTGTTAAACAAGTGAAAAGGCTGTTGCAGTAATCCAGGCGTGATGAGATGAAGGCATGTAAAATGGTCTTGGTGTCCTTAAAAGTTAACAGATCAAATTTTTGCTTTATTTCTAAGTTGATAAAAACATGATTGAACAAGCTTTGTGGTGTGCTGCTCAAAATTTAAATAACTATCAAACCAGACACCAAGGTTCTTTGCCACAGGCTTAATGTGATTTACTAGGGAACCAGCAGATGGCAGTATTTGATTTGCCATCTGCTGGGACACGGTGACCAGGATTTCTGTTTTGTCTGAGTTCAGTGGGAGGAAATTATTTGACATCCATTTTTTAACTTCACAAAGGCAGTTGTTAAGTGAACTCAGCATTCCAGGGTCTGTAGATCTGACGGGCAAGTATATTTGTGTGTCATCAGCATAAATATGAAAAGAAATACCATGTTTATGAATAAAATGTCCAAGGGGAAGCAGATACAAGGAAAACGGGTCCTAAGACCGACCCCTGAGGCACACCATATTTAACTGGACAGAAAGAAGATACATAGTTGTTTACAGACATGCAAAACTTCTTATTTGACAGGTAGGATGAAAACCATTCTAGGGCAGTACCAGAGATCCCCACCCAGTGCCTCAGTCTGTCTAACATGATGTTGTGATCAATGGTGTCAAAAGCAGCGCTAAGGTCCAGGAGTACCAGGACTGAGCACATGCCTTCATCAGCAGACATTAAAAGGTCATTGGTGACTTTAAGCAGGGCAGTCTCAGTGCTGTGGTACTTCCGGAAACCAGACTGAAACTTTTCAAATATTTTGTTATTTTCCAGTACAGTGAGCAGCTGTTTGGACACAATTCTTTCTAGAATCTTTACAATAAAAGGCAGTTTTGAAATTGGTCTAAAGTTTTGTGGGAGGGAGGGATCTAAACCAGGTTTCTTTAAAAGTGGGTTCACGCAAGCCGTTTTAAAATAACTTTGTAGGTATTACATCAAGTGGGCTGGAGGACACCCTCATTTGTGATACTGTTTTTAAAAGCTCAGACAAGTCGATGGGATAAAACTGGTTAAAACTCTCTTGTTGCTGGTGAGGAACCTCTGAGTAAGAGGCCGCAGGGGTAATAGAGGCTCTGATTGACACCACCTTATTGGTAAAATAAGATAAAAACAATTCACAGTCATCAT
>NC_060162.1:6722274-6812705 GCF_021292245.1 Micropterus dolomieu | reverse complement strand
TCAAATATTTTGTTATTTTCCAGTACAGTGAGCAGCTGTTTGGACACAATTCTTTCTAGAATCTTTACAATAAAAGGCAGTTTTGAAATTGGTCTAAAGTTTTGTGGGAGGGAGGGATCTAAACCAGGTTTCTTTAAAAGTGGGTTCACGCAAGCCGTTTTAAAATAACTTTGTAGGTATTACATCAAGTGGGCTGGAGGACACCCTCATTTGTGATACTGTTTTTAAAAGCTCAGACAAGTCGATGGGATAAAACTGGTTAAAACTCTCTTGTTGCTGGTGAGGAACCTCTGAGTAAGAGGCCGCAGGGGTAATAGAGGCTCTGATTGACACCACCTTATTGGTAAAATAAGATAAAAACAATTCACAGTCATCATTACTTCCAGCTGAGGCACAAGGAGGGGTTGGGTTTACCAGCTGATCCACAGTCTGATTGTGTTTATGTGTAGTAATGAGTTCAGAAAAATAGTGTGTTCTCGCATCCTTAACCATGTTATTGTAGTTAATTAATAAATCCTTCAGACTGAGGTAATGGACTGGGATTGGAGACTGGATTTTTTCCATCTGCGCTCTGCTTTCCTGCATTCCCTTTTTAGGCTGCGAATGCTGTCATTTATCCAGGGTTGCTTACTAGCTTTAGACGTAGGCCTAACCTTTAGAGGAGCAGTAATATTTAGTGACGACAAGCAGATATGATTGAAGTGATCGACCAGATTGTTGCTGTTGGAATCAGACAGGTGTTGGCTTTGGCTCTGAAAGAATGTGCAAAACTTTGAAACGCTTTGTTCATTAAAGATGCGAGAACACACAGAGCTTGGTGAGGCGGCATGAGTAACAGGCGAATCGCAGCTAAAAACAATATATCTGTGGTCAGATATGGTCATGTCCACTAATTCCACAGAGGAAACGCTGACACCCAGGGTAAAAACCAAGTCCAGTGTATGACAACGGTTATGTGTTTGCCCTTTGACATGTTTGAAGTTTAAAGAAGTGGCCATATTTAAAAAGTCAGTTGCATTAACATTGGTGGGGTCATCAACATGAATATTAAAATCGCCACAAAGAACAATTCTGTCATAATTTGAAACCAGAGTAGATAAAAAGTCAGGAAGTTCTGATAAAAATCCTCCAGGCGGTTTTGGGGGCGATAAATTATAACAAATATGATAGGTTGCAGCCCTCCAACTTTAAGAGTGAGAACTTCAAAGGAGTTAAATTCATCACAGCGTATTTGATGACATTTAAAATTTTTCCTATACACGCTCACTAGCCACCACCACGACCACTGACCCTCGGTTGACTAAAACAATCATATTGAGGCGGACACAGTTCAGCTAGCTGGCTATAGTCATTAATTTGCAACCATGATTCAGTTAAAAACATAAAATCTAGATTTTTCTAGACAAGATAAAATCATTTAAGATAAAAGTCTTACTTGACAGAGATCTCACAGTGAAGAGAGCCATTTTAAATGAGTTTGTCTTGGGTGCTGGAGTTGGTGCAGTTGTCCTAATCCTTATAAGATCACTATTATTTCTGTGTGGGATGTGCACATTTCAGTTTACTGGTCTATGCGTGATGATGACAGGAACAGAAGTCTTTGGAACAACGCTGGGAGCAGACGGCTTTACATGCCAGCAGGAGGAGACAGTTGTTTGTGGCAGTGAGGCAGAGTTCTGTTCAGTGACCAGTGGTGTGTCCAGGTGTGCTGCATGAATGATTAGTCATTCACGTAGGCCTAAGTCCTGAGGGGAGGACCGCACCACATGTTGTATGTGAGCAGCTAACATTTCTGAGCCCCGTTTCTTTGGGTGAAGTCCGTCTGTCTTAAAAAGAGACATTCTTTGCCAGAAAATATTAAAGTTATTGACATAACACAGTCATAACACACCGTTATATAATGTGCATCTCCTTGAGGCAAATTGTGATTTGTGATATAGGGTTATATAGGGCTATATATGCTTCATTTACAGCAACAGCAGGCTGAATGTTTTCAGCAAAAAAGCTCAAATAAGCCCATTGTGCGATACCAGTCCAGCACCAAACCACGGACACATAAAGTTAGCTATTAGCTGGTGAACTTAAGGGAGCAGCAGAAGAGTCATATATTTCCCTCAGATGTTACTGGAGACCAAAACCAGAGCTAGAAGGTGATGTGAATATTGGACTTACATTCGCTAAGTTGCCACAAACACTACTTCAAATGGATGTGTAAATAAGCAATTGTTTATGTGATATGTCAGTGTGTTTGGTTTACAGCATTTATTTGCTGCCCCCAAGTGGCAAAAAAATTATTTCTTTGGCCACCACTCACGGGTTTAAGATTAAAAAGGAGGTTCATCAGGATTCAAATAAAGAATTTCTCACATTGTCACTGAATAATCTGTTGCTTTTGATTTGTTTGTCAATCACTTGCTCCGTGAATATCATTTTGGTCCTGTAATGAAGACCTGAGGGGAGGATTATGGTCTCAATCCATCAAGCACATGGAAAGCTCATAATTCAATGAGGCAGAGCCCGCGGTTTTCAATGACATAGATGACTTTCACAGAGGCAAAATGATTCCGCTCAAAAAGGAACCTTGCACGCTTACATGTGTGAATGTACCATATATACTTACCCCGGTGGTCCATGTAATGTACATCACATTTAAAGGCGTATATTATGGTAGGACCAAATACAGTATGAGGTTTGAGTTTTTCATGATGATCAGCTTTAGATTCAGCCATTAAATCACACATGAGCTAACTTCCATGCTGTCTTTCTTGTATTTCTCCGATAGAAAAGTGAAATGTGATTCTTTTCGTTTGGGTCTTGAAAATACATCCTGCAATCCTTCTACAAAGTTCTGTGGTCCAAATGACTGATTTTGAGCAGGCCGTAATAAAATAGTAACAAAATGTGTCACTGAAGTTTTTGTGTTACACATACAGTATAAAGAGTTTGGTCTCATTTAAAGCATGAAAAGGGAACAAGGCGCATTGATTTGAACATTTCAAATGTAGTTTTGCAAACGTTTGCCATCTTGAGACACATTTATACTATCGATATCATAAAATGTCCATAACAGTATCATGATGATTTCAGCTATATTGTGTGTCTTATAGATGATAGAGGCTGGTTACAGGTGGTTAAAGTGACACACTGAAATTCATCAGTGAAACTTTGCTAATAGGTAGAGCTAGAGGCTTGGCGATGTAGGGACTACTTGCAGGTATGTTGTAGCTGGTGAGAATTTCTAACATCCTAGCAAAGCCGTTAATGGGAAAAGTTAAGTCTACAATTTATTCAAGACACAAAAAAATATCCCATTTGTGGAGCAGTTCATACTCCAACAGAGGAGGTTAAATAAAAGTGGATGTTAAACACAGCTAAGCCACGATAGCTTCCTCCATTTTTAACTCATTTTTAACTAAGGTCAGCCCTGTCAAGACAGCTTGCTAGCACCGTGCAAAGTTAATCTCGACATGAAGAATTTTGAATGGATTTACTGAAATTAATTGATTTCCATCTCAGTATTGAGCATTTTCAGTATAGTTAGGGACAACATGTGACGGGGGTCACACTAAAGGAGGCTAAGCCAGACTCCAATTTATGCATCATAAGAAAGTGAAATCCAAACCTACAACTGCTGTTTTTGAATTTGTTTTGTTATCTTCAGTGATCTTTTTTTTTAGTAATTTGTTGTCTCCTATTTTGTTTTCTTCCTCCCCTTGACATCCCTTGTGTCAGTCATATTTTTGAAGTGTGGCTTTTTGTTTTGCCAAAACATCCTATGGGTTTGGCATGCGTGGCGAAATCAAAGGATGCATGCAACATGTTGTACAAATCTGCAAAGACGGACACGATTTTTTCCTTTTTTTCCCCAGTGCTTTAGAAGCCAGCGAGGACCACCAAAGATGTCAGCTTCAAACTCAAATTAACTACAATGTTGAGGATGATCCAGTTCGCCTGACATCAGCTGCATGTTTCTGTTGCTCTGTTCATGTTTGTGTGCCTTTACTTTCAAGAACTATTTCACATATCTTCACATGCACTAAAAAGAGCTTGAATCCCAAAGGCTCAGTGACGGTCACGGGAATCTGAAGCTGCACTTCAAACACAAACTTCCAGTGGCAGTCTGATGAGAGTCATTCGGCTCTGAACATGTACAGTATAATTTGTGAAGTTGTGTGCCGAGCCATTGGCACTTCAGAAGAAATGTTACTCTGTCTCACGCACTGTTTTGGAATACAAAGATGAAACTTGAGGTACGGGGGAAGATGAGGGGGCACAAATACTGAAGACGTAAAGGTGAAGATCCTATGCCTTGATTTAACAGCTGAAGTTTTGAAAGCCCAGTTCATATAAAAGCCTGCCATCAACACATATAATCTCTTAGCTGAGCCCATTGAAAGCTGGGTCCCAGGGGTTAATTCTCCAATCACTCCATGTTTGAATCAACTCCTGACTCACATTGAGATGAAAGCCACAGAGTCCCGGGACCGAGCCTGGACTCCGAAGGCCCGCTGATTCTGGACGACTGGAGCAGATTATTGCATGTTCGTCTCGTCAGACCTCCATCGGGACAGGGAAACTGAAAAGAAAAACAATAATTAGAGATAATTGCTTGTGTCCAAACATGAGCGTTAAAGCCCTCCTCCCTCCCATCTCCTTTCGTAGTATGTGAGGTGGAATGAAAGGGACACCCCCCTGTTTTGACAGCTGGGCAGGCGAACATAATTTGTGACAGCTGAACTGAAACGTCTTTAACCGCAGGGAGAGACACAGAGAGAGAAGGATTTGGTCTGAGAGAGAAATGGTGAGAGAGAGGGAAGATCAGAAGGAGAGGTCCTGCCTGAAAGAAAGGAAGAAGATATCAGGCAACAAGAAGAGACAGAGGAGAATAGGGGAGAAGTGATTGCCATGTAAGGGGTGGGATTTCGGCAGAAAAGAATGAGGCAGGTTAAAAGGGGGGAAATTAGTCACACACCATAAACTTTGAAGAGAGGTAGAATTTAAAATAACCCACAAAAAATACTGGACAAGAAATGGCTTAACATCAAACGCATGCAACTGGAAATGAGGAGAATATTTAAACTGAGCTCGGCTGAACATGGTGTCATGCCAGGTTTGACACATTGGGTTAATTTGCTGCTCCCTGGAGGTGACCCTTGAACTTCGGGGACACGGGGTCGAATTGATCTCAGAGTGAGACAGCCAAAATCATGTTAGTCTGAGGAGCTGGGTCATGGGTCACCTCAGAGATTCTCAGTATATAGGCCAAAACAAGGACCATATGTGGACGGAAACACATTTGAAACAAAAATAAGTCCCGATTTTTCCGTCCTCATTCTAAACCGGCCCTTTCTTTTTTCTCCTCCTTCACCTCTCCTCCCACCTCGAACATCTAGACCCACCACAGACTTTCTGCACTAATTCAATAAAGTCATAAATACCGCCGTAACAGCAAATTGACATAATGTTGGCTGCATGCCCTTTAAATTGTCAGTGACAGAAGTTTTCCCAGAGGTGAAATATTAATACAAACACAGGATTTCTTTTCCAAAATAACCAGCTCCCAAATTCTCTCATGTTTACTTTTCTCCTTGCTCCTAATTTCTGTGTGTGTGAAATGTTATACTCACTGTTGTATCCACTGACAGGGAGGAATGGAAACCTGGGAGCTGGGAGAGAAATCCTTATGGGGCATCGCTCAGCCAAATAAGTATGTCTCTGTCCTTTCAGGTTCACTTCATGTGGCCAGGAAAGTTCTTTTCACCTTCTGGGCTGTTTGAGTAAATCCGCGATTGATCACCATTATACCAGTAAATAAACTGATCGTTAATAATTTCTCACTGTTTGCTTTGTGTTGCAGTTCCTTTCACTGCTGGATCAAGTAGTAATGAGATAGTATTCCCCCCAACCTATATTGAAATATATTCAGTATCACATTATTATGTTAAAATACTCTCTCCAGTGTGTCGAGCTGTTGATGGAACACAAAAGTGTCATTAGCGAGAAAGAAAGCCAAAACATGAGCACAAAGTTAACGTAAGAATGAGGTTGTCTCAGATATATTTTATTTTATTTTATTTATTTATTTAACAGGGACAATGCACAATATATGTACTGTACCAGATATAGCTAAAAGCTAATCCCCATCTGCAGTCCCTTGGCAGGTGCCAATAGCGCACAAGACATTACAGTAAAAAACTAATACCAAATCCTTTACTTTTCATACATATATAGATAAATGCCAACCAATTCAAATAAGCCAGATATAACAAACTAAAAACAATAATAAATTACAACATATAAAAAAACAACATCAACATCAACAACCCAAATACAAAAATAAACAATATAGCAGATTTGTTTTCTATAATAGTCTGTCAAGAAATTCTTCCCCACCTGGAAAATTTTTATCTTTATCTCTTTTTCGGCTAATTATATTACTATCATCGTT
The DNA here is from genome assembly GCF_021292245.1 of Micropterus dolomieu. Taxonomy (NCBI): domain Eukaryota; kingdom Metazoa; phylum Chordata; class Actinopteri; order Centrarchiformes; family Centrarchidae; genus Micropterus; species Micropterus dolomieu. The sequence goes on along the minus strand of NC_060162.1, from coordinate 6,806,257 downwards.
TAGGTCATGATGTTTATTACACAATTTAAGCCTCATGGTTTTCATTAATTTATTGCCCCGGGAGAAATTTACATGTTACAGCAACACAGAAACATTCTGAGAAGTAATACAAAAGAAATTATATGGATTGGAGAAATAACATTTTTACAATAAAGTATGTAAATAAACATTACTATAGTTTTGACTATATAAGTGAATTGTGCAAATAATTGTGCAAAAGTCCAGTAGTACAACTCTGGCACCACACCTATCACGTCTCCAGTCCACATTGTGTTATGGTGTCATGTAAGTGTGTCAAATTTACTTATATAGCACCTCCAAGAGCAGAATGTCCCAAAGTGCTTCCTAATGAAAAAATAAGGCAACAGACGATCTTAAGATGAGATAAAACTATATAAATAACTTTTTGCCTTGTGCACTTTGAGGTTCGGTTTGATAAGTACTGTACCAGATTTTCTTGACACAAGAATCTTAACTCTTGGTCCACTTACCAGCTTTTTTCTTATCAGCTTCACTCCATAACAAATGAGCAAACTCCATCCACTGATGAAGACTGTGAGATGAAAAGCTGCAGAAAAAGCAAGCAAATGGACCTTAAGATTATTTTGTCAAAACACTACTTACTTCAAGGTCAAGAAAGGACTTTTATTATTATAGCATTATAACATTTCAAAGACTTTGAAATAGAAAAAAATGTAATGCGAACTGTTAAACAGTAATGCGATGAATGATAATGAAATGAAAACTAAAAATTCCTCTGTGGCACTTTAGTTTTATTTTAATGTTCAGTTACACAACCCTGAATGTTCATGGTGTGATACAGACAACTTTTTCTGCATTTGTCAATTAAATCTTCTATCCCACATTTAAAGCCCCTTACTTGTTAAAGTAATATAAAATTCCCAAGTACCAAAGCCACTTATCATACACAAAATGAAATACTTCTCACAAATGACTCAGAACTCTTTTTCCACATGACATGTCCTCCTGCGGTGTGACAAAGTACTGACCCGTACAGAAGACACATGTAATAGCACTCAGAATACAGCTAGATTCACTGTGGTTGCTCTCTTAACACATATATGGTCATTTCCAATAATACAGCAGATGAAACTGACCTTGCTGTGCTCTTACTGAATGAGCTGAACACCTGCTCTCTGAGGTGGAGTTTGGCCATAAAAAAGTTGTGAGAGGGAAGTTATTAGAGAGAGGGAGGGTGGGGTGGGGTGGGGTGGTGGGGCAGAGAGAGGGAGATGACTTTATCTTGCCTGCATACAGTCTATGGCTTACAGTCAATGAAAAAAAGAAAAATGACTTGATTGTAGCTGATAGTTTTGCCACATAAGCTCTGGAAAAACCGGGCCAGTCATCTCAGCCTCTATCTCAAAATGTGTGTGAGGGAGCAATTGTATGTGTGTTTTCCAGCAAAGTAAGCAGGTATTTGCGTATGTAAGCGTGCCTCCAAATAACTTGCTCGCACCTGTAAGTAGGTCTGTGCATATGTTGCGTGTTAGAGCAAAGTGGAATTGTGTTTTTTCTCTGTGTTTGTGTGTAGCCCAGCTCCATACGAAGATGAGTATGGAAACAGATTATGCTGAGGAGGTCTGCAAATCATTTCCTGTGGGTTGACTATTTATCAAATACCCTTGAGGGTTAGACGCTCTCCTCGCAAACATGTCTCCAGCATCTTCAGGATTAAATGAAGAGGATTAAATAAAGCTGATAATAGCATTTTTAACACTTTCACCACTAGAAAAAGTGCTAAAAAAAAAGGATGAGGACTCAAAAAAATATTTTTCAGAATAACTGTACTAAAACAGTGGAAAATACTAAATGCATGTCTGAGTCTCTGGGTGCATGTGAGTTCACTGCATGTGTGACCAGTAAACTCTCTCTACCTTCCATGCACAGACACAGACCTGCTCACTGGGTGGTGACACTGCTGGCGAGTGAACTGAAAACTGCAAACGACAAAAGCTGGAACAACAGGAAGATAATTCAGATTTGATTGGTTTCACGTGTTCTTCATAAACAACAAAGTTTTCCTGTGCCTCCAGCGTGTTTTCCTACAAACATGGAATCCATTTGTCCCCCGTCTTCATGCCCTGTAGTTGCAACAGGCTCTTACCAACACACACACACACACACACACACACACACACAAACACACTGTGAAATGGAAGCAGACAGAGCGAGCCCACCATTGTGGCACTGGGATCTTTTGATATACAGTCAGGAACTTATTTTGAAAACAGCCACTTTCAGCTGCTAAAAATAATCACAAAGGACTCGGAGACGAAAATGTGAATGAGGCTCACCAGATATGCCTCTCCCGTCAAAATAATGAGGAATGTCCTCACAGAAGCTCATGTTCTTTACATGTCATTTTAGTGAAAAGTTTACAGCCAAGTAGATTTAAAGGGTCAGTCTGCTCAAATACAAGAAAGCATATTTTGTCTTTTTACCCTTGCTGTCAAGCCATGAAGACATTTGGGTTTTATTTGTCCAGGTTTTGGGATTTCTGTCTTTGACAGAAGTAATGAAGCTTTGTTTGTGGTATGCTTACATTAATGAAAACATTTTTCAACAGCAACAGATTTTTCCATAGAGTGTCTCTATTCTTCTGTATAATCCATGGAGCAATCTACATTTCTCTGATAATTTCCTCTTTTGTGGACAGTGCACAGCTTTACCTATTTAAGCCACTAAAAAATCATCACATTAAAAAAAACTGAGAAAAGATAATAACTCTTATATACATGCAACCTGAAGCGAGAGGTCATTATTGCCTTGTATTATGGAAGAAAAACCAAAACCCAGTTTCACACAGATGAAAAAAATTTAATTCTAAGTTATGTAATAAGTCAGTGGGTTCATTAGCAATTAAGAAATAAGTAACGACATAAAAGTTTACTTTAAAGTCTAGCTGAAAAGGTTTCCAAACATAGCAAATAGCCTATGACAGGCAAACCTGAATCTAGTTTTTGGGGTTTGAAGATTTCACTAAGTCAGTGAAGAGTTAGAACAAGAAGACATCATGAAGAACACAATATATTAAAGAAATAAGATGGATTTTAACAACATTAGGTGAAACAAAAGGGGGAAATGTTTTGTTTAGAGGTTAACAAATTACTTTTGTGTCTGTTAATTTAAAAGTTAAACAACTGCTGAAACAAAACTTGCAATAAAGTTTTTTTTTTAAATACGTTTTTCTGCACCGACAAACATATGAGCTGTAGGATTCTGGAAGTCAAAACAAAGCTCCACGTTGAGTGCAGTGTTACAACAATATCCTCACACAATGAGCTCAACAGTCTAAACGCCAACTTCAGCTGTTTGTGACTTGCAGAGGCTTCTCAGTCTTATTAGCATGCCCCATATGGGAGTTTGGTGCTGTAACAATGCAAACACAATGGCTGGGTCCACTCACTGCCAGCATGCAAAGCTGAGGTTAGAGCTAATTACTCTAGTCTAATCGTGATTTCCAGGGATTATCTGATCCTCTGGTATTTTTGATTTCAAAAGGAGAATGCCATCTCAGATGTAGTTTCCAAATCCGTCCACAAATGTTTAGCTGGGAGCACATGTGGTTTAGTGAGAGGCCTCCTGCACAATCAAACCACTTTAGTGGCCGCACAATGAACGATCATCCTGGAAAACACGTGACAAAAAATATTGACTGTGAGTAAGTTGGTCCAGTCCAGCAGGGACGAATAACTAAAGAAAAACACCTGTTGCCTTCAGAGAGAGCTTTAATGTTAGAGACTAAATTCATGGGCTCTGTCCATTTTTTATATGTGTCATTATAGAAATCATCATGTAGGCTATTAGGACATGTTGTAAGCTGCCAAAAAATCTCAGCAAGCACAGTTTTTTTGTACATAATTGTAAATAATTGAGCTTTGTTGCTGTTTCTCTTTAAATGATCTCCAGCTGGAAATAATAAAGTTGCTTCCCTTATTATTAACCGCGAAATTACTGATAATAACCTATTCATAACCTTAAAACTCATATCAGGACTCACATTCTCGTGGGACTTTGTGGGTGAAGATTTCCACTTTCCCCCCATCTCTTTTATTTCGGAGTTGTTATCGTTCAGCATGTTCCGTAATACTTTCATAAATCGTCTCCAAAGCTCCAAAATGGTGAAATAATGGGCCATGTCGGCCACCCGCATTTTACTGTGCTGTAAAAATAATGAAAGTCATATTGCGCTGCGGTTTCAAATCTGCACAGGCAAACGGCACAAGTTTGAAGGAGGTCCTGAGATGTGATCTAAATTGCTATGAATTTTCAATTTTCGACGTTTTTTGGAAAGATGTGCGTGCTGTTTGGACCGAAGCCGGCAGTTAATTTAAGCAGATTTCAGCAAGTGTTGGATGGAAAATGAATATTTTATTTATCGAGTCAATATTTATCGTGCTGCGTACAGTGACATGTCACCTCTCCTCCAAATAAAAAGTGGATTAACTCAGTTTAAACGTCCCTGCTGCTGTGATTCGTGAAGCACCAGTAATGACACTGTCCACACCGGCAGCCCATCAAACAAAATATAATCCCAAATGTCAAAGATATTTTTGTTTATACTATAAATAATCTATTTTCAATCTGCATTTCTATCATTTAGAGTAAAATTGGCCAACAACGTGTCACTTTAAACAGTTAAATAAATAAATAAAGTTTACTTCCCCCAAAGCTCCCATATCTATCACAATAAATTAATCAAATCGTTCTTATTACATAATTATATTATTATTATTATTATTATTATTATTATTATTATTATTATTATTATTATTATTATATAGTAAATAAAATAATAATGTATCTATACATTCATAAACATACATAATGATTGGTTGTTGTTTTTATAAAAGTTAGGCCTATGTTGACTGTGCAACCACAAGATAGGTTTTTAGCACTGGCTTTAGGGAATGTAATGCTGCAGACAGATGTGTTTCTGTGCTTCATCTATACAGACATCATTTATTCATTCATTTAGGCAAATTTACTGTTGTTGTTTTTTCCATACGTGTACAAATACAATCAAAGATTACAATCCACGGACAAGGTGGGGGGGGGAATATACATACGAAACGAATACAGCAAATAGTTAATTAGGCTAATTGTTAACAAAGATTGTTTTAGGGGAGGCAAGTTTATTTGTATGACACATTTCAACAACGCAATTTAAAGTGCTGTAACCTACTGTGAAACATGAAAAAGGCAAAATACACATATAAGATTTAACGAAAGGAAACAAAAGCAGATAGAAATCAGATAAAGCTGAATAAACCGTGAGAATAAAATGGTGGGTTAAAATCAAGGTCAATTGGACTTGGTTGAAGATACTCGAAGACGTTTCGCCTCTGCGTCTAAGAGGCTTCTTCAGTTCTGACTGACTGGTATGGCGGACAGGACAGATACCGCTTGGTTCATTAGTGCTCCTGGCTGTTGTAACGACAGTCGTTATGGTCGCTGAGGCAGAGGCAGTGTGAAGACCATCGAGAATAAAAGTTACAGAGCAGGTACGGTGCAAAATAACAATGCAGCCTAATCATTGTTGTAAGCCTCAAATGAAAAGGGCAAAGGTCGTTTTATTTATTGACAAATGTTTTGCCTTATTGTTATTATTGTTATTATTATTATTATTATTGTTGTTGTTGTTGTTGTTGTTGTTGTTGTTGTTGTTATCTTGTTGTTATACTATGGGCTTCTCTAATCCTGGTAAAGACCCCCTGACTGGTGAGTGAAGGTATATTGATTTCCTCAGTGTTTCTGCCCCCATGTGGTGCAGTGACACTTGTGTTTATCCTGCAAATGCAACAGCATACTCCCCAGTAAACTCTTGCATTTAGTTGCATTTTTTGAATGATCCTTCAGAAAAACAGGAAATAAATAGAACACTTCAGTTAAATCTGAGTGGATTGCCCAAGATCCATTAACTATTATTATTATTATTATTATTAGTAGTAGTAGTAGTAGTAGTAGTAGTAGTAGTATAGTATATTCATTGTGTATAGTATATTCATTGCCATTCTAAACATTTTGGCAGAGATTTGCTCACTATGACTTTTTCCTCTTTTGATCTTAATTTTCTACAACCTTAAAAAAAGGTTTTTAAAGTATATCTGTTAAATTGTCCCATGTATGTTTCAGCATTTCCTCTGCCAACATTTAATGGGGGTGCACAGTGGCTTGTGCAGTAATTGAGAGACATCAAGCACTGGGTAAATGTGTGTGTTTTATGCTGAATATAAATTTTGTATCTCTAAGATTCCAAAACTTTCGAGCCCTCAGATAGTGCTGAGTGTGTCCATAAATTGTAAAAAATCTGAGGTGTTGTCCTTGAACGTGTTAACAAGAAAGAGGAAGAATGTCAGCTAAGAAAGACATGAAATCCCTAACGAGTTTCAGGAGGCGTTTATGTCGGATTGTGTTCATTAAAGGAAGGGTAGATGTCTTCATATGCAGGTGGACTCAAACAGGTAGAGACGCTCTCGTTGCCACATCCTCTTTCATCCTCTGTCTTCTCATTCCTACAAGGAACCAACAGACATATCTCAGGCAGGCATGGGTATAAGAGAATAGCTGGTTAATATCCAAATGTTTATAGGCCCAATTGGTTATGCTTAAAGCAAATGTTAGGAAGCTTATTGCCCTTTAAAAGAAAACACTGAGGTTGAGCAATTTCTCCTTTGATCATTCCTCTATTTGGCATTAACCAGTGGAAACACAATGGAACAGGTCAGAAGTTGTGACAACATAAGTGAGAGCTGGTGAGCAGAGCATGTGTTCATATGATAGGGGCAGCAGTTTATGGTTATCCTAGGTTAACTGTATTATTCCTGCTGTCTGTTTATATTAAAGTGAATTACTTTCCTGGAATCCTGCTGGGAGTAATTGTCTAAAAACAATAAAAGAAAGTGAAAACTTGTAACTTTCCACTAATGGAATGCGGCTTTGTGTTTAGCAGGACATCTGTCCAAGGATATTTTGATTGGATTTCAAATAAATGGGATCCTGCAGTTAGTGGAAAGAAACATTTTTTATGACAATACATAATGTTATGTTCCCCCCAGCACTTGGTTTTAGGAACAGGTGGGAAAATATGATGGACTAGAAATTCACGCCACAATTAGCTTTTTGTTTACAGAGCACATATACACTGTGAAATGCCTTTGATAGGACACCATATTGTTGATTCTGCACCGTACGGGCCACATTTTGATGAAACGACTGAGCTAGAAAGACTTCAGTGAATGTTAACACAGCAAAGGGTGATTAAATGAGTAATTGGGGAGCTATTTTGGTCTTAATTGTCCTCATTTCATTGACACATGGCTTATTTTATTTTATGAATGTTAAGCTGATTAGCTCTCCTCAACATTTTCCCCTCTTAACTAAAAAAATCTGTTTTCTTTCTTTTTCAGAGTGATAAAAAACAGAACTCACGTGACAAATTTCTCAAAGTACAGTAATTTACGTGAATCAATACCAGTGTGTTGACTATTATAAAGATGAATTGCACCAAAATTGACTGAGAGAGTGTTGACGGGCCAAAAACACTTTGGGCCAAGTGGAAAGCGATCTTGTGGTTAATAAGAAATTAACTCTGGTATGCTATGTCTGTTTAATTGAGCACCGTGAGGAGCTGTGAGTTTTTTACACACTCAGATCTAACTTGAAATGGACTCTCCGCCGCTTTTATTTGCTTTAGTGTCAACACGTTGCCCAATCCATTGCCTGTTGATGATCTTTGTCTTTGTTTGTTTAAGTGATGCATGATCCTGTTCTGTAAAACCACAGGTTCCTCATAACATCATGTTTAAGAAATGGCGAACCCCAACAGGAATAAAACATTATTTCCTAGAGGTTTGTGCTTCCTCAAAAGTTGGAGCAATGTCTGTCATGTAAGCACTGTTCCCTACCTGAGTCTTCTGTGGCCTATTTCCGTGCTGTGAGCTGAGCTGCCTTCTTCTCCTGCTGTGAGAGCTGAGTTATCCACACAGAACACATCATGTGGAGGAAAGGCTGCAAGGATGCCATTCACAGACCTGCCAGTCTGGGAATCAATGCTCTGGCGCACATCCTGGGTTATAAAGTTAGACAAAGGTGGAATACAAAACATTGTCGTGGCACCATGTAACAAAGTTGGTTGCGTTATACCGCTTAATGTAAAAGAATGTCCTGTTGAGGTATGCTCCATCACTGGCATTACAAGTACCTCTTCATCACACCGTCTGCAGGGCCAGCAGGGAATGATCCCAAACTTGCAGACACCGGTAAGGATGAAAGTACCTCCGACAGCAATCAAGATGGGGCCCACCAGTTGGGTCCACTCAAAGTTGGGGTTGGCTAGGTAGTAATGCCAGCCAATGGCGGTGAAAGTGACACCCACAAGGGCTAGACACACTCCTGAGAACAGCAGGACGGCTCCAGCCTTCTCGCCATCCAGCGAAATGTCTGACTGAAAAGGGCGTGGAACAGGTGTTACCATCCGAGTCGGGTCATCAGGTGGCCCACAGGAGACTGCTGTAGGATTTCTAGCACTGTTGGTCTCCATTACAGGGCTTTGCACCACCATGTTAGTCCAGAAAATTTGGGGTCCTTGTTGGTCCATGAGTCCCCTGGGTGTCACATGTGCGTAGACACTCAAACTGAATCATGCTGCCTCTAACAGTGAACACCAAGTCCAACTGAATCAACACTGAGTAACTCAAAATACACTTCCCAGCCAGCTGGAGAAGTTATATGTTAACCTGCACTTGAATTGTGTTGCCTATAAGAACATGGTGTACCCCTATCAGTCAACATTAAAATTGAAACTGAATAACGTAGTAGTGTTGGAAAATTTAGGCAGATCATGTCAGAAAAGTGTGTTAGGACAAATTATGGAACAATGTTAATGCAATAAACATACTCTTACACCACAAAATAGTAAACAATGGTAAGTATACAGTTAAATGATCTATTTTTATTAACAAAAAACCCTATGTGGTCAAAGTCAAAGTTAAATTCAAATTTATTTAAAGTGTAAAATCACCAGCTGTGTGGTACCAGTACACTTTACAGAAAACAACACATAAGATACACAATTATAAAACTAATAATAAATACAATAAAATAAAATAGACAATTAATATGTATAAAAACTAGCCCAAACTATAAGCCTTCTCACAAAATAAAGAAAAACCATCCCTAACTAAAAGCTTTACTAAAAAGAAAAGTTTTTAGCCTACTTTTAAATATGGAAATGTTGGTTGCTTCCCAAACCCTAACAGGGGTCTGATTCCACAGCCAAGGTGCCTGATGGCTAAAGGCTCTGGCTCCCATTCTACATCTAGAGACCCTAGGCACTACAAGAAGCCCTGCATTTTGGGAGCGTTCTAGTGGGGTAGTATGGTGTAAGGAGTTCTTTCATATAGGATGGTGCCTGACCATTAAGGGCTTTGTGTGTAAGAAGAACTATTTTGAAATCAGTTGTCAATTTCTACCGGGCCAGTGCATAGATACTAAAACAGGAGTGATATGATCTCTCCTGCTAGTTCTAGTCAGAATGCGTGCAGCAGCGTTTTGTATTAACCTGAAGTATTAAGATCATGAGAGAAGATTTGGTGTGTTTGAGGTCTGTCTGAGAGGCAGAAAAATAAGACAGAGATAGTACTGCATGCATAGAATGAGATCTGAAGTCCACCTTGTCACATGTCATTTAACACAGACATGTTTCCCATCTGTGCTGTTATGCATAACGTATAAGCGACAGCTCATGCTGCAATAGTTCAACAATCTAGCATGTTAAGTGGAAGGGCTTAAAAACACATCCCGCTATACGTGATACAGTCAGAGACTAAATGAGCTGCACAGAAAGTGAAACCTACATGTAACACGGAGACGTCCCACTCAAAGAGACTCAACACATGGAGTTTGCTAAAGCTCCCTGTTCTCCCAATGTATGACAAGCTCTACTCTATTAGTTTAAATCTCCTTTTATGGGTGTGTGACAAAGCTTACAAATCTATTCCTGCACTGTAGTCTCATTTTGTTGTTAGTGTCTCCTCCATATGCTGCAGCTGAGCAGTCTGCAACACAGCTAGACATGTGTGTGTCTACAGAAAAGAAACACCTGCATTCATGAATTTTTAATTCTGAATGCAAACACAGCAACATGCAAACAAGTTTTTCTGTTGAATTTCATAGCAGTCTGCTCTTCTCCCAGCGCACAACTTGCCTTTGCCTACATAAAATCACATCCACACTGCGTGTAAAAATCCTGCCAGTCGGAAGGCAGGATCATGCGCAATGCATGCAAAGCAAAAGGTCTTCAGAAGGAAACAACTGACCATCAAACCCACAATACCAGCCTGATCATACCTGACCTGTGTGTATCTATGTCCTTGAATATGTGTGTGCGTGTCTGCCTTTATGTTTACCACAGCCTCAGCTCATTTCACTTGGCACTACTGAACAAAGGAACAGATCATTATACAAAGAATCCATATGAGTGCAGTGTTTAAAGAACCCCCCAGAACTGAAGCTGCACATATTCTTTCAATTAGCAAACTCCAAATATTTATGGACTGAACATTTCCTCTCTGGACGGAAGGAGAGATCTGTGTGTGTGTCTCCTGTTGACTCACACTGGGGTGTATTGATCCCCTGGGCTTTTGCTTCATTTCACTTGAGCTCTGCCACCATCCTTTAAAAGCACATCTGTCCGACATCTATACAGATGCTTTGTTTGGATCCGAAATAGTCACAAAGCAGCTACATGTCAAATATCCGGTACAAGAGGTTGGAGGACCACTGCATTAAACAATGATGCCACTGCTAACTAATTGGAGAACCCTAACTCCTCCCACATCCATCCATTTCCTTAATTCACCAAAGCATCACATGTGCCCCCAGATTCACCCCTCTTTTTACCTGGTGGGGACTGAAGCTGAGCTTAGTTGTGCAGGAAAGTGACCAAACCTCACCTCTTGTCTCTCTCTCACTTTGTGTGAACAGTGTCCTTGTGTTGTCTCTTATGGTCGCACCTAGAAGTTGCTCATTGTCAAACGGGACCCATATTCTTCATATATATTTGTAATCTATCTATCTAATATGAGGCAGCGGAGAAACAGGTGAGGCGCTAAGTGACGCAGACATCTGGCGAAGAATGGAGTGACCCGTGACTGTCCAACACTGTTCAGGACAGAGGATGTCAAATTCTGAACAGATTGTAAAGCCCTTTCAAGCAAATGTGTGATTTATGATATTATGCTATAAAAACAAAATTGATATGACTCGACTAGAAAACAGCCATAATGTTGTCTGTTATCCTCAAATTATAAGGAACTTGTGTGGTCCTTTATCACATTCGTAGAAATTCAATACAATTGCAATGGTAGATTCTGCTGGGTCAATAAAGAAGGTCCGAAGGATCACAGTAGGAATTAAGATGTGAGCATTTCTCAGTCATCCCCTCCCCCAAACACACACACTCACACCCACATGCGTACTATGACAAATAGCCTGTGACGTGTCTCTGTGAACATGGCACGGAAGGGTCCACTCTCTTCCCAGTACAGATAAAGCAGTGGAATCTGCCAGTGGACGGGACTCTGAGTGTCTCCTCAATGGATCTGGATTTTTACATCCAGTCAATCGTTTCACCGTTCTAGTGGTGGTCAGGAAAAATCCACCGTACATTCACCACAGTGGTATTTCTGTTTCAGTCTGTTTGAAGTTGCCGGGTAATACAATTATTGCAGTTTCATCGTGTTTACCTAACCCCAGGCTTTACATATCACCTGACTCAGTGTCTTAAATGTGCAAAAGAAGGAGGGTGAAGGGATACACAACTAGTCTCTCTGACACCAGCCAAGCAGAAGGCTTGATTTAATTACTTCCAGCTACAACTGAAGTCTAGGTAATGAATTTGTAAATCAGGTTGTGTACAATCTTAAAAGAAAAGTGTGAAAATTTCATTGCAAAGAGAAAGTCATTTCTTTTTCCACAGGACAGAGAAAGAGGAACTACTAAATGCACTCCTTTTTTTCACAGAGAGGCTCTATTAGTGTAATGTGCTATATTCTGGCTTATCAACAAATACAGTAGGTCAATGAAAACACACACACACACACACACACACACACACCATTTCTGTAAAGGTTCTCAGTCATCCAGGTCATAGTTATCCAAAGAAGGTTAAAATCAAGGGCAACCAGACTTTGCTGAAGGTACTTTCATCCTCATCTGAAAGACTTCTTCAGTTCTGACTGACTGGTAGGAAAACTCAGCTATTCAACATCTGTGGGATTGTTGTCAAAGATGATCGATACCACTGGCTCGTGCTCCTGGATGTTGTAAAGACAGAGCCCCCCGAGGCAATGTCTGAATGACCATCATTGGCATCCTCACCTGAAAGGACCGAATTATAAGTGGGGGACAAGTGGTGTCTCTAACCCCCTCCACTGTTATGCGACACACACCATCATCATCTGTAATGTGTAACGAACACTGTCATGTCCATGTAGAATAAAAGAACATTTGGGAATGACATGTGCAAGTATTTGTTTTGGCCTTTTTGGGCAGATTATTGTTGCCCAGCAGCTGCAAAGAATGTATACGTAGGTCTGCCTCTCAAACTCAAGGCCTCTGATGACTTACACAGAACACAACACAGAAACCTATTATGAGACGGCCATTAGCTCTTCTAGTCCTTTGCCTGGATTTTAGGGAAGGTGACCAGATGTTTGACCAGGACTGATATCTGCAATGTCTATAGGAGGGTGACTCAGTCATAGCTAGAGAGTTGTCATTTACAACATCAGCCGGTAATTGTGTTCTTTTTCACAATTTGATTTTGGGCTGGGAACAATACAGTAAGCCTGCTAATTTGTTTCAAGACTGAAACCAGGCTGTAAGTGGTTAAGGTGAATACGATGTGAATGTAGTATACCTGTGGACACATGGTTCGATACCAGAGACCTTTGCTAAACAGTAGGCTATTTAACATACTCCTGTCACTACCATCAAAGGCATGTTTTAAATGTGACTGAGTGATTGCAAAGCTTGTGATCTTCCAGTGTCAGCCAGATTAAAGCTGTTTGTCCTTTTGCAGTGATAAATTCCCTGTCAGTTTTGTTAACAGTGAATTGTGTTCATATTTGTATTACCAGGGGGGACAGTTGACAGAGTTCTGCTTGCTGAGTGGAAGATGTGACAGATGCCTTTGGATGTGAGTCTGACATGTCCAGGGTTGAGTTATTCTAAAGAAGTCTTCTGGGTTTTGAAATGAGCAGGAGAAGCAGAGGACAAGAATCCATATTATTGCAATAAACTTACACCATCCTTGTTTGTTCAGATGGTTTTCCTCGAGGTGAAGAGGGAGATCAAATGGGCACATCAATTATAAATTGTCCATAAATGTTACTGATGTGGGGCTCGCTCTCTGGATTGTAGAATAACTCAAGTCTATGGCTCCAGTGGGCCTTTGGACAAACATAACGGTGATGGTGGACAAAAAAGACTAAATGCTCCCTCTGCTCTGACTGTTTCACGGAGCTGATTCTGACTTTTAGCCTCTCTCAATCGACACCAGACACAGGCAGTTCGACCATCCCAAAACCCAGAATGTCAGTTTTTAAGGAATAGTTCAACAATTTGGAAAATGTAGACGGATGAGAAGATTGCTATCACTCTCGTGTCTCTCTGGTTAACATGAAGCTGCAGCAGCTGGTTACCTTAGCTTAGCATAACAACTGGAAACAGGGGGGAAAAGCTAGCCTGGCTCTGTCCATAGATAATAAAATCTGCCTACCAGCACCACTAAACCTCATTAATTTACACGTTTTATCCTAAGTATAGTTAATAAGCATAGTTCCCAAAATGTAAGCTCTCTCAGTCACATTTCACTTTGTTAGTCTACTACCATGACAGCACACAATGAAATTCACCAATCCTCCAAAGTTGCATAAAATGCCTGGCCACATATAAGAGTCAACATATGGGCTGACACAATTTTAGGATATGACTTCAGCTCACATACATCATTTTGGTCTTTCAGAGAATAACATACACAAGAGACCCTAAGATCTCTTCCTCTTCGTCTGAGTGAAGTGGACAGGGAAAAGTAAAGTCAACCCTGATGGCTCACACATGTGGCTGTGAAAAGGCACCCAGACAGTGTATTTCAAACAGCAAAGAGGAGGTCTTCAGGAAGAGGGACACAAGGAATGACTGAGTGTATAAATATGCACAAGGTGTTGATGTAGTGCTGAGCATATACGCACAGTCATGCATAGGCTACATCCTCCTAAGCAAAGCACTGCATGAGGTTCTTGCAGTGCAAACATTACATTAGTAACACGTGTGGTTGTGTCTTCAAGCGTCATGCTCCATCATCCGGAATGTTGGTAGAGGTTTTAATGCAAACCTTTTGACATGGCTTATGGTCACAAAAAAAAAAACACGCAATAATTTGCTTGTTTTTATCCTGTACTAATGCAACCTCTGACCTTTCAGTCTGCAACATTTCGTCAGTAAAGTCTGTATATGTTCAGGGGATTTAGAGGGTTTTAAAGGACCAGTTCACTCCAAGACACTACTTTTTCCCCCCTCTATCCGTGTCAATTCAGGTCATTTCAGTGTGATTTTCAAATGTTTCACCTTTCCACCTTGCCCAAATTTCTACCATGTGGGGTCATTTCTTTTTTGAGATGTTGCTCTTGAGTCTTTCAAGTGTATTTTTTGTTTCTTTGAGATAAACTGAACTACACAAAACTCTATACAATTATCTCATATAGTCACACGGAAACCATTTAAGTTGAGAAATATTGTAGCTTTCTGGGTTAGAAGTTTTAATGTGCTTCTGAGAAAACAGACCTGTCAACATGTTAGGTCTTATCGTTCCCATGATGACCTGACAATGCAAAGAGCTACTCAGGTGGACATTATGTCCTCTTAAGAGCGCTCCACCTGCCTAATGTCAGTATATTTACACATTTTTAAACAGCTGTCATATTTTATAGTGTTGAAATAAGGATGACATATCCAGTCTGACCATGATACTTTAAACATGCTCCAGCAGTACGCATAATTGCTACCTATAGTCTGGATCTACACTGGTGTGAACAAGACTTAAAGTCTACAGCCTTGTTAGGCACAGCAACAAAAAAACATGTTTATTATTACTAAAGACTAGTACAACTGATACAAATGGGAATGTCTTTACTTTTGCAGGTATTTAGTCATAAACCAAAGTACTGGACAAATTAGGGTAAACTGACACCTTTTTAACATCCCTTTAACAACAATGTTTTCAATGTGGTTGTTTCCTTGTATTATTTTATCTGCTGTCTGTCCTATATATTGCCTTTAATTGTAAAGTCTATTGGGACCATGCTGCATCTTTATTCTGACCTTTAAATAAAAAGTGATTGACTGGCTTGGAACCATGAAAGTTTGTGCAAAATGTTATGAAAGATAAATCCTACCAATATAGCAAGAGGAAAAGTCAGGGGGATCACCAAAGTCACCAGGCTCCATCTCCGGGGACCCCAAATGCCAAAATTTCATGGCAATCCATCCAGTACTTCAAGAGATTTTTCGGTCTGGACCAAAGTGGTGAACAGACCAAATTACTTTGCCATCCCTAAAGCCATGTTGTTAGCATGGGAAAGCAAATGTACGCGATTGATGCTCTTACTAGATCTTCAAATTTATCTTCTCCAGCTCACAGAAATCACACAGAACACACTTAGTAATTTTAATATATTTGTATATATTCATATATTACACATTTAATACAGGCACAATGAGAAATCATAAAGTAGAGACAACAGTGGCTGAGATATTGGTAAAAATGTACAATTTATGAGAATCATTTACACAATTTTGCTCTCTTTAAACTCTGTTTAATACAACATACAAAGAAAGAAAGAATGTGAAAGTGATGAAAAGAGGAGCCTTGTAAGTTTATTTTAAAGGTTTTGTAGGGGCAGCAAGAACCAGCTTGCTTATATTGGAATACAATTACAGAATCTTTGTGCTATATTTTTAATGCCTTCGGCTCATCTGACCAAAAACACTGATATATTTAGGAGAACACTGTACAAATGTCTGGTGCTACAATTTGAGGATTTTATGTAAACGCAATCATTTCAACTACCTTCAAACATTTGGCTGATTAAAGTTCAGAGAGAGATACAAAATTTAAATTCAACAGACACAATTTAAATAGAAATTTCCATCATCCATTTAAGATTAATGTCTGCCTTATTTTTAAAGGCATAACATTAAAACATTAAAAACTGGTCATTACATGTAATCACCCTGGCCAGATATGAATGAAATCAAGTAAATGATCAGTTTAGACATTAGATGAATCATGTACTGCCAAGTTAAAAACTATTTTGAGCCATGTTCTATAGCAGTGGACAGAGAAAACAAAAAAGAAAACAAAAGCCTGATGTGACAAATGATTTCCTAAAACTGTATCTGAGAGGTCAGTTGGCCATGTGATGCACAGTGTATGAAACTCCAGCCCTAAAAGGTTTTTATCATATTTCAATCACAGCTTCCAGGCAACTAATCGCATCTCCAGACATGTCACATACCAACACATTAACCAATTTAAGGACCATTACATGGTTGAGGTCAATGAAAAATCTCCTACACAACATACAAATACTCAGTCAACAAGTATAACAGCCTCTCCAGCAGCAGCCTTCATTAGTAAAAGACAAGAATGAATGAACCAAGAGTCAAATGTGGCTATGTTTCATCCATCCATCCATCCATGTTCAGCACCCACTTTTACTGTTTATAGTTTCAAAAGGCTGAAGCTTATCCCAGCATGCACTGGGTTGAAGGACAGGACAGGTCAGTAATCTATCACAGGGCAATGGCAGTACTGTGTCATAATATCTAGCCACTTGCAACAGCACTGGATAACTCAGTGCCACGTAGTTGTGATAAGGCATATCGATCATTAATTTGGCCTTACTGTGCTACTGGTCACATCATGTACTGGACAATGAGTATATGAGGTGAAGGTCAATTGACAAGCACTGAATAAAAAAGACAAGATATAAAAGAGTTCAATGATCAAACTCAATCACAGAAGGCAAACATGACTTATTCATTTCTGGAAGACAGTTAGGTTGTAAAAAGAGGAGACATTTTCCCTTCAGCATCCAAATAAAGGCGTAACAAACACAACTGGCACATTGTTGGTGCAATTCTCATGAACTGTGCTGTAGTATAAAAAAAGATGAACGAAAAGTTAAGTTCAGGCACATTTCTCCATTAATAGGGCACAAAAATGTGATTAAAAAAGCACTGCCAGTTTGTAAAAAAGGCTGCAAGTTAAATTTGGGGTAGCGTCCCTTGATTTTTCTTAAAGCATCTAACATTTAACACAATGTTTTACAGTCAAGATTGCTGAGCAAGTTTTGTTTTTATGAAGAATAAAAATTAAGGGCTTAAAAATATTTGAAAATACTAACCATGACTGAAAGGGGGATTTACAAGGGGAACAAATTCTAAAAAGACCACACTGATCACAGACCCCATTGGGGGTGATTGTTTTAAAAAAAAAACATGCATTTTATCACAGAGAAAAGTAGCTTAAATCTGGAAACCCAAATTTGGGTAAAACTTTTATGCTTTTGTTGCCTATTAATCTATAGTATAGGAGGAGGCACTGAGGTCACATCTTTTTTTGCATTTGTCTGAAAGAACTTCATTGTTATTTTAAAAGGTCAAGTGTGTGAGCGCTGTTTAAGACAGATTCTACCTTAATTGCACATGATCAATAAAGACAAATTGTGAGGAGAAAGAGAGGAAGTCAGTAAACAAAACAGATTTGAGAGTTGAGTCAGAGCTGGTCGAGCAGAATATTTACAATTCGGAGGGAGAAGGTTGTTATATATTCCTTATAGGCTCTTGGAAAATGAATATACAAGAAAAAGAAGGAACTGAAAGATTGTTAGTGCACTTTTTTCTTTTTTTTATGATTTCAAATACAATATAGATTTATATCTAATCCATAAATTGTTTCTGACTATACAAAAGTGAACTGATCAGAAAGCATTATCAGACTTCATATCTACACATTTCCTGAAAGCTCATCTTAATGTCTTTTTTTAACAGTGTTCAATACTCAGTGCTGTTTAATTATAGTGAGATTCTCGCTTGCACGATTGTGCTCAGATGGACCCAGAGGTTCAGGAAGCCTTGCAAAGTTGCCAACTTCTGTGTCAAGCGAGATTTTTTTCCTTTCAAACCAGAGTAGTAGGTCACCTCAGCAATCTGCCATATAACGTCCTAAAAAAAACCAACAAAATATGTGCAGTTTGAGTTGCTGATGCACTGGAAAAAAAACAGTATCAGGTACATGTGGA
This sequence comes from Micropterus dolomieu, assembly GCF_021292245.1. NCBI lineage: Eukaryota > Metazoa > Chordata > Actinopteri > Centrarchiformes > Centrarchidae > Micropterus > Micropterus dolomieu. The sequence continues at coordinate 6,787,865 of NC_060162.1, read as the reverse complement.
TAATCAAGTCTACTACATACCTGTGGCAAATCTCTTCTTGTTGAGAGAAAGTCTGTATCCGGTCCCCTGCAGCTCCATGTCCACTCCTGACAGGGTACTCCCCTCACTCATAAACTGCACAGCCAGAGTGGAGGGGTTCGATGGTCCATCTGACAGTTCAAACTTGGCCCTCAGGGACCCAGCACCTGCGGTCAAACACAAACAAATACACTCACTTGCCAATAGATCGAGCTATTTGCCTCACCATATACTTTCGCCAAAAGTTGCCTCGACTTGCAAACAAAGAAGAGAACAATTATTTACCTTCATTTTCAGACTTTTCGGAGATGTCATTCAACTTCCACAGACACTTATTCTGCTCTGCATTCCTAAAAAAAGAAAAAGGAATAACAACATAAGCCGCTTCTGTTTAACTAAGAAAGAATGTTTTTCAGTGTCTTACACCTTTATACCTCCTGATATAACAATTGCCACATCTTACCAGATGGAGTTGGGCAGAGAATGCACATTGGTGACTCCTCCATCAACAGGCACTAAAATCTGTACATTGGTGAGCGGACCAGGGGAGGCCATTGACTCCGGGTTGTATCGGTAGTCTACCCGCAGGTCTGACGTACTCTGTGTACACTTCCAGTATATGGCCAGGTTGAGAGGAGTGGAATGGATCCCATCAGACAGCACCTGAACACAGCAGTATAATGGAATTGTACAACTAAATATGAACAAAGCTGCTTTGAGTTTGAGCAATTTGCGTGATTTTCCCAGTATCCTCTGCTGCAATGAGACTTATATTTCACTACCTTTCTGGATTTCTTGATCTACCACATGTAAACTAAAACTTTATATGTCAAGAGAGCTCTGAAAAAGCAGAGTCTGTTTATGGGGTGGCAGGACGGCTATTAGTGGTTTGTGGGCTAAATGGAGGGCCAGGGCCAGAGGCTTGATGACAGTGTGGCCGAACCAGCTGAAGAATCCTGAAACAAAATATTTAACCCCTACTTACTCAAAGGCTACAGCAGTTTTTGGCTGATAAGTAAAATGAGAAATTTCTCATTTAAAAACAAATATATATTGACAAATTTTAGATATCTCAGATCTTAAAGACACTGGTGATTTGCTATGTGATGGTTTTTGTTGTGCAAGCAGCACATACTGATTCATATTGACTACGAGAATTGCAATTTCCAAAACATTCTAACAGGTGCGTAGGATCAGAAACTCTTGACTGGGAAGCACACTGTCCATCCCTTGTACTGTATTAACAATGTTTTGGTCCTCAGGCGAAGTTCATATAAACAAACAGCACCATACATATAAAACATTTCCAGCTGACAAGAGCTGCTGATCAGCTGCAGCACTCATGTCTGTGTTACCTGAGCGTCGGAGGAACGTGATTTTTAATGAGCTATTAATTAGACCTGCCTGCTGTAATCAGCTGTTCCGCTTATTTTCGGCGAGACTTGTGTGCTATCTGACTGTTGATTGTGATTTATTGGTTTGCAAACAACGGTGGAAAAGAGGAGCAGTCGTAGAATAACATCCGACATGCTCCTTATTTAAGGCCAGTAGCCTCTGCTTGCCAATTCAGAAATTCACTGTAAGGCAAGGTTATAACTACCTGAACATTATATATTGTATATACTATATTAATATTATAGACTAAGGCTGCTTAAAGCTGGAGGATCATCAAATATAATTCTGACAAAACACAAACAGCACTATAATAATGTCATCTTATTTCTCTTTAACTTTGAACATGGTTATCAAAAGTAGAATATTTCACATTAAAAAATACATTCTGCACCGACTATATTTCTGTCCTGCTGACTCCCCTCATGTTCTTTACTCAGTCTGAAGGGTGAATCACTTAAGGAAGTATGTTTTTAGAAAGCATTCTTTAACTACAGTTGTTTTATTTGGATTATGTTCTAGGCTCAACATCGGCTGACTGACCTGGTATTTTAAGATGTCCACATTATAGTAGGAAGCTGAAGGATTCTGATCTGAGGCTTTTCTGAGGTAGGACGTCAGTGCTTGCATGTTGAACCAGAAGTCCTTGGAATTTGAGTCACTTTGGGAAGGATCACTAGATGAAAGACAAACAGTCAGAAGGACGCGCACACACACACACAAATCTGAGGCTCAATTATTCATCGCTCCTCTTGGCTTTGTGTAAAGCTCCAATAGCTTGGAAAAAATTACCTTGTTATATCAAACTAGCTACTAAATCATGAATTGCATTTGATTCAATTAGTCCAACCATGTGGTCTAACCAAGAGGAACCAGAGCAAGGCACATAAAAAAAGGATATTACTTTTCTTTACTTTTTGGATAAGTATATGATCTACTTACATAATGTTTTTTCTAAACTCACAGTTGGTAAAGTAGAACCAATACATTTTGTATCATATTGGAACTTGAACTGCAGGTGAGGTTTGACTCAGACTAAAGAGGTGAGAAATAAAATAAGGCATGTTAAATGAAGCAGCTGTTATATAAAGTTTGCTGTTCTTTTTTTGAAGGCGTGAAGAGAAGAGAAGAGACACAGACTGTTGAGAATCTGGCTGTTAAAGTCTGGTGGAAAATACTTCCCTGACAGCTTAATGATAGGTTTATGTCAGATTACTAATTGAATTTCCTCTCACTGACGCAGACTACATTTCCTCGTATCATGGAGTCCAAATCCCTCATTCACTTAACCACGACCTTGACAAGTTATCAACTCATCAGCTCTGCTAAGTTCTTCACTTTCAACGCAAACCATCCTGTTTGTATTTTAGCTGTTGTGATGAATTTCTCTGGACACCTCACCTGTATAATAGCTGTTGGTTTGGTAGGATCTGTTCCAACCTGCCGGTGTTCTTCAGTTTGAAAGTTAGCACGGCCGGGGAAGGGTTGGTGGTAAACACCTTGATGATGCCCATGGGGAACGACAAGGTCATGTCTCCTGTAATCTTCACAATGCACCTGTGGAATGTAGCCACTTGAATATGAATAATGTCTTTTATAGCATCTGTTGATTATTGTTTCCAATAAATCGATAATTGTTTAAGTTATCAAACAAATGAAACTGTGAAAATTGACTTATTCAGATCACTTGTTTTGTTTGATTAACAGTCCAACACCCAAAGATATTCTATCTTCTTCAATAAGCAATGATAAACAATTGAAAAACATATCAAATCTGGAACTGGAAAATAGTTGGCATTTTTGTGTGAAAAATGGCACACAATTAATAAATTATCAAAATCATTGTTCACTTTATTTCGCTCATGTAATCTAATTACCACTATAACCGAGTACAAAGCTACATTGGACATATCTGGTCTAATTTTGGATTGTATTTTAGCCCACTAATCCTTAAAATATTAAGATCTAACCAAGGCATATTTACAATTAACAATTAAACGTATTGGCTTTAGGTCCCAGGTGTAACACATGTCCATTTCCACTGTCTTTATATACATCTTTATGTTTCTATAGTCTAATATAGATCCAGTGTTTTAACAAGTTTTGGGACAAGAAGAGTCTTCCTTTAGTTGCGGTCGGCCCAGGCTGTGGCAGTAACGGCCTACAGTGGGTCTCAACCTCGCACCCTGTCTCCGCTGCATTGCTTATGAAATGTTCCATTTGCTAATCCCTGCAAAAATAAGCCTTTTGCACAGCAGCAATTTAGCAGCAGTTAACCAATAAAAGGCTGTATGTTCTCTCTGCCCCAGACTATAATCTGCCCCATGTAGGTTATCCACTTTGAAAGAATGGTGTCAGACTAACGCAAAACATTCCATACATGCAGAGCGAGAAGGGGGAGATACACTCTGCAAAATGCACAAACAAAGGTCCACTGAGAGTAGTGCGCATTGCAGTACAACACCATGTACTGTATAACTCATAACATGATTGTGTGTATGCGTGCAGGTCCATGTCAGTGCCTTTAAGCAGCAAGAGGTCATGTGAGACTCACTTAGTGGGATCAGCTCCTTTGAAGTAAGCATTAACCGACTCTGTGAAGGCCACGGCAATGGGCAAAGCATCTTGGGATCCCAGGGTCACAGGGCTGGGACCGCGAGATGTCCCTAAGAATGAGAAAGGCACACAGTTTTTAATGTACAGTCTGTTGATGCAGACAGCAGATCAGACTTTTATAACAGGGGAGTCCTAAGCCCAGAATTAGGAAGGTTTGATCATGCAGATGCATTATATAATTTTGAATATTTGTATTAATGCATTTCATTAACTCAAGTCAATTATACATTGCAAATAAGAACACTCTGTTATTTTCAGGTATTTGTTTAGGGCAGACTGTGTTACAGTCGCTTAATAGCATATTAAAGGTAAACCAAACAAAAGATGTACCAGTCAAATCATTCATTACTTCATTATTTTAACAATCATATCTTTATAATGTTAGAAGTTGATGCAGGTGATAGTAAGACAAATGTGAGAAAAGGTGAATACGGAGAGCACAAAAGACAGATAAATGCAATCGCTGCAAAGCAAGATATCCAGCTGTCCATCCAGGCCATCCAACAGACTGGTGTTAGTTTTAGTTAAATACAGAGGAGAGTCCTCTTGTATGAACTTCAACCATACCTGCTGGTGTTTCACACCGCTTCTCAAAGGTAGGCAGCTTCGCTATAAACACATCATCCTCTTTATGCCAAATTAAAGGCATAAAGAAGAAAAGAGGAGATAAACAAACCCAGAGAGCACAAATGTGATGAAAGGTGATTCTAAGCACAGTTGTAAGCCACTTCCTAAACGTGTGATAGTGGCAGGTGAGCCCTAAGCTGACGTGATTGCACAGAGATGAATGAAGAGCTAACAAGCCCTTATGATGACATTCTTAGCACCTGTGAAAAGTATGTAGAGTAGAGATGATGACGTAAGCACGGAAAGGAGTGTCTCTTAGGGAAAGGCAGACTCACTTTGACTTAGCAGGAAGAAAGGAGAGAGGGAGAGCAGCTCTGGCTCTGGGGAGGAGAGGGGGAGAGTAAAGGTGTGCTCAGCTCCTAGGTGTGGAGTCAAGGAAGGAAGGAGAGAGGGGTGAGAGACAAGCACATTGTGTGTGTTGCCGAGACAAAAGGTATGTGGCAGGTTGGCGAGGAGCTGAAGTGAATAAATATACATATGCACATGGGAGGCAGCTTACCAACAGTGGGGGTGTTTCCAGCGCTGAGTGAGGCATTAGAGGACAAGGAGGAGGAGCTCTCTGCCCGGGCGAGTGGTGCAGCAGGAGGAGGGCTGGCGTTAGATGTCTTGGGTGGGCTGAACGGGCGTACCTGAGTGAAGGGAGTCAGGCAAATAAGATAGTACTACAAAGTCTGAATGTAACAGCAATAAAGGTTGTGTTTAACATATAGGGATGTTGTAATTACTCACAATCTCATTGATTCCTGATAGTTTTCCAGCGGGGAGTTTGGGCCTGGAGGAGGGTCGTGGTGGAGGCACCAGGGCTCCAGCTGTTAGCGGCGTCGTAGGTCGGTTTGGAACAGGCGCTACACAGAGAAACACATGTCATTTTGTTACTGGTTAGTGATAGTTAGAAATCATGAGAACTGGGTACAAACAAAGAAGTATACATGTGTTGCAGCGGTGCTTCATTCAAGCAGATGCAAAATTATCATGCATCAAGACCTGTGGTATAAAAACCATAACAGCAAAACATCTTTCCAAGCATGGAAATCATAACAGGAATTAAGTAAAAAGCACAGCACAAAATTAATTTTCACAAAAAGAAACTCAAAGACAAACATGTTGCATACAAGGCAGTGAGTTAGATATGCATGTCTGTAAAATAAAAAAACGAACACTGAAAACGCTCAAAAATATGCAACTGTCAACTTAAAATATGAAATAAATGCACAATATGAGAACAGAGTTAAAATTAAATTAAATATAAAACTGAAACTCCAAACCTCAGGCACAAGACATGTCTCTAGCATCAGTAATAATGTTACCATTAAATATTTTGCTTGATGGAGCTGCTGCCATCGCCCTAACTGTAATCCCAGAGAAGACATCAGAGAAACAGGGGTTGCCATCTTTGAAGTAGTCTTCAGCAGAGTCATCAGAGAGGAAGCGAGTTGACCTGCCAGAGCCAGAAATAGGCCTTTGGAGCTCCTTCACAGGCGGCCCTGAGTCCTGGTGGAAAGGTGGAGCGAAATTATCACTGAAGGCGATCCACTGGCTCTGAGACCAGGACACGGAAGAGAAGGCGTTGATGCTCTTTGGAGGACTGGCAGCAGCCGAGATTTTGATGGGGTCGACTGGCTCAGTTGGCAGGGTGATGGGGGCGCTCTGGGCCCTCGCTGGTATGGGCTTGAGTGCTTGGAAAGGGTTTTCCGGTGAGTCCCAGGGAGAGGATGTGGACGAAGAGAAAGAAGAGACATCTTTGGACTGCTGGCTCTCTGCCAGAGGAGGAGAGGGCTCCCGTTGTGGCACCGTCTCAGCTGAAGGGTGGCCATGTGATTGACAGAGGCGATAAACATGACAAATGCAAAAGTATAGAAGGTATACTGACAGACACAAATGACAAAACTCAACTTTATTCACAAATGTATATAAAATAATGAGAATTTGCAATACAAGAATAGCAGACACATATGCTTTATTGCTATTACCTTCAACATATGAAAAAATACTTTTCTATTCGTATTTGTTAGATTAGAATTTGTCTGTCTGTTGTATCCTAGATGAAAACTAGAGTGTATACTGGTTGCGAGAAAACATCAGTTCGCTGAAGCATAAGAGAGAAGCTGGTGTAACCAATCATGCAGTGGTGTCATATCTCTGTATTGTCCATATGTAACTTAACTTGCTGCTTTCTAATATAACTTGGTTCCTGAACTGCTGAGCAATCAGTTTGAAAACAGATGGGTCAAACATCCCTTTAGCGTTATACACTACTGGGAAATATTCAAAGCTAGTGATGTGTCACTGGGTTACATAACACTAGTGTATCTGCACTCACACTCTCAACCCTGTGTCATATAAGGTGGGAGGTGAAGGAGGCGCTGTGATGAGTTAGACTGTCTAAAGACAGAATTTCATGGAGCTAAAATAATGTTTCAGAAAAAGACGTTAACTTTTAAGTAACTAATCCACTGGATTATGCTATGTACAGTAGGTATACTGTCTTATGTTAATTCTTTTACTGTTAATTTGTATTAATTAGTGACTGGTGTTCCTCTTTGTTGGTACAGTTCACCTATGTTCGGCACATGTTTTAATTATTTTCAAGGCTGTGCCCAAAATGGAGCATCAGTTTGATGATTTGGCCTGTTTGGATCAGTTGTCTCATGTTGCTTTCATAGCGGCACAATTGCATTGCTGGTTGCCTTTTATATCTGACAAAATCTGCTAACTGGCATTCAAGCAAATATAAAACATCTCTTTTGTACTGTTTGTGATGGATAGTAATGTTTATATCTTTGCTAGGTGATTACAATATATTATTTACCCCCTTTAATTGTTTCATACACAGTATGCATATGATTATGTTTCATAGCTACATAGCTCATGACATAGAAGCAGCAGTATTTTCATTTAATCTAAGCTTTGTAATATTACTGTTTGAGAACTTAAACCTTAAGAGACATTATTAAATATTTAGAGAGTGACTGGGACTTATTTTTCTACAATTCCTACACATTTTCTTTGTTGTAACATGGAAAGGGACTCACAGGGAGTATGTGTATCCACTGTAACTCACAATGGGTTTAAAACACATGCAAAGTGTTGTGTAACCATAGTTTTGGTGTCAATATCCTTACAGAAAGACCATGTATATTTGACAACTAAAATGTCAGCAATACATGTGCAAAGCAATGATCCTGATTTTAGATGCATATAAAGGACGACTGTCCTGATAATTAAAGCACAAGTCACTCGTGTTCACATGCATTTGAAGTTAAGAATGTTTTGATGGAAATTATGTCTTTTCCCGTTTGCCAGAACAATGCTCTAAGGTTTACACAAAGAGAAACAAAAAATCAAACATAAATATCATGCAAAACGGTAGCTAATGAATGCTTCACATTCTCCTAACAAGATTTGCTTTAAATTGCTGTCTGACAAAAGGAGCACACACATTTTACCTGATGCCTCTGGCAGACAGACGCCCGAGTCATTCATCAGAAAAGATGGAGATGGGGGGATTGAAAGGAAGATAGAGGCAAGGTCTAACAAAAGAAGTTAACATAATAAATCAAACCAATAAAACAATGGCATTGTAATAAAATAAAAAGGAAAAAAAAACTATATATATATACACACACACACACACACACACACACACACACACCCAACAGATGAAAATGCACAAAAATATCAATGAAAACAAAACAAATAAATAAATAAATAAATAAATAAATACAACATATGACAAATAATAATTGAACAAACACAGTTTGATCTCTGCCTCATTCAGTAAGAGTTTAATCTTTTTAATACCTCACAGACTAGACTTGTTAAATATGTCATGTGTGCATTTAGAGCTGGTAATACTGCTACACTGACATAAAGAGATTTAACAGGCTGTAAGCGAGGACTTAATTCTCATCATCGTATCTTAATCAGGCCACTGTACGATGCTCTTTTGACTTTTAAGTCGAGACCTCTGACACTAACGAGACACTGTTTGACAACATACGTGCCAGTGGGCTTTATGGCCGACCCCCCTGACCTCAGCTAGGTGCCAATTAACTGTGGATTACGCTTAACCTAGGCAATGGGTCAGTGCTAATGTCACTATGTTTAAACACTGGTGTCATGCACACAAAGCCATGAGAATCAAACTATCAACGCAGTGTATTTCAAAAACATTGAGAGTAAAGTAAAACAAACACTCAAATGCCTCTTAAGGGGTATGACTGTAGCAACTTCAAGAAGATTTATATGAAACAAAAAAGTAAGGCAGGCATAGCTCACATATTTAATATAGAACGGCAAACTTATGTGTGCAGATACTATTAAAGCATAGAGAAAAGTCGAGAGCTGTACAAAACTGAAAACTGATCTAAAACACAAACTTCAAAATGGGATAAAAATAAAGCGTGCCATTTTAGTTCCCTGAAGTTGAATGCTCTGTTGAACTTAGGGGTCAGTTCCTCCATCTGGGACTGCCCTGTTAGAAAAGGCTTCCAATTGAGTAGCTCAGAAAAAGAAAGAGAGGAAAGAAGAGAGACTACATAGTGCATATAGAGGTGATAAGATAAAGGAACAGAGAAAACAAGAAGGGCTAGATCACTGTCCTAACCAAATGAGTAAAAACCAGAATGCTTGCTGAGTGGTTACTCCTTAAAGTTACAATCTTTCAGATACTCATGAAATCAAACCCCATTTTTGATGCCATCTATGGTCTGCATTTTGTTTGCAATAGCCATTCAATGTATTTACATGGTCTAATTACATCTCTATATAGTATAGCAGAGTCACCATTTCTGCATCCAATTCTACATAAGCATGAGGGATCGAAAAGAAAGGATGCATGCATGTAATCTTGCACAATTTTTCTTGTTGATATCAACCCGCTGATTACTGTACTCTCTTTACACCGTGTCACACCTGGGTTAAATTACTGCTTATGCAAACCGGACATTCCCTGTCGCCAAATCCGATCCAACCAAGACTGAAATCTTAAGGATTACAACATTACAGTAATGTCTCATTGGTGGTGCATATTTTTTCAGGGATACTGTATGCACAGGGATTAAGATTAAATTAGGCCTCGGGGCTTACCTGTTGATGAGGACACAGAGAAAGAGGAGCCTGCTGCGAGAGTCGGGCTGAACGGGTCCAGAGACAGAAGGTCGTTGTTAGCCAGTCTGCCAGAGAAGAGAGTGAGAGACAGACAAGTCAAACTTAAGCAAAAAGTAGCACAATTAGCTAAAAAGAGCCAAAAAACCCAAACACAATAGACAATTAAAAAAAGAGCACTTTCATACATACTCATATGATGTGGGCACTCTGGGTTTTGCCAGCTCATCACCTGCAGAGAGAAAAACAAACAGAAAATTAGATCCCACAGACCTGCACAGAGTGATGAGAGAAAATATGCTTTCACAGCAACTACAAAATAAAATACAAACCCAACACAAGAGGTTTTCACTGGCTAGTATTCAAAGACATTTGCCAAAAGGCATGTTTAAACTACATTAAACCAGAAATATAGACTGAGGTTTTCGACTCAAGTGAGAACCACCATCTGCCATGAAAAGTCATATAAATATATTTGCAGTAAGATTTGGGTTAGATACAATATTTTTCTTTTAACTGCCTAACAGTAAATCCTTAAGATCATACCCAAATACTGCAAAAAGTTAACTTCAAATGTGTTTTATTGTGATGGTAACACTTTACAACAGGGGATGGGGTGATTTTGCAACGACAGATAAAATCAGTCATTACTTTGTTCTTTGATGCCCCTTTCTAAAGTGTTACAATACATTGCAAAGATCAATATAAGCAACCTGAAGCAGCGCTTAAGCACCAGAGGTAAGCAGATACAAATGAGAGGACCAAAATATAAAAAACATGTATGTCTGTTCTGAAAAAATAAAGTTTGCAGGGAGAGAACACAGTGTCAGTGATGTTAGCTTGTGTCAACCGGCTGCAGCAGCTGTGTGAAAGGCTCCGATGAGGGGGCAGAGATGAGTGCTGTGGCAGATATTTTGAGGGGAGGGGAAGGCAGGGTTGTAGGCCAACTACGGTAGTGAAAACATACTCACCAGGAGCCTTAGAGCTTAATGGAGATACTCCTGTGATCCCTAAGTGTATGTAGAGTATACATCTATCAATGCAATACCTTGTGTAAATTTATCACAACTATATCAGTGTTTCAGCTGCAGAATGTGTGGATTATTACCATTTAGGTACATAGAAACACAGAATGTGAGTGTGACAACCCATTAACTTTTAACTCAGAAACTTTCTGCATCAACATTCAGTGAATTTTAAACTAGACCTCATGGAGCATGACCTATAGGAATAACTATTCTTAAAGTATTTCTCAAGCACTTGGGCAAGAAATCAAACACAGCAAACAAAAACAAAACGTCCCTTCTACTGTGCCTGTTTGCAGAATGGAAAAAAGATAATTTCTGACATTTCAAACTATAAACAGCTAATTAAGCAATTAATCTTATTTGTACCATAGGAGGGAATATCCCTCAAACTCACATTTACAGAAAAGAACAGTTATTTACTTTTTCTTGTGATATGTTGGTTTTGGCTAGGTTTCTGGATTTTCCTTTTTTAAAGACAACCTCTTTAAAAACAACGTGGGCCAAGAAAAACGTAGCTGAGAAGTTGTACGGTCGCTCCAGCAACACACAGATATGTAGAGGTCAGACAGAGAAAATACTCACTGGACTGGTTCCTCCGCATCTGTCCCTGAAAGCAAAAACAGACATTAATTAATCAAAGACGCATGCGACCCACCACGAATTTTCAACTGTTACTTGCCAGACATTTGCTAAATTTCTCCATACAGGACAAATAAAACAGACCGACATGCTTTTTACAAAGTGAAAAAGAATTTTAAGGGTCATTATGTTTTTCTCTATCTCATTACAACATGTGCAACTTTTGGAAGATTCTTGACTTTAAGAAAGACCTTCTTGTAGTCAAATGGTTTGAAACCATAAGCCTTTGATCGCATTAATATAAGAAAATATATGATTTCAAATATATAAACCACAATGAAAACTGGGAGAAAAAGCCTGAAAACTATATTATTAATTATTCACAGTGGCCAAGGGAATTTTCCACTTTAGAGTTAAAGACAGTAAATCACAGGACTACCACGGACTCGCACATACCAGACGTTAAACCTAGGGTGAAAAATTCAGCAGCACAAAACCGTGCATCAAAGCCCATATAACGATCAGTCAGGGACAACAGAGAGCGTGCCCCCAACACTTCACCAACTTCCTTTAAAGAGCTTTTTTCCCCCCCAGGATATAAATCTGCTGTGTCATGCTGCGCAACACAAGATATGCAAGATAGACTCTTGAGGGTCACCAACCCAATGGAAACTTAGAGCATCAGTTTCAATAAAGAATTTATTCACACAATGAAAAAGGTTGGGGGGGGGGGATGTCAACGGAGGTAGGGAGAAAAAAAAACAAAAAGAGTTTAAGGAACATAGCAAAAGCATTTAACCACCGTAGAGCTGTGAGGCCAGGGTTTAGTCCCACAGGCGCTAAGCAGCAAATGGGTTCAATTACGGCTCTTGCTGGCCACACACACACACACACACACACACACACGACTTCCATTGCTATTTCAATAAAGGGAACACCACAGAGGGGGAACCAAACAGGAGGAGAAATGAAAAAGACAGAAAAATGAGCACAGAGGAAAAAAAAAAACCTTAATAATTCACACCAGATGATGCAATGTTCGTCATCACCTTGGATGTATGTTTTAACCTTAATCCAGAACTTTTTGGTAAATAGAAAACAGAAAAAGGGAGAAAAACAGAAATCAGAACAGACAGAGAGGAAGGCAAATATAATCTAATGACTATTCTGGTATCTAAATGGAAATCAAGAGTCCACACAAACAAATTGTTTTTTTTTTGTACTTTTAGGATGAGAAAGTAATTGTGGGTTTGAGTCTCGACAACAACCAAAACCAAACTGCAATGAACAAAGTTTAAGGTTTAACAGAGAACAAATTTAATCTCCTGGATCTTGTTACATTAAATAGGAACAAAAACATCCTCTATAAACTTGTAACTTATCTTTATCATTAATTCCCAGGGTGGAAAAAAGAAAACATATGTAATAACTAGGCAACAAACCCAATAAAGCATTCATAAATAACCACAACAGAGTCCTGTCTAGGACAAGTGGGACTACAATAAAACCAGAAGAATAAAAGCAAACTAAGAAACGAGGAAAAGAGAGTGAGGTACAAGACAAACAGTGAGGAGAAACTGTGGTGAGAGCAGAGGAAGGGAGAGGCTGAGGGAGTTAGCCAAAAGCCGGGAAGAAGATGCCGTGACATTCGTTTTAATGTGCAGCCGGGGAGTGCGGCGGGTGAAACCCACTAGACCCCCTTCGCAACACTGAGCGTGCCCTCTCAGCCACTCCACAACATTAACAACAACAGCAGCTCAGTGCACACACAGTCCATGTTTGCACACAAGCAGTAGTGGTTTTAAATTTTAATGGCAGCAGCTATTTTCATAGAGCAGCAGAGAGTGATTCAGAGATTGAGTGATGGTGAGGGACAAGGAGCTGAATGAAGGGCTCCATGACTGAGGTCAGGGATCGGACTGGGTTCTAACTGTGTGTGTGTGTGTGTGTGTGTGTGTGTGTGCGTGTAGCCTGCTGGCCACTGCCGCAAAGCTTTCCTCTAAGTGCCTACAAGGAGGGCAGTGTGCATGTGTGTGAGTCTGCAGTAAAGGCCAACAACATCAGATACTTAACTCAGAAATTATTGTTTCTGAGTTCTTGGTATTTTTTATTTAAAAAAGAAAAAACATAATCCTAAGGTTGTTTGACATGAAACTGAATTTGAAGTAGAGGCCAAATAAGAAATGTGTGCAAACAGGAACCATACTGAATCAGAAGTCAATCTTGCATATAAAATAAATTTGAAATAACACATGTCTTTCCAATGTAAAGAAAATAAGCTTCATGAAAGAGTGATTTATGGTGAACACCTAGTGGGATACGGTTACATGGCATTCCCACCTACCCTAACAGAGGTTAGATATTCTACTGTTGCCCTCTAGTGTTGCAGAGGCAGAGCAGACTTCTGCTGCAGCAAAGCAGGACAGCAACAGGTTTGTGTTTTGGATTTTTAAAACATTTGGTGTGTTACCATACCGAGGTTGAAGGTGACAGGATAATGTTTCCGATGGATGCTTTAAGCTCATCAATGGTGGCTCGGTTCTGATGCGTGCCATTGTTTGGCTGAACGGGCTTTATTTCTACGTGGAACTTCCTGGGTTCATCTTCATCCTCTGAGTCGCTGGACGAATAGAAGGAATTATCTTTGGCATGTGAGCAAAAAAAAAAAGTTAAGGAGACAACAGTAAAACAGAGAGAGCGCTAATCTAAGGTCCATTTTTATTTAGCCCTAGCATCAGACTGCAGGCGGGTGTGTACAGAAAAACCTTGATGTCTTATTATCTGGACTGATTGTAAGAGTGTGACGACTCTGAGACAAGTGAAAAGGATATCGTTTTCATTTGCTTCCGGTCTAATACAGAAGCCCTCTGCATCAACTTGGGGAACATTCTACAAAAAAAACAAAAACACAGAAAAAAAGACATGTTTAAAGTCAAACTTTATTGCACTTCTTAATTAACACAAAGTTAAAATAAACACATTGCATGTGTATCGTTTTAAACACATCTGTGTTTAATTTATAAAAAATAATTTTTTTAAAATTAAACTGACATTTTCAATCACATCATATGCAAGGAATTGCATAAAACTGCTTTACATGGTTTAATACATATAATTTTAAAAATTAACTGTTGACTAGTACTTCATGGTTTAACAATTCTTTTCTTTTTGCATATTGATCTTCCTCCTTACACTAAAACTTAAACTAAGTACAAGTTTTTCTTTTTTTCTAAATGTGTCTTGTCATAAAAGCTTGTTAGTTTGCCAAGTTTGAAGTTTATCAATAGAGGGAAACATTTGTACGACTTTTTTTGGATTAACACATTAAAAATTTCATACACATATATACACACACACACACACACACACACACACACACACACTATTTCTTTCCAGACCCTTCCATCTATTTATCTTTCTATATATATCTATATCTCATCTCAAAAAAAATTTATATTGTGGAATTTTTCTTCAGAAAAAAGTGAAACTTTCTTATATTCTACATTCATTATTCATAAAATGAAATAATTCAAGCCTTTTTTGTTTTAATCTTGATGATTATGGTTTACAGCTTATGGAATTCAAAAATCCAGTATCTCAAAATGTATTAGAATTTTAAAATAATAAATTTATAACTCAAAATGTCGACTTGAGAAGGCCTCTAATCAGCTCATTACTTCAAAACACCTGCAAAAGTCTCCTGAGCCTTTAATCTCAGTCTGGTACTGGTGCTCAATGAACTTCTCCACGATATTCCATATGTCATTTACAAAAAAGGTTTTATGTGTGTGTTTCTGTGTGTATTGCTTGCTTACAGCGTTCTGGATGTCTATGGCTCCATAGTATCCAGGGGGAGCACCGTTGGCAGTGTTCTACAAGCACAAACAGAGAGACATGAATGAATGAGTAAAGGAATGAGCAAATCTACAAAACAAACATGAGGGAGAGTGACAGAGTTACATGTTGCAAGTCGAAAAATACATAGCAGAATAAAATGAGCAAGGACCTTTTACACCCTCCTTCTGTTTGAAATCAAGATAACATACTTCAGCCGACATATCAGCTAAAGTATGAACTCAATGTTAAAGAATAACTGGTTATTTTGGTAAAAATTATACTCACAGCAGCTTCAACTTCTGTAGACTCCCTGGAGGACAAAATCATGTTGAGAAAGTCTTAACATTTTTTACAGGGGGGAAAACAAAAAAAAGTTGCATAAATTGTATTGTGGATTAAAGATGTAAAAGTCTTCACTCACGTGGAGTCTGTGTCCTTGTCTTTCCTACGGCCTGGGATACCAAATGGTTTTCTCTTTCGTGGTTTGGCACCTTAATAAAAAACAAAGCATTTTTCAACCAAAGATTAATGTTAATAATTCTTTTCTTCATACCAATATGTAAAACATGAGTTTGCTTTAAACCTGCATTAAACTTTCAGTGCTTTACTTTACTTGCAACTTGCAATGTTTCTTGCAAATCTTTAATTTTGTAATAAGAGTTACCTTCGGTAGCAATTGCTGTGTTGCACTCCTCAAACTCAATCGGTCCTAATGAGACAAAAAAAATAAATCCTTTAGGTTCATTTGGCATGGAAAGGGTCAATGACCCACTGCTGTGAATGCTGTGAATGTACATCACGCAATAATCACACACACACACACACACACACACACACACTTTAGCAAATACACAACATGCAGTCTGGCGGGCCATAAAGAGTGTGTATACAAACAGAGCTAGGCTGGTCCCAGAGGGCAGACAGGGTCAATAGCAGAGTCAACTGTGTGTCTGGTGGCCCTCACAGAGATGTGACACTCCCTCCTGGGAACACAAAGCACTACTCTACAGCGCAGAGTCTTCCTCACAGCGACACACAAAAAACCCCACCTGGGACAATTAATCACCACAATTATAAACCAATTCTAAATCAACGTAGGAGCACTGGTATTCACAGCAAACAGCAGGTATGAAGACACGCAAATGCACTAACCCTAATACAATAAGACAAACAAGTCCAAGATTGCATGGTGTGAAGTGTTTAAAGCAACATGGACAAATCTGCTCTTGGGCTTAAGAGATGCCCATCTCTCTGGCGTGCAAAAAAGTGTTTAGACCATTTATAAAATAAGCGAACGTGATGAGGCACACACGAACATACAAAGACACAAAAGTAACCATGGCAATGATTATTAGACTAAATTTAAAAGACTGAACTAAAACATTGTCATATGCATTCCAGCCAACAGCCATAATATCACTTGGAGCACAACCAGCCATGGATTTCTTTGAACAAAAAAAAAAGAATAAACAAAAGTTTCTTTTGGTAATTCAGAAAACAGCAATAAATAACAACGTTCACACTTAATTTAATGCTCATCAATTATATACATTTACCTCGGAGGCCCAGCACTTGGATTGTCACGCTTGACGTGTGCCTCCAGAAACATTTATTGAGGATGTTCAAAGACATGGTGCTTTCACATACACACGCTGACACACACTAAAAGCTGCTGGAAAACCAGAGGCAAGACATGCAATGAGCGTCCGTGTCAATCAGAGAAATCTGGGAGGTTGGGCTATTGGTGTCTGTGACATGTTATTATCTATTAGAAAGAGGGACTCCTCAGCCATATAATAAAATAAACTATAATTATTTTCATTAGTGTAATATCTACAACAGCAGTTATACAGCTATGTGACTGCAAATAGCTGCTTAGCAAAAAACAACACGCCAATGCTCAAATTCCATTTAAGTATTTTAAACAATTCTTTCTTGAAATGCATGACCTGGAAAACATGCGGTCTGCATTTGATATCAGAGCAGATAGAAACAGATATGCTGCATATAACTAGAAATCTTAATAGCTTGTAGGATGGGCAGGAGAGAGAGAGAGAGAGAGAGAGATGGACCCTCTGGCAAGATTTCTGATACACTAACATGCCTTGACCTGAAAACAACAAAGCTAATGATATTTTAACTCAAAATGTATACAGTAGCAGCAGTCCAACGCGGCCTCCCCAGAGGATGCCAGTCACGAGCAGAATTGACGCATTGTTTGGCGTGTGTAATGCTGAGTGAAGCGCAGGGAAGCGGCGAGTCACGAGAGGCATGCATCACGCCAAGTGAAGTGGATAAAGTACACCAATGACCGATCTACTCTACTGTGCAATATCAGGCCTCTTCACCGCCGGCAAATACATAGCACGAATGACTGTGTCTGTGTGTGTGTGTGTGTGTGTGTGTGTGTGTACGTGTGAGTTTCATGCCAATCAAAACCAAATGGGCATGCTCATTGAAGAACTTTCTCTCATGGGAGGCAGGGAGAAGGACGGTAATTTCATCGTCCCCATTCGGTCACTGTACCGACATAAAACAGGTAAGCACTTATGGGGTGTATCTGGTCCTGGGGAGGAGGATCATAATTATCTCATTTGACATCATCTTGCACTTTATGTATCAGTTGTAGATATTGTCAAACAAAGGAAATAAAAACACATCCAGAAAGGGGGAAATTTCTGGAAAATTACAAATTGCATACTTTATTCAAGCTCTGGGATATACAAATACTGTGGATCAACGTCAGGCCCAGGCAGAGCAGGAACTCGTTCCCGCTAGCATCCTGCGATTGCATCTGACAATATTTATGCACGCTGACTGCAAAAAAAGTCTAAACACCAGACACATGAATATTACCTAAATCTGGGCAGACATTAGGAACTGTTTAAACATCTCCTAAACAGACAGACGACTTTGTTTATACAGGGGAAGATGTTTCTTTTCTTTCTACTCTCTGTGAGGGAAGCATGCAGTCACGCATGAGCGGAGAATGGTTTTTTAAATTGCATATGCTTCACATGGCACTGGGAGTGGGAGAGGGGCGGAGGGGGTTTGCGTGTCTGGCCCTCCGCCAGTTGACAGCTCAGCTGGATATCGTTGAACACTCCGAACCCCCCTGCCTCGCAGCGTGTCACTTTGGGATTGTTTCCGCAATAGAAAGTTTATTCAACCTCTCTCTCTCTCTAAAGGCACTGGACCGGCCATCCGTTCAGCTATTTAATCAGGGGACAGACAGGTTATTTTTTTGACAGGGCCGGGGCTGCTGCGCAATCTCTAATGAACAGCTTGATACAAGAGGAATTTTCTGACCGTTTTTTTAGCCTCAATTAATTCTGCTGTCCAAACAAATGAAGGCCACCACTCCTTGGACGCAGCGTCTGGATACAGGGGTCACTATTTGTGTACACACAAACACAGCAGAGGTGAACCCTTTGTGCCTATGACCTGACGTAATATAGTACAAGTACAGGGACTAGTGAAGTAATTGGATATTTACGACAGGACGGTTGTTGCTGTCATGCTGTTCACATGCATCATATCATCAGTAAAAGTAAAATAGCTGATGAAAAAAAATCAAGCTTCAGAGCTACTACAATAACTGCAAGAGTAACTGACTAACTATCAATGAATGAGCTGTGCGTGTGTTTGTGTGAAACAGAGGGAGGTGAGGGGGCAGAGCCAAAGGATTCTGAGGAGTATTCCCTTGATTATTGTGGCATGGCAAAGTTTACACAAGAGTCATTGTTGAGCTCTGACCTCCTGAAAAGGTTGGTTCTGCTGCGAGCACAGCAAAGCCCCCTGTGTGTCACATGCTAACTGGAATGCCAAGCCTGCCTACCTTTACAGCAGATTAATATGATCGACTCTGATGGACCTCTCCTACTTCTAATTGCCCCTCTCTATACACCACTACCCTCCCCACAAGGCAGGAACAGGAGGAAGACCTGTTACTCTGACCACTCATTTACCTACGCACAGCACAGACACGACAAGCACATATTATTAGAATAAAACATATATAAGACGTATAAAAACATATATAATAACGTATATAAGACTGGTGGCTTACCTGGTCTCTCCTTGCCAGTTCCTTTGCTCTCTGCCAGTTTCTGTATTAAGCTCTCCACTGAGGTGTTCTCAATGTTCCTCACAAATTCATTGTGGACCTACAAAATCCAAAATAATGAATCATATTTACTGACAGTTATCTTTTACTTGGAATTTAAGACTTGTCGCAGAAAGCACAATGTAAAACATGTTTGAGTACAGCAGAATATCATCTAAAATCCGCATCCTCTGCCAGACTTTTTGGTACATTTTGTGTTGTGGTTATAAATTTACACAGTTAATTGTCGATTGATTTTTTTTTGCTGCAATCAATTAATGAAAAGGTTTGGGCCATTTACAGGGGTACAACTCTCTTAAATAAAATTTCATGATTGCTAGTACTCTAACTTGACAGAGGTGTTTAACCAAGTACTGGCAGCAAAGCCACATTCAAACTCACCAGCAAAGATGGAACAACACAAAGTAAATATGGTATTGTGGCTTGCCACACTCTGAGCCCGACTGAAGAGTGAGATGTTTCCTTTTAATTTACTTCAAAGTGGCCTCAGACTGGCATTTCTCCTTACTGTGCTATTGACATTATCTTTAGGCTACCGCTGCTCATTCTTCGTTGCTTGCTGGTGAGTTCTAGCCACACATCCTTAGGTGTGGATGTGAGGGGTTGTCTGTCTATGTGTGGCCCTGCGATGGACTGCGACCTGTCCAGGGTGTACCCCGCCTTTCGCTCGATGTAAGCTGGGACTGGCTCCAGGTTGACGATGGATGGAACTGATGAAACTAAATATGTGAAATATTTTTCTGTAGTTGGGGAAAATGTAGTTACATAAGTCAGCATTAAAGTTATTGTTCAGTGCTTTTGACATTTCTGTTTTGAGTTATGTCATACCATACGAGCATTTCTAAGAATGAAGAAAAACAAAGGATGTCACGTGTTGAGTGTTTGGTTTATGACAAATGAGAAAAGACTGTATTTTACTGTCATTCTATTGTGTCAGGTTGAATCATTGTTGTTGGCACTGTAGTCTGCTGATGCCCTTTGGGCAGTATCAAAGGAAGCATAGTGTTTGTTTGCTTGTTTGTTTTGGATGTGCATGTGTGCTTGTGTGTTTACTGAAGGGGAAAGCGATGTATAGGCATGGGGATGAAGAGCAGTGGCTGACTGCCATCTCACCAAACCATTTAGATGTGCGTGATACTGTAAGCGTAGAGTGGCTCCGCTATCAAACAAACAGACACGCATACACACACATATGTGTCTGCCCCCCGGGCCCTTGTGGCGAGGTGGAGTGCATTAGCCTTCTGTGCCCTGGCAGGAGAGGATGTTGAGGGGGGGGTGATGGGGGTAGGGGGCAGCAGGGAGGTTGCTGTGGTGAGGAAGTATGCTCAGTGCAGCACACGCGATCTGTCAGGTGCTGCTGCCACGACGGAGGTCATCAACCTGCGTGCCCAGCCCGCCTCTCTCTGTCTCTCTCTCTCTCTCTCTCTCACACACACACACACACACACACACACGCGCGCACACACACACACACACACACTCTTTTGGCCACATGCTTGAAACATGCATCTACCTTCAAGGGATCCTCACACACACAAATGCCCACTTACAAAAACAAACAGCACGCAAACTCACATCTGCCCATATGTGAGTCAAAGCTCTCCACACAGGGAACCACACTTCCTTTCATTCTAACCCTCTTATCCTTCACGCCCACTGAGCTGATACTGGCTGAGCCTTGTCTGAAAATACCTGCAACATGACTACTTCTTGACTTTAGTGACACTTTCGGTTACAGGTTCCCTTTGCTAAGGTTTCATGCACTGTACTTCACTGAAACAACTTGTCTCTGGTAGTTTAATATAACCTTTTCCCATTGGAGCCAGAACTTTATCCACATATGTAGAGGTACTCCACAAGACCTGTAAGCAGACTGATGGGTAAAATCAGTCAAGTTCACCTTAAGTAAGTCGTAAGTCATTAATGGCAAGAATAAATAATATATCCAACATATATGGTATGTTAATTTTGTGAATTTGTTGGAACATCAATCTTAAATTGTTCAAATAAATCATTAAAGCTAAACAATGTTGTCCAATATACACTACAAAAAAGAATTAAGGCTCTTTAAGAGATACAGATTTTTTTAGCCGGTGCATATTGTAATGATAGAGTGTATTTAAGTTATAATCATTCAGTGACCTCCTTTGATAAATGTAATGTATTCGTATTCCTTCATTGTATCTCGACCTTTAGAACACATATCATTTTCAAGGTTATACTTCACTTTTGCTTATCTCTGGTGTGGCAGATCTAAGGTTGTAATTCTTCCCTCTACTCTTGTATGCAGTACTTATCTGAGTACTGATCTTATCTGATCTATTTATTTACTTCATCATGAGTAAGTGGAACTGTGGAGCTAGTAACTATGCTTGGCTCTTTAAAGCAAGGGGCCCATTTTATTGAATATTGAAGTATGGACCATATGTTATCCATTCATCCATCCATCCATCCATCGTCAACCGCTTATCCTGCGTACAGGGTTGCGGGGGGCTGGAGCCAATCCCAGCTTTCATCGGGCATATGGTCATCGCCAGTGACCATATGTCATTAAAAAATTTATTTGGGAATAAATATAGTATTGAAGAAATTCATCAGCTGGACAAAATGCAAGAATAATAACTGTGTTTTGGAAGTTAATATTTAAGCAAAGAAATTGGCTGAAATTAAAGTTAACACAAATGTTAATAAAAAATGACTCACAGGGGCTCAGGGCTGAATGTCTTCGGTGTGTATTTCATAGTGTGGGTGTGCATGTCTAACTAAAACAGAACTTACAATATATTAAACACAAGTAGATGCTAAAGTATGATTTTGTTTGCTTGTCAACATGAATGCCTGTGGGCTCAATTACTAAGCACAATGTTACAGAGTGGAAACCTCTCTCTCTCTCTTCAACCAAGGACGAAACATCTTCCAGTATCTTCAACCAAGTCCAGTTGCCCTTGACTTTAAGCTTCGTTGGATAACTATGTCCTGGATGACTGAGAATCTTCATAGACATCTCTCTCTCTCTCTCTCCCTTCTGCCTAACCCTTATATAACATTAATATTCCCAAGGTCCCTCACAACCTGGTTGAAGAGTATTTATCACCAAATCACAATTTCTTAAACTGGCCATGTTTTATAGTTTGGAAAGAATTCAGGCCGTATTTTAGCTAGGCTCAGCAACAGGCAGTAGCACTACCTATTTCCTCCTCAGAAGCAGGAACTGGGTGGCTGAATAACCTGTGGTAGCCTGTCGCTCTACATTCTTTCCAACTTGCAGCAGGACCTGCAGGCTGGACTGAGATAATCTTGGTGGAGCTGCGTCGCCCTCTATGGACAACAACAGAATTACAGCGGCATTATCAGCACAAAGAAGCTTCAGCGCAGCAGATTGTAATTCTCTCCAGTTATTCTGTGTGGCACTGGTAAGTATGATTGCTGAATAAATACATGAAAGGCCATCTCTGGCTAACGTTAAATACTGATTGATATAGTTGTTAATGATAGTTGAAAGCCTTCACAACTGGACTTGATCGAACTTGATGCCATTTTCTCAAACCTAAACACACTCGTCTAGAAACAAACAAGCCTGTGGAGCACTTTTAACTATCAGACACAGTATTTGGCAAGTGTTTGGACTTCTGGAGGTGTTTTAGATAGGCTGAGAGGGAGTTTTGATCAGTTTTTAATTGCCTGGCATAAAAGGCTGAATGGACCATTTCCTGGTTCTCAGTTAAACGATTAGCGAGATCAAAGAGGACACTAATTGATATGACACACAGTGAACCCAATGAGCACAGCCTCAGGTCAACAAGACACCTACTCCACCCACAGGAATGTTTGAGAGTATGTACATGCACATGTGTGTGTGTGTGTGTGTGTGTGTGTGGACGCACTCACCTCTCCTATTTGAATGTGTGTTTCGTCAACAGACTGTGAGTATGACTGAATGATCTCCTTCATGTGGAGAATGTGGTTTTCTTCAATGTCTTGGAATTTCTGTAACACAGGGCGAGGGGAGTTACGGCATGGCGTTGAAACAAATCATTCAGTCACTAAAAATCAAATCAACTGCATACCAACAAATTTGCATCATGGTGTCAATCTCATTAGATATGCTTGAAAACAAAGATATGTCCCTGCCACTTCCTGTGTGTCTGTTTGGGTAGTGTATGGCGGCTTGCACACACACACATATACCTCCTCCCATAAGATGTAAATTATTTAGTTTATGAGATACATAGACGGGCGGTAATTTTAGACTTTCAGCAGTAGTATGGTGAAGATCACAACCTTAAATGCGTGTATTTACTTCCATTTGAGTCTGACTCTGGGGTTTCTGGGGTAAACCAAGGGGAATGAGTATAAATAATCATAAACTGGTAAATTACTGTATGGAAGGAGAGGAAGATGAGCCTTTCAAACCACAAACACAGGATGCAGAGCCACTTACTACTGCATCTACACTCCAGAGACATGTGCATAAATAAGACTGTACTTTTGTCATTTCATCACGATAACAGCTAGCATACTCTCACAAACAGACACACCCACCCATCCACTCAGACAAAGAGAACACACATGTAGGAGCCCCAGTGATGTCAGAGAGCACATGTGTTCAGTGTTTATAACTCATGTCCACATGTGCTTCGTTTGAGATGAGCCATACACTGTGATCCCAGGGAAGCAGAGCTGCAACGGCGCGTTCTCTAGGGGAAAACAAAAACGTTAAGCTAACTGGAACCATTTCTGGTGGCGGAGCTGCTGCGGTGCAGGACGATATGGGGGCCAAATTCTGTTGATCTGATTTTAATTTGGAGTTTATCTAATCAGGCTTTCAGATGGATCCAATCAGGGCTTTCCACAACGATTCCGTTACAGAGGAAAAAACACAATCTGGAGATGATACAGGGCACGAAACCTGGATCACACACACACACACACACACACACAAAAAGGGCTAACAGATTACACAATGAAATTGTTGCATACCACAGAGACAGACAATAGACAGAGTTTGTGAGCACATATATTTCATTGAATCGCATGCACACAGAACAGGCAAAATCAGTTATCACAATACCTGTGCAGTTTCTGCCATCTTCTGTTCAAACTCTGACTTAGCTGTGGCATATTTCTCCACATAAGACTTATAGGTCTCTGTGGCTTTTTTGGCTTTGACTCCAGCCTGCAAAATATAAACAGACAGATTCATGGCCATAAGTTTATATACTATACACAATATCCCTCTGTTTTCCCAGATCAACTGACAAATCAGCGTGGAAACTAAGCTCCACTTAACATCTGAAGGCAAGAAGCTTTTGAGGTTTCTGTATAGAGTTGAGTGTTCAGGCACTTCACCATGCCTTATTACCATACTATGATTATGTGGGTGTGTACGTGCAAATGTGACCTCCCACCTTGTCCACATCTCTCTGGGTGGCCCCCTCCTTGCGGAGGCGCTCCTGCTCCACAGTTTTGGCATTGTAGATCTCCTTGGACTTCTGCAGGGCCTGAGAAGTGGTCTGGATGTTCTGTACGGCCTCCAGGGTGGACGCCACCTCTTCTTTTGTCTAGCAACAAACAAATGTCATGTACAGTAACTCAGCTTAAGGCTGGCTAAATAATAAGTGCAAGTGTCACCCGCAGTTCTACTAACTATGGAGTTGATTCTTGTACAGTTTTACATTAACATAATACACAAAGTGAACACTTGTCTTGTCCTGGAATCTCCTTGTTAATTATGACAAACCAGACAGAGGTCCTTTATTGCTGTAGTAAAACACTATTGTAGTTCCTCTAGTTCATTCTCCAGCACAGTACAGCGGGAAGCAGTTATTATAGCAGCTATTAAAAAATGCATGGCACTGCATTTGTTCTATTTGTATAGCTCTTCACATCAACATACTTGAACACAAAACAAGAAATATAATCATGGGATAATGACTTGCAATTACAGTGGCCACACAGTAAGCTTGGTCATTTCTTTTACTCATCATCATCACTTAACCCTTTTTGCTACTCACTTTGACACAGTTATGTTATAATGTAAACAGCAATGGAGTGAGCAAAAGAAAACAAAATTGGTGAAATCCTAAATTCTGTACAAATCACAAGCACCTACTCCAAGATGGGTGTTTATTTTATTTTATTATTCACACTGCTTAACTACAGTATGTGCTCTATGTGCAAGTTAGCCAAGAAACACAAAGCAGAGAGGAACAGGGAGTGTGGAGATGTGATGGAGGGAAACTGTGACAGCCTTTTTGTCATGCTAAAAGCACAAACACAGCTCCGCTAATTCCAAGTTCCTATTTTACTTTGTGTTCTGTGGTTTCATGCATGAGATATGAGCTGATGGTGTGCCTCAGCAGGGAGGAGAGATGGAGGAGCGAGGTGTAAATAAATGCTTCATAGAATAACACTGCACGCTACGCTGTCTCAAGATGGAATCAACTATTAAACAATCTGCTTTTCTTGTGGAGAGTTGACTTCTAGTTCATACTGGAATGGGTTTATATTCAAACTGTTACATTTTCCTCAGTGAAGACTAAGTTCTGCCCCATTTCAGCAGTAGCATCAAAAAAGCCACATGATACCAAGCCCTAGCTAGAGGTTCCCTAATTCTCCATCTCCTTACCTTTTTGTGTGCTTTGGCCTGCTCTTCCACATATTTCTGAACTTCTTTTATCAGTTCCTGTAGTTTCCTCACTAGCTCCATGTGACAGGTGGCCAGCTTCTCTGTTGAGCTCTTGAACACATCCCACACTGGAGCAAAAGTCCTGGGATAAAGGACGAGACTTCAGAGGCAAGAACATGGGCAAGACCTTCTTATGTTAATTCACACTGGTCTTTTCTTCAGAAAACTGGAAAGCTGTTTACACTCACCCAAGTTGAGAAAAGTTGCCAGCTGACTTTGCAAGTTTGGTCATAGACCTGGCATAGGCCTCTTCAATAGTACTCCTGGGGCAGGGCAAAACACACACAGAGATTACTTGTTAAATCATTATAAACGATTACAAACAAACGTTTAACAGACCCAAGTTAACAGTAGCATATGTCAATAATGTCAAGATAACAAATCTACCTTTAAAACCTATTTTTATGTAGAGCATGGGAAGTATTTCCAAAGTATTTGAAACTAGGGTATGGCTCAAATAGGGCATGTCTCTAAACAATTGAAGATATGAGCCAAAAACACAGACTTTGAACTTGCAACACAAATGTTTGACCACATGCACTGTGTGTGGGCAAATAAATGTGGCTTGGCTTGTGATTTGTTCATAAACCTCATGTTGAATCTGATACAGTATGAAAGCTAGTGTTTGCATTCCCTGCTTCTCTCAATTTCCCTTTTTATTCCTTCATTCTGCAGCAAAGTGACAGGAGTAAAAAAAAAAAAGCCCAAAGAAACCCAACAGAAAAAACGGCAGTGTTACAGTGAAAGCCTGAATTATGCATGTCTCATTTAGCCAGCCGCTCGCTCTCTCTCTCTCTGCAGTAAGAGGTCAGCCAGGGGGAAACAGGACAGACATGCACACACAGAGACCCACAAATACACATACATCATAAACACACAAACAAACAAACATCCAATAGAGGACCGAGCAAACACACACACACACACACACACACACACACACACACACACACACACACAGCACAACAACAACGCAGAGGATGAGACTGGCTAAAACTGCATGACAGGCTACATTCCCACTTCCACATCTTTGTGTGAGCTCAGAATAGCAGTTTATTTTTATACGTTGTCATATTGTAAATACTGCCAAATTTCTAGGAATAATGTCTGCCTTTTAATAAAACCATTAAGGAAGTTTTACACTTTTAAAACCAATTGTGTGTTGCACACTACAGAGGCACATTTTACAGAGGTCATTATTCTACACAGCGCTTCACACCACTTCTACTACTACTTTAAAAATTGTTCGTAGTTACTGTGTATATATATATATATATATATATATATATATATATATATATATATATATATATATATATATATATATATATATATATATATATATATATATATAGTGTTTATGGTTAATGCTTTGTTTGTTGGAGGCTGTATTTTATGTTGGTTGCCACATGCCGTTCGGGTCTGGCCTGCCCAAATGTAACTTAAGGCAGAGATGCTTTTAGTTCGATTGTAAATCTGTGGGATAAGATATTTTTTTGTTACCTTTGTTATTCAATGTAGACATGACTAAAAGTCTTTTGACCACAGATTTTCTTCTTTAAAAGAAGTAGTGACCTGAAGAAGACTGTCAAAGCATTGTAAATCAAAATGTTGACCATGTTTTAACCGTAGAAAACTGTTTGATCAGAATATTAAATCTTACAGTTTTTCTCTGTTGCTTCAACACTATAAACAGGCTTTTGAACTAAAATTTCAGACCCATAACTCCATTTTTCAAAAAGTCCACTCATTTCCCTAAACTCTCCACTTAAATCCCTTCATTTCTCATTGCCTACACCATGTGGTAATTGAGAAAACACTAACATTCGATATTGTTCACTCAATCAGCACAGGTTGAGGTCAATTAGCACACAACTACCCAGGTGGAAACACAAACAGTCAAAATGTATAACACACCAATCAAAAGCTTCAATAGATAGATAAAAAGGGCCGGAGTCAGTTCATTCAGTTTTGCAACAATGGATCCACAGAAATCTGAAGGAAGAGGTAGAGGACGCCAGTGAGGAGGAGGAGCAAGAGGGGGAAGAGCACGAGTAGTATGGAGAGGAGTAAAAGGTGAAGGAGGAGTAACAGTAGGAGTTGGAGGAAGAGATGGGATAGGAGGAAGATGAGGAGTAGGAGGAGGCGATGCAGGAGGAGGGAGGAGGAGGAGGTGGTACAGGAGGTGGAGAACAAGAATCGTTGGCCGGTCTCAGACCAACGACAGGACGCTGGGGCAGAATAATTTGTCGTTTAGTGTGTTGTACTATTATAGTATTTGTTCTTTCTTTTGTGTTCATCGTGTGAAAAGGTTTTTGAGGGAGAGAATCACAAGCAACATTACTTTAACATATACTTTAACATTACTAGTTTTTGTAGTATTGTTTTGAATTTATCTCACCAGTGTGTAAGACTGTGTTGTACTGTGTGTGTTTTTGAGGGCTTGTGTGTCTGAGGTCAAAGTTTGGTTTTTCAGCAAGACTGAAAGGTTTTGAGTGGAGAGCTTCATTTTGACCTCAAAATAGTATGTTTGGGGAATTGGGTGAGAAGTTATGAATTTGTGTTTAGGGTTTCGAGATGAGAGGCATTTCTTTAGTGGGCTGTTGATAAAAAGAAATGGACATGCCCATTGCTGAAACTGAAATAAACTGTGACAGCTCAAGAAAGATCTTGGAAGACAAACAAAATAAGTATTAAATCTTAAGAAAAACATTTTACTGTCTCTTTGTGTGGTTTAACAGTTGGACGTTGCATGTATTGTATTATTTCCTGTTGGTATAAAATGTTATGCAGTATATGTTGTTTTGTATACTAACTGAACATTTTGACAGTAAGTATGTAGTACATACTTTATAGAGTTAGTATGTATTATGGATTTGTGATGAGATGCAGTTGAATGATCTAGAAAAAGCGAATGTGTGAACCTTGGGTTAAGATTACATTTAGTCTTCTTCAGGTCATTTTGTTAAAACAACAAAGTCATGTCCACTTAGAATAAAAGAAGAACTAGGAATGAAACTGTAGTACGCGGGTATTTTTCAGTGTAGCTAACAAGCAACATAGCATTGACAAGAGATGGAATGGATGTGTATATGCCTCTTGGAGATTGCTAATGTTGTTTTAGCTTAAAAGGCTTCTGGGAGTTGGGTCCCTTGTCGACAGATGGTAGGAATATATTAACACAGTGCAAAGAGCTTCTTTCTCCACCAGAGGGAGCCTCAGTGCAGTTTTTCAGAAGGGGAAAAAACACCACTCTCCAAGGCTGTGAACTGAAAACCCAAACCAACAGGTCAAGTGGCACAGTGTGATTACAATTACGATCCCCCTAAGCAATAAAAGCACATATGGTAAACATTATATTCATCTCTATCTGAAATCTCCATCATGAGTGAAAGGAATTACTATAGATGTGCTAAAGATTGATAAATTAAAAGTAAAACTTAACAACTTCCATAATGACAAGAAGCTGATTTCCCTCATGATATTGCCATAATGTTAATGTAAAATAACATTTGGATGGTCATGACCACAGTTTGTCAAGCATATCAAACACTACACCAGTGTATGAGTGACTGAGTGCATTTACCGCAAGTCAGGTAGATAGTGGAATCCACTGTTGAATTCCAGTGGCAGACCATTTATCATGTGGCAGGCTATAAACATACACCTCTGACAGAGTGAAGCTAATCTTTATGGAGGTGGGACGGATTTGAAAAGAAGCTATTATATGCTGCAGACACTAAAAGTGGGTAACATAACGCCAGGTTACAAGTGGGATAAGGTTTAAGCGTCTTTCACAGCTTTACATTTGCTTAACATTCACACTCATCTACATCTTCCTTTAGTCACAATATTGAACCTACTGTGCAGGTTAATTCTCCTCATAAATATGGAGGCTCTCGATTAGAGAGACTGATAATGGTAGAACTGGAGCTGAATTATACCAGCAAACCAGCATACCAGCAAACTAAATTAGCTAATTAATTTCACTAGTTAATACACAAAAATGATAATTATTTCACTATTTTTCCAAGCAATAGTTTTGCAAAAATGCTGTAGATTCAGTTTCATAAATGTGGTGATTTATTGCTTTTTTGTCATAGTGAACTGAACATCTTTGGGTTTTGGACTTTTGGTCAGACAAAACAAGACATTTTAAGACGTTTCTGGGATTCTGAGAAGTTTTGCTGGGCATTTGGGTATTGATACAAGCACAAAACAAGGAAATGTTACTGCAGGTGCTGACTTGGAAATATACTAACTGATGTAGCACTGAACAATTAAAAAAAAATCGAATTGTGATTATTTTGACTGAAATAGTAACGAAATGATATTGGAGGGAATGATCATTTTAACATGATTATTCCCATTTTCATTGAAAAACATATTTAAATGATTAGGGTGCGACTTTGCAAAGATCTGTACCACACAAAGATGTTTTCTTAAGTCTGTAGAATATGATGTGTACGCCAGGACATCTCTGCAGCAACACAATATTTCATTTAAAATAGTATTTTGACATACATTTTGCCTTTAACAAATATTTCACATCATGTGATTTGAAAATTGCAGTAGGCCATACTGCGATTTCAATAAGATTTCGATAAATTGTTCAGCCCTAAACTGAAGTGTATCAGTCTAGAGTGGCTTACCTTTCCCTGATGAAGTCTGTCAGCTCCTTGGAGGAAATTTGGCCATGCTTCATGTTATGGTAGAGCACATCAAAGCCATTATTTTTTTCGCCCTGCATTCCATAAAGACAAAAAAAGAATGCAGATAGATCAGTCACCAGAACGAGCACCAAGCCTAACAACCAACAACAATACCTCAGTCATTGATAGGATATTACCGTGAGGGCTTTTTCTAAAAGCAGCCTTCTAACTGTCTGCATAGTTTCCAGGTGCATTTGCAGCAGCCTTTGGTCAACCATACTCATCTTTGCCATGTTTGAGAGTAATGGATGTTACAAAGAATTTAAAACGGTGGTAGAAAGGTCTAAGGCTTGAGCAAAAAATATAAGAGATAGCCAGAAGAACTGTCTGTGTTGCCGTAACCATGCCACTAGGTAACGGTGTCCAGTTATACAGATGCTTTAAAAATGCAAAGGTACCTCTGAATAATTAATATGAATGAAAAATGTTGGGTTTACATTTAAGAAAATGTTTGATAATCATAAATTACCATACCCTTATAGTACAGATATAGTGACACCCTACTACTACTACTGATAATAATAATAATAACAATAATAATGATGATGATGATGATGATGATGATGATGATGATGATGATGATGATGATGATGATTTTTGTGCTGCTTATTTAAATACTCAATGACTGTTAACATAGTAAACAGGATACACAGAAAAATAAATAAGAAAGAATAAAACAAATTGAATTGCGAGCTATGGCAAGCAAAACAATCTCAATGAATTCAAAGGAAAATATAACAATAAATCCAGTTATACAAAAGTTTGCTTAGTGGAACTCCTTTAAAACTAAGCTACCTCCTGTATTAGAGCTTGGCTGATCAATTAGCCAGGTCCATAAGTCGATATTAGATTATTTTAAATACTACAATGTTTCCCATTAATTAACGAGACCATGGCGGCCCACCACAGTCTAATTTGCTCAACCATAGTTTCAGAATGAACCAAATATATTTTTACACATCTCATATTAACATTTCAGACCTCTAACGTTGTGTTTTGTGGGTGCTGAGGTCATTTAGAAAGAGTGTCACCATTACATAGTTTGCACACCAGAAAGTAATGACAAGTGGATTTTGTATCTGTATATTTCCAGGTCAGCATGTAACTTGATCATAACTAAGAAGAAAAACAAACAAAATAAATCTCAGGGATATGTGTTAAGATTTGTTTTAATGTTATGTGCTTTCAGCTGATACACTATCAGATTTTAGCCTTGTTGTCACTTGAGAAGAGAAGAAGAACTTCCTCATCGGCCTCCATTATTCAGTGAGAGAGGAAACATACATCATGGCTTAAAGCTAAGAAGTGCCCATTTTTTAAAACACTGATTATCTGAGATAACAGATACCATAGACGGTCACAAGACTGAACTACTATCCAACAGATTACAATAATAACCACTGAAATAATGATTGTGATAGATTAACTGTGACGTCTTGTAAGCAAACTGATAAAATATAATCTAGAGGACTGAAGTACTAGCTCTCTCAAAAGTGTCAAATGATGACTGAAATATAGACTGAAGTTAATTTAATACCCCCTCTGTTCACTGCAGATCTTCCTCATTCTTGTCTAAATCTGGGGGCCAACTTTGATTCCCCTCAATCCGAGACTGTCACAGATTATTTCCTTGTTCCTGGAGCCGTCCTCTGTCAGCAGTTTGGTATACAGGCTACAATATCAGTGCAGCTCTAACAAATCGGTTTAGCCTTGTTTTTCCACATTGACAAAGATGAAAGGTCAGGATGGTTGTGTCAAAATGAAGCTCAGAGCTCTGATAGGACTATATTTACAGAGCAAATAGACATTAAAAGGAAAAGCATCCTTCTCTAGGCTACAGCTCGCTGGCCTACTTTTAACCCCAGTGAGCAGACCACTGAGATGTGCTTCCTGTTGTAACAAGATATGTGTAAAAAAAAAAGTACAAGTTTAGCAGTTACCCTGCCTTTAGCAAACAGCATGACAAGCAAACTACTGTACACATTTAATGTGATGAAGCGTGAGAAACTGACGATAACACTAACCTTACACAACACTTACACTATACTGCTTAAAATGTAAGAAACACGATGTGAGGGACACACTGACAATTGGCCAATCAGTTGACAAAACAGGGAAGTAACAAAAGTGAGTGAAAACATACAGCTCCAACAGAGCGGAGCAGCAACAGGAAGAGAGTCTATTCTGTGCAGCAACTCTACTCATGTGGAATGTAATATCAATGATGAATACAAACGAAAAAAGAAAAAACAAACACAGGAAGCAGCTCAGGGCGTTTTGGACATTTCAGCAGGTTAAAATCCTGGGATAGATTCTGAACAAAATAATCCTACAAAAAGGAGCAGCTAACAACCTTGAACAAACCTGAAAAATCTGAGATTTATAATTTAACTACAAATCTCTGTTTAGTTTTCAAGCTATTTTAGGGCTCTACAGCTACATCTACACATGCAGCTGCAGGGAGAAGTAATACCAGGGAGCCACCCAGTTTCTCAATGTCTTCGTCTGGACACTCATTGATGAAAGCCCTCGTACTGGGTGTTTAATATTCCAACCACACATTGTGAAATTCAGAAGTACTCATTATGCTTGGATTTTGATGGAGAAGTTTTTAAACCTCTGTCCCACCCCAAAGGGAGAATACCATGCTGAGAGGTTTGCACACGTCAATCACCTTTTGTTTGAGCCATAGCACAGTTTGAAGCTGAGACAGTTCCCAAAACGCTGATGCAAAAAATTAACAGTGTCAGCTGTCCAACATTCAGTCTGTGCCAACATTATCACTGACAGAAACAGATCCCAACATGAACTTAAAATCCTGGCTGTGACACACTACGCTACGTCTGCACTGCACAGACTGCAGGAGACCCACCCTCTTTGTATGCTTTAGGCGGACAAAAAGAAAAGTAGATAATAGTCCAGCAGCTAGACTTTTTATGTCACGGTTGAATGTGCACTAATGCTTTTGCTGGGAAGAGTGATTTCGATCATAACCACGGGGAAGGCGAGCTTGAGTGGAAAAAGCAGCAACACCACTTACCTGTCTCCTTGAACACTGACGTAGACCTCCTGAGGATTCATGGAAGTTATAGGCTAATTATTATGTCAACAAAAGCTTAACGTTTGCCTCTCGATTCTGCCACCTCTTTCCTGAAGACATTTTAACCCTTTCCTTTCTAATCATTCATGTTCACTTCTGTGGGCAATATTAACAGATAATTATTTTTTGTATGACTACTGGAGAGTTGGATCTAAACTTGTGGGCTATATGGTGTCTGATAAAATTAAGACACTTCACTGTAAATCAGCCTCTAAGACCACACAAAAACACACTACTTGAAGTTAGTGAATTAATCGATGGGCAAAAAAATTAATCAGGAACTACTTTGATAATCGATTAATTACTAAAGTAATTCTTCCAGCAAAAATACCAAACAGCCCCTTGTTCTAGCTTCTCAAATGTGAAAATTTGCAGCTTTTGTTTGTATTATATGATATTAAACCATAATATCTGTGGGTTTCAGACTGCTGGTCACACAAAACAAGCAATTTGAAGATTTTGAAGCTACTTGGGCCAAAAACAAGGAAATTGTATGGCCTATTTGCCATGTTAATGTTTTGTCTTTCAGTAAAAACAAATACAAATTTAAGACTACAACACGCAACATTAAAACAACCGAAATACCAAAGGACACTCTATCTAGTTTCATATCATGACATAGTTATAATGATATATTGCCCTGCCTTCTCATCAGCATAAAGATTCAAAAGACAATACGATATTTTAAAAACAAAAGTATGAGATGCAGCCAGTGGTATAATCAAATGGCTTTGTTCAAGTCTTGGTACCACGAAGCCACGCTCAGAAGACACACCACAGACTTCTTAAATACACACTGGATTGTGTTTTCACACACAACAGTAACATCGTGATTACAGAGTAATATCAACACAAAAAGAAACGGTTACACGGCTGACACCCTTAATCTGAAATACCACCTTCAAGGACAGATAAACAAAACCAGTGTGGTGCAGTTTATCATCTCACATCTGCCGGGCAGAAGAGGGCAGGAATGCACTTTCTTTCTGTTAAACTGCAATACCAGTTTCAATATCCTGTGTGTAGGGAATCTAGTGTTTATTGTCTGACAAGCAGCAATACAACCCATGACACGAAAAGAACCCTGGTTATCTCTCAATATTATACTGCCTTGTTCTTCTAACTAACTTTTGGGTAAGTGTGTGGCTATCAACACTATAATACTTACAGTTACATTCATAGAACACTGCACAGATGTTTACATTTTAATTGTACCTTGTATATTCTCAACTGCACTACCTGTACATAGGGCCACTGAAATTCAGTAAATGTGCAATATTCTGGAGAGCAATTTCTCAGCTGCTAAAAATATGTTATTCTACTGTATTGTTTCATATCTACTGTTTTTACAGACGTAGTAATTTACACACATATATATATATATATATATATTTATTAAGAAACTTAATTTTTCTTTAGCTCAAACTTTATATATTTATATTTTCTTTGTCATGTTTGTTTTATTATGTGGGAACGCACCATCGTAATTGCACTTAATTTCATTATACACTGTATTGCAATGACTGAATAAAGGAATCTGAATCCAAGCTTGAAAGTCTCTCAAAATTTCCACTTATTTCATTAAGCTGATGTTGCTGACATTGTTTTATTCACAAGGTTGTCTGCATCTAGGGCTGCAACTAATGAGTATTTTCATTATTTTCGATTTGTCAATCAAGGATTTGGTCAATAAAATAGGCAGATTTTAAGATATTATTTCAGTAAACAACACTGATTGCCAAGTAACCTACATACTTTAGCTCTGTTACACAGCATGTATCTAAGAAATTATGTAATTTTTCATCATAATTTGTATACTGTAACATTGTTGTTGTTGTTGTTGGTCTATTCTGAACACATACATCTATTTGACCTGGGAGAGGGATCCTTCCTCTGCTGCTCTTCCTGCAGTGTCCCAGTTTTTCCCAGTTAAAAGTGCAAAGTGGAACTACTTTAAAAACAAGCCTATTTCTCTTAACTTGTAAGGAGAATGAAAAACAACTTTGCCATGGCCGTTAAAGGCACTGCTGTAGTATAGTATGTGCATTCATCACATAATAGTACAAAAAGTATCATAAGTAGCCTAAGTGTACTTTAGGAAGTCTTAGGCATATAATTTCCACTAGCAACTGAGTAAAGGGGAAGGAAAAATCAAGAGCATCCCAGCTGACGTTATTCCTTTTCAGGTTCTGAATGTATGTTCAGGTAAAAGCAGTGGAAAGAAGTGTGTCTGCACATTCTCACTGAGGAATTTAGGAATAGCTAAACAAGACTCCCTCTCTCCAGACGGACTGTAAATGATGGCTGTGTAGCCTCTAGACCCCAGAGCCTTGAGCACAGAGCCAGTAGACAGCAGGATGACATCAGAGTGTTTGTCCTCTGTCATGTGACCAGAGAGGTCCGGGAGCGTGCACCAAACTGACCGAAAGCAACACACATGCAACATACTGTATGTAGTACGTGGTAAGCACACAAAGGCTGGGGTTTGTTTGTGGTACAAATATAAATCTAGGAGAAGCACTACTTATGGATAGGGATGTGACATAAACTGCATGGCTACTGGATAAATGCCAGGACAGGTTAGTTTATCACAACAGCTCTAAAGCCACCTTACATGTAGGACTTTATGAGAACTGGGACACAACCATCGTGAGCCAGGATTTCGGTTTCAAGCAAAACAAAAAGGCAATGTTGACCAATACCCTTTCACCATGGGGGAAAATTACAGAAATTTCCCTGATTCTCATGACTTGTTGCATGTCTGACCATAACTTGTGCACCTTGCATGTCTGACCATAACTTGTGCAAGTGTGACTGTGAAACTTGCGCACAGGCCACACACACACACACACACACACACAATTTAGACACCATGGAGAAGAAGGCCATCACAGTTCTGTTGGATCCCGGGGCTGTTGGCTGTATCACGGTTTGCGTATCACACTGCCATCACATTTTCCCATCACACACAACACACTCCACATTAAACATAAGCTTATCATAAATGTAGGGCTAAAACTAGAGCGTTAGGCCAACTACCTGCTACCTTTGTTAACATGACATACTAATCCACCGCCTGAGACATCTAAGCCCATGTGGGGACAGTCACACATTCAAACTTTCATCAACAGAAGACAGAACTTACTAACTCATGCACATTTCACACACAGAAAAAAAGGGAAATGGTCATTTGAGAGCTACAAATAAATCTATTGAGCGGAAATGTTGCACCCAGTGACCAATCCAGTGCTGCAGCTTTGACAGCGAAGCGACATGGCGGTACCATGTCTGGTTCCTAATTCCTAAAGAACTTGTTTATTCAGCTGAGGAGAGATTTTGTCTGCATCAGAGATTCAAGCTTCGATTACATACAAGGAAAAGAATGAGAGAAATGAAGGAGATAGGTGTATACCTGCACACTGTGCAAAAGTGAGACTCATCAGAAAACTTAGCAGTAGTCAACTCTGGAGAGCCTAATGTGTGTGCGTGTGTGTGTCTGCTTGTGGTGATGATTTGTAGTCAAGTCAAAGGGAAATGGATGCATCTCCTAATGCCAAGTGTCTGTGTGTGTGTCCTGCATGTTAAACACACAGCAGGGCACAAAGGGCAGATTGAAGAATCAGGAGTGTCTCGGCTCTTTTCCATTTAGTTAATGATAAAGTCTCCTTTAGAAAAAGGCTTTAGAGGTTGACAGTACTGTACTTTCTTTGTTACTTAATTAATTTCAAACCCTTAGCTTGATGTAAGTAAGTATGCAAGCTCAGTAACTAAGTTAGTTTAACCAGCTTTGTCAGAGATTCCTAATAGCATTCAACACCTGGAACTAAGCGGCATTTCCCACCTTGGGGAAGGCAGGGATACAATACGAATGGAGGTAATTTCTAGCAGAGGTCCTGGTTGACAAATACACGGCAATAATAATAATAATAATCTTTATTTGTAGAGCACTTTTCAAAAACAAGTTACAGAGTGCTTTAACAAGTCTGCAATCCTGTAACAGCCTACAAACTAGACACACATAAACCTCTGTTTCAATATACCAGCGTGTTTTTGCATGAACTCTAATCTAAGCACTCTATTTCCAAGAACTTTTACAACGGCTGATTGCAAAATAACAGAGCAATGCACACACACACAAACACACACACACACACACACACACACACACACACACACACACACATCCTATATTCAGTCATCCCATTTACCTATGGCTACTGTGCAAATCCCCTTGGTCTCAAAGGAAAAGGGTCAGTCAACATAAGAGACCACAGAGTTTGTAACAGTTAAGATGACTCAATACAAGACAAAACATCTAAAACATGACCCATACTTGCAGCAATGACAATAGTGCTATACACTGGCTTAGCATAGAGTAGTAACGTCAGCCCCAATGAAGTTATGGCCTGAGTTTTCAGTTTTTATAACTCTGTCTTTATGACTTTAGTGCTATGGAACTAGCAATAAAAGAATGGAAAATCGGTGAAAGACAGGCAGGTCGGTTAAGCCAGAAGAGGACATTGAGATGAGTAATAAAGACAGGCTTTTACTTTTCAATCTGCTATAACATAGCCACGTCAAATCGGGAGAGAAATGACCTTTCGTCAGAAAGAGACAGTGTTCGCAGTGTTAGAATAATACACTCACTACTGCACTGGCTAAATAAAATATAAGCTATGTCCAATGTAGTATGAGGGTGATTTCGTGTTTTTAAAGGTGTTCTCTAACTTACTAAACATCTGGCCTCTCACTGAAACTTCGTGACGGAAGAAAATGACGTGTACGGCCAAGTGCTGGGACTGACAGCCGAAGCGTCCAATAGCATTCAGGGAACTGACCATAAACATTCCAAGCAAGCCTGAGAGGGCCAATTAGCGGGAGCAGGGGTGGATTCTTTGAGATTTCAAGTTAGATGGGTTTACGGAGGCCCAAACCCCGGGGTGGCAAAATAATAATCGCCGAGGACAATTAATGATGGCCGGGTTGCTGCTGACCAGTAAGTCTGGCGGCACCGGACCCCGCCGCTCCAGCGGCAGCAAACCTGTGAACAACACGACTATCTCTGAAACGTCAATACTACTTAATTTCTGGCTGACATGATAGGGAGGGAACACAGCAAGAATATTAAGGAATCGCACCGGCGTAAACACCGTGAATAAAAAAAACACTACCTACCCAGAAATTCTCTAGGAAGTAGGGCGTTATCATCTTGTTTTATTCCTCTTCGCCGCAACTCTTAAATTTGTTGTAGCACAACTTTTAAAGCGTAAATCATTCGCCGTCCTCCCCCCGTTTCTGTTGTATCTGCCTTTCCCCGTTTTCCTACTCTCCCCTTTCTTCTCCCTCCCCACCTACTGACTCCACCTCCACTCGGCTGTGCTGAATCTCTCTCTCCCCTGTGGTTTCTTCCCGTAGATATTCGGACTTTTGAAAGATGAAACAGCGCTGCCAATGGCGGATAATGATAAAAACACCGGAGCAAACGACTGGCCGTCGCTAGGTAAAAATGCTGCCTTCATGTGCTCCGCGTAAACTCCTGTATTCTCGTAGACTCAAAATGTAGCAGCGGCAGATAGGAAGGTTAACAGTGAATTAGACGAGAAATTATATGAAAATGAAAACAAAATGAAACAAACACACGACAGACTACAGCAATATACACAGCACCCTTTATACTAAATTAAATCATATAATAGACTATTATATTCAAAACAAGCTGCGAACACAACTTGGAAAAACTCCTCTCATTAATAATCTAAAATTCTGCTGCTTTTCTGCAGGTGCGTATTGCATTAATTATTTTTACAGCTTTAGTTCATCACGCATATTGAGAATATTTTTTACTGACATGTGTCATCTATGTGAATTTATGTAGATCTGTTTAATTACAGTAAAGTACAGTACTATTGTCGTTTATATTATTGATAATACCAATTAACTCAAGAAATAAATACAACTACCTTCCTATCTTGTTTTTTATAAAAAATATTTCATGTGGGAGAGGAATGGGTTGTCTCAAGTTCTTCCTGCAATGGTCACAATATTTGTCACCACCTCAGAGTTAAGCCTTCAAATTTAACATCAACCTAGTAAGTTAAGTCCATTTTTTTCGGTTGTGTAAATAATCTTGCTACAAGCTTTTAAAAACCTATCATGGGACATCTGATTAAATCACACACCCACATTGTGAAACGTGATATGTATGCAAAGTTGAATGCCACACTAAAATCTAAACCTGATTAACCCAGGTGACCTGAGCCTCAGCCACTGTCTAACCTGATAAACAATAGGAGAGGCCTAAGAGACAGGAAGACTTTGGAGACGTGGTAAACATCTCCATTAATATTAGG
The DNA here is from genome assembly GCF_021292245.1 of Micropterus dolomieu. Lineage (NCBI taxonomy): Eukaryota > Metazoa > Chordata > Actinopteri > Centrarchiformes > Centrarchidae > Micropterus > Micropterus dolomieu. Next base: position 6,747,686 of record NC_060162.1, on the reverse strand, counting down.
GTAGCTGCAGTAAAAACTACAAAATCTGAGCAAGACAAAGGCCCATAATAGTGTAAACAATTTATTGGAACAATGTACAGATTCAAGCAATGGTAACCAGTCACATCCACTATATCATCTTACAAATATTACAAAATTACTACAGTACAATATAGACTCTTTGCATGATCCAAAATATTTGGTGGCCCCAAAGTATTATTATTTTTTTAAATTCAGCAGCTTATTAAAAAAAAGAAAAAAAAAAAAGAAAAAAAAAAAAAAACCCAAACCATGTCTATCAAAATGATGTTTTTGCTTTTACTAGCAAAAAAGATGAAGGCAGATCGTCTAATCAAGTTTGAAGGCTAAATGAGAATATAGTTCTTTGACTAGACATTCCTTATTATTGATGGGTGCTTTATAAAATACAAATTTTCAATAAAGCTTTATAGAAAGTCAAACGTATATAACATTGTAAGTTATCAACCTATTTCTTTGCTTGTAAATTAGTTGTTGTTACCTGTTTCTTTAGATACCGTGTACTGTGTATCAATAGCAAAACACCAACAAAACCTTAGTCTTTGCTCTCAAGGCATTTCCTACCGTAGTCTGATATCACTTTTGACAAAAAGTACATTATGTATGTGCAAGATCCATTTTATTCTCCCCCCTGCCTTGCAATTGTAATCACATTTGACAGCTAGCAGTGTTGCACACATAACATCACGTCAATTAACACCCATGGTTATCCATTTTTAATATGAAGGGTGAGAGTTTTACTAATCTTTAGTTGTTGAGATGGATAAAGGCATACACATTGGGGAAATGATAACAAATAACACTGAACACAGACAACCTGAGGTTAACACATAGAAAACACATATTCAAGTAGTGAAACACAACTACAATGTATAGCAGCAGTCAAGTCAGAAATACAGCACAGTAATGGTGGGGATTGTTTCACGTGTGTTTTATAGACCTACACTCTTTCAATGAAAGAATAACAGGACTGTGTACACACACACACACACACACACACACACACACTCCATCAAGCCGTGATTACTCCATTTTTTGCATGCCAAACAGCTGGAATGTGACAGACAAAATCACTTCAAAACACAAAATGATGTGGCACATACAAGCCTTTGCCTCTGTATTCCATGATGCATTATATTCTGTATCGACCACCGTTTACCTCATTAATGTTAAATCTAAGAGATGAGTGTCATATTTTATATTGTGAACATCTTTATAAGACACTAAACTGCTTTCACAATCAAATAACTTATTGCTACTACTTATTGCATTAGGTTAATACATTTTAGCAGCAATACTTAAGGATCTTCGTTAACACTATGGTCATATTCTGAAGGGTTTGGCTACATCATTAACTTCAAGCACTTGCAATTTAAAATTTAAGTGCATGTCATGTGCGTCGTCACAAAGGGTTAAAATACTGCAGTTATTACTCTGGCCAGCAGAGGAAAAATGACTGGCAGGGCTTAAAAAAACCAAACAGTAAAAAACAAAAATCTTCCCATCTCTCCAACCCATCATGGAATACATTCAGGCCATCTGTAACTTAAACACTTACACACTTTATAAAATATAACAGAGGAAAACAACCAGAGACAATAACATTGTTGTAGTTTCACAGTATTTAAAAACTATACATCCAGCTATGGGGTAAATGTTTGGGGGAGAACACTCCAGCAAGAAAATGTGAAGTTATAAAAGTCCCAGTGTTGCAATACATAAATGGTTACTATGTACTTTTTAATCCTTTATTTGAACCTCCCCTCCCTCCCGTAATCCCCTTCCCACTATATGTTGGGGTGTGAGGGGCCACCAACATGCAAGAGATGAAAGCATCCAAGTACCCCACAAAACACAACCACCCAAAACACTATACAGTCATCCTTAAGATCATGCTTTTAGCACAAGAAGCCAAACACCCAGGGAAAAATTTTTTACTTCAGTACACTGAGAAATAAACATTTAACATTCATCCAATGGACTGCATGGTTCTGACAGCCAATGTCACAAAAATCACTAAGACAGGATTTGTGTCACCACGGTGTCTCCTACGCGCTTCTCCTTCACTTTTCCTTCATGAGGCTCAGACAATATAAAGGACTGTAAGCATCTAAAGCTTTGTTATGCTTGCTGATGAATGTTCATGTCACATTCACACTACAAGACCAAACTGGGAGATGCACTCCAACTTTACATCACAGCCAAGATTTGACACGTCCTAAATTTCGGTGTGTAAACCCAGTCATGCTACATTACAGCTGATTGCTGTAATTCTCTGGTAGAGGAAACAAAAGTACTGTAAATAGATAAATTACAAGGTCAAAGAAGAACCTTATCACAGGGCAATGACGGCTGTCAAACGCAACACACATCACTAATGTTCCACAGCTTTTCACAATGATACAAGCATGCTACCTATTCCCAGAAAAGCTGCTCTTAAAAGAAAGTCTTGTGCTCTCCAGCGACATAATTAACAGCGCTTGCCCTGCTAAACGATAGGAACATTGAAATAAACAAAATTCTGATAACTATATAGGAGATAACTTATTCTTGGTGATATGCCGCATTATAAAATTAAATTCTCCAGAGTTAAATCCAATATGATGCATTCTTAGCATCAGCTGCTATACCTTAGTTTTAAGCTATCCTTGTATTTAAAGAAGAGATCTCTTGATGAACCTTCAACTTCACTCCATTTTATAAGGGCAGTCTTGTACTCTACTGGTGGAGTGAAGACCATTTTCTGCACAAACCTTTCAATATGTGCAAACTCCTCATCCAACCAAAACTAAAGAGCAAATGCTTTACAGAATTTTGCAAAGTTTTCTCCATTTTTGCTTACATTTCTTTTCTGTAATTCAGGTAACAGAAAACAAAATGTTTAGAGAAAAAGGTGATAAAATTTCATTATTTCTGATTGAGATGTGATTAGATGAATTTTCCTCCCATGATAAAGTTGTTCAGCCGGTCCCTTCCCCCCTTGCCTGTGCATGGGGGCAGTGAGTACTGCAGCTACCACCTCCCTCCCACCCCGTCTGTCAGGTTGGGGAGGGGTCAACAACCCCTTCCCTCCCCTCAGCAGGCAGACCCTTCCCCCCTAGTAAAGGGTAACATGTTCCCTGGGTAAAAGAGGTTCCCTATATTGTCTCCCATAGTGAATGACCTGTGCAAAGAAAGATATGCCTCATTAGAATGCAACACAATCCTACAAGAACATATCTTTTATATTAAATATTGAAATCAGCATGTTTTTAACTTTATTTTCTTCAATAGCTACTCATGGAGAGGAAACTGACCCCTGTAATGAGGCACACTGCTGTGGTAACAGTTACACCCCGTAAAAGCTTGCCAGCCGTTCCTTCAGTGGCATGGGGAACTGATCTGAGAAGCGCCTCCAGTTGTCCTCTCCCACCTGGTTCTTAAACCCGTGAAGGATCTGAAATGAAACACCAGAAATTCATACCAAGTTATAACGGAGTGCTGGCTTTCAAAATAGACCTTGTGCATGACAGGGTTATTATCAGTGTCAACTATAGACAATGCCATTCCTCCATGTGGCCACTGGGGGGCAGACAGGGTGACTGAGTGAGTGAATAAACATAAATGCACAAGTGAATATTCTTCTCAAATCATGGAGGTCATAGTTCAAGTTTAAACATTAATTTTATTTTGAGGTCATTTATTCAATGAGTTCAGCCACATTTGAATTGTGATGTAATACAGTACATTTTAGCAATTTGTGTTAAACACCCAATTTTCAGCTTTTACCTTGCCGAACATGTCTCTGAGATCCTCCTTTGGATTTACCCAGGAGGCCACTGCGTCACAGAAGAATATAAAATCCTGTTCCAGAGAAGAGAGATGATGCAACATTTCAACTTGGAGAGACAACATAATGACCACGCTGCCATCGAATTGCTGGACCTCACCTGCACTACACCTCCCGGATTTACACTGATCATAGTGCAAATTCCTCTGAACGCAGAGTCTTTTTCCTCATTGTCTCTTATATTTCGTAGAGAGGTGCACCTGACAACAGGGACGACCAAATTTAACATCAGACATAAAAAAAAACAAAAAACAAAGGGTTCTCAAGTAACAATTTTAGAATCTTCTATAAATCTACTAATAACTGACACTTTGAATACCTATATGAATCAATACACTGATATTGGATTTGTGAGAAATACACAAATATAAGCTTTTTCGATCCTTAATATAAATGTAATGTTGGCGTTTTCTTATCATCATCAATACTAGTCGTCCTTATCAATAAACACATGGAGGGTACTATGTATACATCCATGTGAGGAGATAATTCTGTCTATCATGACCTGAGAGATAACCACATCAAGTCAAGCATGCACACAAAACAGATTAAAATAAAACAAAAACATTTTTACTTTTAACAACACTACTTTGAGCTCTTATAACTTCACTTTTGTCTATGAGCAGTGTGTTCAGAAAACCTCATCTATAGCACCTTGAAAATAACATTACTTTTTGAAAGATTGACTAGAGAAGTTTTGGGGTCATTTTGGGACAGGCACATGCAGCTGGGTGACTACTAAATGAGAAAGGGATTTAGGAAAGCTCTTTTTTTGCAGTAAAGACTGCATCCCTTCTCTGTTGTTGAACCAGCAGGCATGTGACAAATCTGATCCCATGCATCTTTTAGGTTAGCGACAATTAACAATGACAAAAAACTAGAAATTAAAAAAATTAATGTATAATACATGAAGGTGCTACTGAGGCAAAAACCAAAATCACAAGTAGGACCTAAAAGAGGACAGGGTTAGTCACATGGTTGGCAATGATTACAAACTGATAAGAAGAAAAAAAAAACAACAACAACAACAACAACAACAACTGAAAAGACTTCTTTTGAGAAGGAAAGTGAGGAGTGAGGAGAGCAACAGGGGAGAAAAGGGAGCAACAGGAGACAGACAAGAAGATAGGAAGAAAGCAGAGAGAAGATGAATTAAATAAAAGATTGAATAATACACACCAGGGTCTTATAAACTGCTGTAGCATGGGTGCCACCTCTTGAGGACAAACGTAACCAAGACGACCAATTGTTATTGCTAAGGTAACGCAATCACGGTTACACACCACCAAACGCCAACCAAGACATGAGCAATGAGGAGGGGAGGAGAAAAATAAAGAAAAAACAAACAACTCAGAGACATAAATCAACAGAATCTGTGTATGATAATAAGTAGAAGATTTCACTAGCGTTGATTATTACTGCCCCTTCAGTCATGGGGAATGTAAAATATGACACTCTTAAAAAAAACATACAACACGTTTAAGGGAGAACACATTGACAACTTTGACAGGACATTCATAGAAAAAGGCAAACAATGGCATCTGCTTTCAGAAATCATATGGATCGAACAGCTATTCAAATCTATTGTGGAAGTGATTGAAATTCATTAGCTTGATTTAGATCGCAGTGTAAAGACACAGGCTAGCTAAGGTGCAGCATGTGTATGTGACTGGCCTAAACAAGAGAAGTTCACTTGGGCTTTCAGAGATTTCTCCCTTAAACTCACAAATGTTAATTTTCCATAAGAAAAAAATAAATGTTTTTTTTTGTTCTTTTGAAAAGAAATGACAGATTACTCCAAGCCAACTACATGGAGGGAGACTAGTATCCAGCACAGCAGGTTCTTATGAGGCAGAGAGGAGGGAGGACCTAAGTTTAAGAGACACAAAACTATGCAACATTCTCATTAACAAACAGGCATTTATGAACAGTCCAATGACACATGCAGAAAGCAGATGGTATGCTCATTAGAATAAAGTTCAGTGCAGGATAAGCTGATCAAAGATTGGAAAGTGCTGCCATGCACTGTTCAAGAATTTACTGCCACTCCCACCTTTAACTGGCGGTGGTATTACATGGCAGTCTAATTTAAATTTAGTTCCAGAGATAAACTGGTTCTCTTGGAAATCTCTACGACAGACGTGAGATTTATACATGGCCAAACATGGACATCTGATTTTGTTAATTAGCTTTCTGTTGTGTTTTCAATTAGTACAGTGAAAACATACAAAAAAAATGGTGAAAAGGTTCACTCTTTCATTCTAATGAAACTCGACTGGCATGACGCAGTAAAAAATTTCATGTATCCTGCATCAAACATTGGCCATTCTTAACAACATTTAACATCTATTGGCAGATATGCATCCACATTTAAAGAACAGTAAATAAAAGCAACAAATAAACTGACAGCAAACAAACAGGACCACATCTACAGAGTCCCTAGATCTTCTTTAATTTAGGCAGGTTACACATCACACTTAGTCAGAACATATTTTTGAGATGGTCTCTTTGACTCATCCAATGATTATTTCCAATTCAATTTAAACCAAGAGCACTGTGTAACCTTTAAAAAATGCTCTAGGCTAAGGGCCCTACATTTAGTCAGTTTAGGTGTTCTTTCAATCATTTATGAGTAGTTATCGTTTGAGTGTCTTTCTCAAGTCTTACAGTAACAGTTAACTATGTGAGACTGTGAGCTCACCTATCTATCTCACACACTGCCTGTGCTTTGCATTTTTTTCTTCAGTATTCTACTTCATCTGATGGTGCACAGTCAGTCCACATTAGTAAATTCCAAGACTGGGTGCTTACACGGCTCACTCGAATAATGGCTGTCAAGAATTTTACACCAGGGCTCGCCCAAGAATGCAAATCAATAGCTGAAATATTTAGCATGCTTTATGAAACCAGCGAAACCTGTAAGGCTCATGGCTTGTGAAGGATTTTTGAACAGAGATTAAAGTATAGGACAGGCACCCCTAATGAGTGTGATGATCCTGGCTGAGTGGACCTGAGTGTGTGAGCACCTCCCTGTGTGTGGCGAGCTGGCTGGCTGGCTCAGCACTGCCACCGAGTGGTACCTGTGTTCTCCAGTAGAGTCTTTGGGGTATTTGGCCTGTTAATGATCTCCACCAGCTGGTGCAGCACCATGGCAATGTACGGCTGCATTTCAGGCCCTGAGGGAGTAGGAACAATAAGAGAAGATGGAAAGAAATCTGTTGAGTGTTGATTCTAGTGACTGTAATTTGATAACAAAATATACAGTGTAAATGGTGACATAATAAACATTTGTGGAAAGTGAGGCACTCACCCATTTGTATAGATATCTCTCCAATTGCCCATGTTGCATTGTTGCACACTGATATTAATTCCGGGTTTAAATTAGTACCCAGTATGGGCATAAAATCAGCTGGAAGAAGGAAAGCAAGTCAACTTAGCAACTGTCTAACAACTTATTGCTAAACAGGCTTTTTGAGCTAATGGCACAGAACATACCGATGCATGGTTTGACGTGTTGGAAACAAGCCTTGGTTAGATCCCCAAGCAGAGCAAAAGAACTCTGACGCACCTCTGGCATTTTGTCCTGAACAGTTGGAGAGAACAACAAAAGGTGAATAATGCAAGTGACTTTTATCAGTTTATCAGATAAGTGGCATGTTTGACAGCTCTTCACCTGCATGCACTGGTACATTAGAGTGAGGATATTGCTACGAGCAACCAGCTGCTCAATGGTGCCTCCCAAACCCTCAGCCAGTCCACTGAGAAGATCCAAAGCCACGATCATGAAGTCTTTGTCAGGAGCCTCATACTGGTCTGGCTGTGACTGATGGAGCTGAGAGTGAAGGATGATAGAAAAGATTATAAGAGTTGAATTATATCTCTATGAATTATAATTACTTATAAAACCTGAGTTATGATGTAAAGTTAGGTAGTTATGAAGTCAGCTGTCCATACTGAAATTCATTTCCCATCCACAAGGTAAAGTTCACCTGTACATCTGTACGTTAAATCTGCATTAGATGATTTTTTGGCCACTTGGGGCCAGTGCAACAAGCTCTTAACAAAACACTGACATAATAGGTGAGCTCCAGATGACTGCAGCTGACTTTTGGGTATACAAAACACTGGCGGAAAGAAGGACACATTCAAATTCCCATAGAGTGCGTGAGCTTAGAACAATGACTGCGAAATCAGGCAAAAAGTTGGTTCCCACTTGGTGCAGCTGGAGAAAAGCAGCTGGAGGTCACCAGATTCTGATAACTGCAGCCGCCTTCAGTCAGACAAAATTTCTAACCAGCATGCCGTATGTTAAGTGCAGCATGCATGATGTTATGTAAGCATTGTCAAGCACTGAATGAAGTCAAACTCACCTCTTATGACCTTATAAAACCTGATATGGCGAATGTGTTAGCAAAAAAAAAAATTTACCCAGACACAACATCAGCATTTATTTTGTGCTGACCTGACAAATGTAAGGCCAATATATTATCCCCTTTTAGCTTTGTTTTGGTTTCCGACAATTCCTGGTAATAGGGAATATGGAAATATCTGGTACTGGGGAGGTAGTGTACAGAGGGGTCAAAGGGGTATTTGAACTTTATAACTGAAAACAGCTGCCTGCAGCATATAGAACTGAGGTTGGTGAGAATGTGATACTGGACCCAAAACAGTAAAGCTGTGGCCTGTGATTAATTGTTAATACAAACATATTGATGAGAGCAGCTTTTAGTTTAGCCTGGCTGTATGGAAGGTCCAGCAGCTCAGACAAGCACCTTTTGTATCTAAAGAAAATGTAAAAATGTAGTGAGAGCGCTTGTGTTTTTGTACGTGTACACATTTAAGGGTCCTACACACTCACCATGGCCTGAGCAAGAGTCTTCTGGACCAGGTTGACACAGCGTTGGTACACAGGTTCACAGTAGGGCAGGAAGCCACTCTGCAAGGCAGTAGCAACGGACGACAGACACTGAGGAAGGCAGACAGGGGGGTAGATACAGTCAGTGGTCTGTCTGTACAATGTTATCATCATAGAACTTGGACTGACACAACAAAACTGACTCACTGTCAACTAAAATATTTGCGCAGGCAGCAACTGCACATCAGAAACTCACTTCTAATAAAGGGAAGAGATCTTTGTCTTCATCTTTCAGTTGGTTCCATTTCTGGATAAGTGGAGGCATCAACATCTGTATGTATTCCTAATAAATAACAGATTAAATGAAGTCTTTACACAGACATTGTATGCAACTTATCAGTGAGTATGATCATTACAGACAGAGATTTGTTGATGCTTGTTCACCTTCTGGGCATGATGTCTATAACATAAGAAAGTACACTTAACCACTACTAGCACTACAAAAGTGAAATGAGGAAATTTTATATTCACAAGGAAATGTGAAGTGAAACAGAGTCCTCATTTTTGTTCTCCATACCGGTTTATTGAGATGATGCCCCACTGAGTCTGCAAGTGTTCCTATGGCATCGTAAAGAATGAGCAGATTTTTGTGCTGGTACTTGCTGAAAGCAAACACCAGCGTGTCCAAGATGAATGCCAGGTAGGGCACCAACTCTGTACAAGCCTCCTCCTCCAAAGTGGCAAAGGCACTGGTTGGGAGAGATTAAAAAAGGGAGAGGGAAGAAAACCTCATACAGCAAGCAATCTGTGACTATAACCTATCTGAAACACAAAAAAATAGATGGATGCATCTCAACACCCCAAGGAAAAATATGTGGGTAGCACCAATCCCAATGCTGCACAGGATTCTTAATGTGTGGTAAAATGGCATGGCTTTATCAGGACTTCTTGCTCACCTGCAAGCAGCCTCCTGCACACGCTTGTTGCTATCCAGAATACGTTTGAGCAGCTCCGTCATTAGAGGCTTCAGGTAAGTATCTGGGGGCTGGCTGACAACCCAGTGGGCATAGCGGCTCAGTGTCCAGCAGGTGATGGAACGCACCAGGGCCTTCTTGTCAGACAAACACTGGACAAGATGGGGAATGAGCTCAGGCAGGTATGGGATCATGCCCTGCATACAGCCTGGAGACGAGGATGAGACATTTTTCATTCATTACATTCCATATTCTGGGGGAGACCTTACTCCCTATGTTGTGTCCCCAATTCTTTTTCCTTTCCCTTCTTACCTTCAGCTATAGCCCCCAGCACTAGGATGCCAGACTCTTTAACTACCCACTCTGGGTGGAAGAGCAGCTCTTTGAGTAGGGGCAGAATGTGCAGCAACAGATCATCCCTGAACACGTTGGCCAACACGTCCAACGCTGCAGCTGAACACTTACCTAATGTTTGGAGAAAAGTAGGGAGACGCAGACACAAACACAGAAGAAGTGTGTGGACAAACATCATACAGACGTAACAGGTACAGTACACACAAACACAAGACAAGTAATCAATACACTGCATGGTTCCTAGCTCTTAGTGAAGTTAACAGGAGATAATGAAAAAGGGACAGTTTATTATGACAAGGAGGCAACTGTTGAAGGTAGTTGTAGACAGCTCCATGTACACAGGCACTGAACTCACGCAGGTTCCAATCAGAGATAGTATCATCATCATCATCCAGTTCATCATCTTCATCTTCGTCGTCCTCTATCCCATCGCCCTCATGCTGCTGGGCAACTGTGCGGGAGCGATGGAAGCGCGGTCTGATGTCTTGCTCGTTGTCCGGAATGGCCTCGTCTTCCTCAATGTCCCCCTGATGACAAATATACGGGATAAAAGAAACAGGATGTTGCAAATACATTTTTTTTTTAAAACAAACAAAAAGCAAAAGTAAAATCACAAGCACCACGAAAGTTAAGATTTATAAAACTCACACATATTTGTACACCACAGTCACACAAACAACTTAATTGAACTGCGTGTCATCCTGAGTCATGGGGCAATTCATCCTGATCCCTACAGGTACAAATATTAAAGCTATATAAACTGACCTTGAGCAGGATAATGTCAATCTCAGAGTACTTCATCCCGTTGACAAGAACCGGAGTGAGCCTGGAGAAGAAGCCAGAGGAAACATTATGAGAACAAAGGGCAAGGATAGGTTGAAGTCCACAAGCAATCACTCACATGTGATTCCTGCTTCGGGCTCAGTTTAACATGTCAGTGTGGTGACAGATTTACTGCATAGGTCAACGGCCAGGGTTCTTAATCAGCCGTCCTGTGGTGAGGAGGAAGGATATCATCCCAAGGTCTTTTCTAACTTACTACTGTATGAATCAAGAGCTTTCAATATTTGTACTGGCGTGTCAGTCTGTGTATTGCATGTGCGTGTGCATGTGCATGTGCGTGTGCGTGTGCGTGTGCGTGTGCGTGTGTGTGTGTTCTTACTGGGAGAGGTGTCCACAAAGCACTTCCTTACACACTGGCTGCTCCGCCAGAGTAAGCCAGAACTCACAGGCCTCCAAGGCAACATTTTCATCTTGGTCCTGAGTCCTCTGTAGCATGTACTGGGGTGGATGAAAGACACGATAAATCTCACATACTTCTTCTTTGCAAAACGAAATATCTCATTCTAAAAAATGTAAAGTAACCACATCTGTAGCCTGACTGAGACACAAGTACAACCCTCTGTCTTAGTATCGTTAACGAATAAGAGCGGCATTATTCCATTGTTATTATTACCAACACATTCCATGAATAGACCACAACCAACAGTGCATTTGTCTCCAAATACTTGGACCGAGCCCATTTGTGCCTTACTGACAGGCTGGGTACTGCAGTTTTAAGCAATGTTTACTCAAACAGGAGTAAGTTGTGTATTTGCTGGGGACTAGTATTTATTAGGGGTGTGACAAGACACTTAGCTCAGAAGATCAGATCTTTGGAAATCTTCAATGCTGAATTATATGAAATGTTTGAGCATTGAACACTTAATTTCATGCAATCTGGTGATTTTTTTGCACAAATTTCTACCTCTTTCGTATCAATTTATGGTGGCAATGTTTTTATTTCTTTATATATTCAAAATATAAAAACAGAATATTATGCATTAAAGCATTCTGTATTGCTTTCAGATATGTTTCTCCTGTAGATCAGCTTTTCTCATGTAATATCATCCCTGCTGAGTCAACACACGCATCATTGATAAATGAATAAATTTTATTTCAGTTATAAACTCAAAATTCTTGTGGAAAAATGGACTTCAATAGCTCCTGTTTCAGCAAGTTTTCTACTCATGTTCCAAACTTTCTACACATTCACTGTGTTCTCTGACATAAAGAAAAAAGTCATAATATTAGCCTACAAGACGAACATCATCATTCAGTGAGAATTCAAGTCTACATGGTCTAAACTCTGCTGTTTCATTACATTATTGCTCTGCTGATTAGGAAGGATCCTTTTTAGACCGTCTGACAGACACAGAACGTGTTTGGGACAGCATATTATGTTGAGACGAGGGAGGGGGGGGACTGAATCTGACTGAAAACACTTCTGATCAGGCAGAAATCTCACCACAAATCCATGCATGTTTAACTTCAGCACCTCCGATAAAGTGTAGCTCACAGTCCCAAACAGAGATAGTTTGAGCCTCAGCTTTTAGATGTTTATACTGCAAAACTCTACCAGTTTTTTGCACTCGATCACAATCTGGCTGCGAATCACAGCATGAGAGGGGGTTCACTTGATTACTATCACAGCGTCCACCGGTGTTGCATCAGCTGGCTGGAGATGATTTGTGAAGCTAGTTGACGTTATCAGTTCTACAATTGTTTTCCCACTGCGTGAGAAAATTGATTTGTGGTGTGAGAGCGTGGGAAAAGTGTCAATTGTGTGAGTCTCGCGAGACAGCTTTTTCCATGATTAGAAATACCATCACCTGTTAATCTTGTCACACCCTTAGTATTTATTGCACCTTCGTGTTTAAGGGGTTGACTCAAATTAAACTACATTGTCCTTGTTCAGTTTCTGAACAACAATGGAGGTCTACTGCACAGAGAAATGAGCTGTGTCAGTCTTGTGCCATGAGATCTCGCAAGATTAAAACGTGATGATATTTGTTGTCATGAGAAAAGCTGTCACAACAGACATTTTTCCACACGCTCTCACACCACACATCAATGTTCTCATGCAGTGAGATAACGATAACGTCGACTCGCTTCACGAATCGGGCTTACTGTCTTAGGCTATACTCACTTCTATGATGTTATGCATGTGTGGCAGGAGACGGTCCAGGCGAACTTCCAGTAGCATGACTAGAGCTCTGCACACATTCTTCCTCACTTCTGGTTCCTCGTCTGTCGCCAGTGCAAACAGATTCTACAGAGGACAGAGAGACACGAGGGTCAAATATCTTCTTTGCACAGACAACAACAACTACAAACAGTAATAATGATAATTACATAGCACGTAAAATGAAAAGTGTGTTCCAGAAAAAATATGAATGTGGTGCGTCTGTACACGTAGACAGGAAACGATGACCATGTGCAGTCAGACTTGCCTCAATGAAAGGGTCGATGTGCAGCATAAGAGCCTGAGTCCTGCTGATGATGAACTGATTGACACAGGCAATGGCATGAGACCTGCAAGAGCCACACAAACATGTTTTTCTCACATGTTGCACATTATGAATGCAGCTCCTGTCGTCTCCTCTCTCCATTTAACCTCCAAATATGAGGAACTCTTTTGTTCTGTCAAAAGGCCTGTTGTATTACTACAGACTGAGATTACAACTGTACAATTATATAGACCATCTGTCTGTCTTCTAAGTATAGTGTACAGCATGTGTGTGTTTGCTGCATAAAACATACTCACTAGCAATGATTAATTTATGAGTTAAGATAAGCAAAATTCACTACATCATAAGAAAGGGGAAGGGAGAGGTAACGTTTAAATGGCCTATTTTTCCACTTTATAATTTTGGTGTTTTTCAACCTGGACCTTATTTGACCATGTTTGTTATGTTTGTGTCTAATTGGGACATAATTTCTTGAAATTGGTCCATTATTCAGCAGGCGCATTGTCATTGGCAGCAGCAAAACAGGGCAAGTGCGCCCCATCAGAGCGCGTCAAGTAAAGTGTTTTTGCCACTGACAGGCTCAGATTGTTTTAAAGAGTAAGATTTTTGTTTAAACAAAAACAGCCGCTATATCACTCTTATCAATGCTACCAGACTCCACTGATAAAGACAATTTACCTCACAGAACACGGGAGTTGCTAGTCTACCGCTGCCTTGGTAAGTTTGTTTGTCTCACAATGACATTGTTGTTGTTTTGTTTTGTTTGTGTTATTGTGTGACTTTGGTGTTTTAAAGGGTTAAAAATAGAGATGCACTGATCGATCGGCTGGAATTGGTCGGTTTCCAGCTTAACCAGCCATGACTGGTGAACAGGGAAATTCAGAGAGCGAGAGAGACAGGTGTAGGTGTGTGTCTGAAGTTAAAAGCAAGGTGAGCAGATTACTGTAGTTTGTGAGTAAACACTAAAATAAGGTGGAGATAAGTAGAAATGAAATGGTGAGATGCGCAATAACATAGGCTTCTAGAAATGCGGTAATGTGGCAGTGTAATGTAGACTGAGCTGTTTTATAATGCAGTTTATTTTCAGTTAGATCTTATTTGTACAGAAAGCTCTGTCCAGCACCCTAACCTGAAGAACTGTTTTATTTTGAGATGTGTCTGAGTTAGAGAAGGTCCTGTAAAAAGAAAATGTAAAGAGAAAATGTAAGCGTTATTTAATAGTCACGGTTTTATAATGAACATACAGTTGAATGGACCTCAGTCAGAAAAGCCAATGCTAACAGGGATCCCAATAAATAAATAATTGTTGTTTGTGTATGCTGTCAATTATAGTTCTTAGAAAGAAAGAATAGGGATCAGCAGGTCAGACCTAGTGTTTTTAACTGGTGCATCTTCAATTAAAAACACTATAGACAAAAACAAAACCATGTTGAAAAATACCGTAGTTACCATTCAAGATTTAACAGGCCATAAGATTCTGCAAAAAAAAAATCTGTACAATAAACTAATGACCATTTATCATCAATATGTAAATGAACTGAATGGAATTCATGAACATTTGCACGCCATAGATCTTCCACAGCTTCCAACAGATTGACTCATTGGAAATTAAATAACCTAGTTGGAGAGAAACAAGTTTGATGCAGCCAGGATTGACAGTTTGACTTTATAGTCAAATTAAGTGGTAAGTATAGGAAGTAAACTTCATACCTAATCTTCGGACTACTGTGCTTGAAAAACTGCAAGAACTTGGGGATCATGATGTTCAGAGGACGATCCAGCATGTCACTGTCCAGGATCTCAGCAGAGTCCTCACAGATCTTCTGCAGGGCTCCAAACGCTCCCTGACAGACACAAAAAAAAAGAGGAAAAAACAATAGAGAACGTGAAGAAAATTCCACTGTTATGAAATCTTAGCATTTACCTCTGTCTCTCTAATTCTACCAGGCAGTTAGGCAGGTAATAGCCCAAACTACTGAGATACTGTGTCTAAGAATAGTAATTGTGATGGTACCAATTCCTGAAAGGAATTTCTGTTGTTGCCCAACCCCCACACCCACCCTCAAGGTAGGTTAGACTGCAGCTATAGACAAGAGCCTGTGGAGAGGGAAAGGATTTAGGTTTCTGTTTAACTTTTGTGTTATTAAATTTTTGCAATACAATCTCAACATACTGTTGATATGGGTTCATATTTTATTGGCTATGCAGCAAACAAATATAATATCATATATGTTTACATAAGGACAGATCATACAGAGGATCTTGTTCCAGTTTTTGCACAGTGTGAGTCCATGATCTTCAATAGGATTCATCCACTTCTGCTCTAATAACCTTCAAACAAGCGCGTGCACACACACACACACACACACACACACACACACACACATTCACCTCCCTTAATACTCGGTGCTTGGCTGATGGTTAGTATGCATGTTCACAATATGCTGCAGATTTCAGTGTCTCTCACGAAAATGCAGTCTGAGAACAGAACAGCACTGACACAGACGCTGTCTGAAATGTGTTTCCATGGCAACCGTTCCCTTTCGGCATTCCTTTGAGATGGCAGATACAGAACGGTCTCAAAAAATATGGAGGCATAAAAGGAATGAAATAGATAATGAAGGATAAGATTGAGACTGTGTCAAGGTCAGAGACAGGGGGAAACTGAGGGGAATACAGTATTTCCAGATCGGCGTCGTGTTGAATGAAAAACAAAGTAAAATCAGTTTCAGAGCCAGCACAGGAGATTTCATTGTGGAGTTTCAGGATAAAAAAATACACTATTTCTTTGGGTGACAAAAAAAAAAAAATACTATGCATGACACAAAGAATCACTGGTGGTGAGGTTTTGAAATAAAAAGGCATTACATTTTGTGCTATTCAGCTACGTCATAACACTCATGAACACAAAGGAAGCCAGATTTAGCTGATTGAGCAATTTCTGTTAAAAAAAGTTTTGTTTGGATAATTGTGGAAATTGAGCTGAAATGATTAGTTAATTAACCATTAATTAGCAGATCGATTAATCAGCAACAATTTTGATCGTTGTTGAATCATTTTTTTAATGCAAAAATGCCAACATATTTGATGATTTTACATGATTTCCTGCTTTTCTCTATTTTATCTCTCTGTATACTGAACATACACTGACATTTTATGGACAAATCAAGTTATGTAGCAGCCTTAAATTTTCCTGTCAGTACAAATACAGTCCTTCATATAAAGCAGAATGCTATAATAGTTATACTTTGTTTTGTCGAATAAATGACTGAATCACGTAGCATCCATTTTGGGCTCTGAAAACACTAATACATTGATATGTAGCTCCATTAAAACTTGTCCCATGGGAAAATGTATGGAGCAGAACACAGGACCGCTCCCACTGCGGTGTGACCATGTCTCAACAGAGAAGGGCAAAGAAATGGGAGTGGCCTTCAAGCATTCCAGTGACGCTAAAGCGTCTGAAGTGTAATCCTCCCTTCAAGTCCTGCTATGGAAGGTCATTAAACACAAGAATGTAAGTCATGCAGATGAAAGCCAGCCAGGGGAAAAAAAGAGATATGTATTTAATCAAATAAACAGCTCCTTCCGGCTGCTGCTCTGGAAATATGAATAATGTCTAGATGATATGTTTTCATATATGATCATTTGTCCTCAACTTGACCATCACCATCCCATCCAATTTCCAACTGCCATTTATCAAAAAAGTAAAACTGCTTTCAGGCAAAACCTATATAAAGCCAACATTGCACTTGACATCCAACACACCTGCTCATGTCTGTTTATAGAGCATGTAGAGAGGGGTACAGTGTGGTTGCTCAAAGGGCTCTTCCTACAACTGCTGCTCTTAAACCACAAACAAGACAGAACCAATGATACCCCTGCATCTCCTGATGTTACCAAGATATAACAGAAATGCATGTAATTTGTTATATAGCTTGAAACTATTTTAAAAAAGGTTTATATAAAGAACACACTGAAATACCCCAATGTAAGATAACACATTACTGAAAGCTAACAGCTACACACCCCAATTATACCATGTATCCAACCCTCTCTCCACCCAACATCAGCAGACATTAGCTCAGCGTGAGACTGTGGTGCACTCATAGTGAGGTTAATTCAGTTACACAGTGATGAGGATCATCTTGCATAGAGATACTGTAAATGCACAACACAGAGGACATGCAGACTGGTCAAACTGGAGGCAAACATGTATTCACACGTTAAACACTAAAAAGTATACAGCCACACTGGTGACACTGTCAGGTTCCTTTAAAACTTTGCTCAAAACCCACTTATTTCGAAAGGCCTACCCCATATAACTCCAACTTCCACTGGCTTCATGATAAACTACTTTCTTTTATTTTTTAAATTGTTTCTCTATTCTATCTTATTTTTGTTGTTATTTTAAATTGTGTCTTGTTTTTATTTTCTTTGTTGTATTTGCCTCCTTGAAATGTATTTTAACTGTTTTAATCTGTAAGGTGTACTCGAGTGCTAAGTATTATTATTATTATTATTACTAAATGTATTAAAAACACTTAGAAAGAGCATGAAAAGACCTATGGCTGTGCAAATACCCTTCACTTCCCACCACCATGACATTGGACCGAAACATGCAGATGACTAGCCAAAACTACTTAAAGCTTTTAAATGTATTTTTTGCACCTTTTACAACAAGATTAGAAGACACTTTTTTCATCCAATACCAACTTAACCACCGTTAACATCAGATGCTAAGAAGCTTTCCAGCCTGCAAGCTGCTTTTCAAAATCATAGTCAGTCTTATGAGTAATTGCTACATTTGGTCGCTGCTCACTGTTAAGCCTTGTACACACATACACTTCAAGATCCTCTGCAGTAAATAGCTGACCTAAATCTCAGCCTCTGAATGAGCTTTATAAAAAGAGGCGGGTTGTGGTTTTAAAAGGAGAGCCACTTCGCCGTCATAACTCTAATATGAACATTCCTGCTCCAAGGATGTGATGAGTAATCCTGCCAGGATTCAACACAGCTGAATTTAGCGTGGTTGTTTAACATGCAACTTAATTTATGCGTGTTCTCCGATGTAATGCATCCACCTTCCCTATAGCGGCTGATGTCACAGGCACATGCAGCTGACAGCATATTAATGAGCAGGGTGCGGCACCACTACACAGACCAGATGATCAAACATTAACTACAAGCTAAGTAATTTTAGCAGCCGCTGCAATGGAGCATTTGTCAACCATTTGCAGAAGGGCTGATATCATCAAAAACTGATGACAGCAAGCACTTCTACTTGAAACAATCAAGAACTAAAGATAAGTGGTGTACTGTAGAGCAATTATAGGAGTTAATGATATTTGTTAAAATACAAAGAATTGGATAATGATTTACAACAGAGGATAAAAACAACTTGCAGGCAGAACAACACTATGTTCTTTTTGCTGATGTGCACATTATAAAAGCTATTCTGATGAGGATGTGTGCCAAGTCAGAAAATGGGGTCACAATGATTTTCTGGTAAAAAAAAAAAGAAAAACAAGGACAGAAAGAGAATAAATGATTCCATGCTGAATAATCTGTAGTTGTGGCTGTCACTCCAGCTGTGAGACTGCCTTTAGCTCATCTGGCCAGCAGGATGCTATCCAGCTGCTGCTTTATAGCTGAACCAGCTTTCCTCTCTTTCCACAATAAATAAATAAACAAAAAAACAGACGTGCAGTGCTGTGTGCCCAGGCATGGTTCCTTATAGCACAAAAATGCTATAACATATGAAAACACACACACCTTCTGATGAGCTGATTGTGCACGATTTTAGAAGAACTAAAATCATATTTATAAAACAACTTTTCTGCATCTCCAAATAACACAAAAATTATATTTCCATTATATCCAAATAAAGCCAAGTAGTTTCCCTAAAACATACTGCAATATACAGACTGGATTTGTCAGTCCCTCTTTCATGTCTGGTTCTAATGCTCGGCCATTAAGCTGGTCTGGGGGTGGGGCGTGGAGGCTGCATAGTATATCAAACACGTTTAATTTTAGGATTTGAATGTGGACAAATCTTGATCTGTTAAATGCAGAAGCATTTATTTCAATTTTAAATCTTGAGTTAGTTTGTCAGAATATATTTTATTCAGATTTTCAAAGGCCATCTCTGATTTATGCAAACAAATATTATTCCAATGTTTCCTCTTATTAACATTATGGTGTTATAACAGAATTGTGTATTTTTAGACGATGTAACATTTATCAAATCCAGAGATTTCTTCCTCATATTTCCTGCTCTGTGCATGCAAACTTGTTAGAAGACCTTTACGGTCTTCTATACCATAGATAAGCACTAATGTTTGTATAAGGACACTGTTTCTATCATTCATTAGTGCAGTGTAATGTCTAAAAGATACTGAAGGACCAGACTACTGAGCAGAACATCTGATCCCACAGTCACAAGATCTAATCTACATGTCCCGTGTTCATCCTCACCTCACATGTGTTGTAGTCCTCAGAATCCAACAGCAGGCAGAGTTTAGGCAGAAGCTCTGGCCAGTTTTGTAGCTCTCCCTTGGAGGCGATGGTGGTGATAAGGATACCTGTTATGGAAAGGAGTTACTATTAGTTACACTGGTTTGACAAAACTACTAAGAATGCCCAAACAGTGCTTTTGTTAGTGACCAAAACAAAACCAAGAACCTAAGCAAGAGTCATGCAATTGCAGACTTTCAACATCACAATGCACTCGCTTATAAACCATTTGTAGAGATGTGCTCGTGCACCATATAATGTATTTAAATTGCTGTAATATAGATTGAATGGCTGTGTGGCTACAAGTTATGCATGTGTAGATATCAGCATGTTTCTGCATTGATAATCACAAATAAAGCTGAATGCAGCCATAATACCAGGGATTAATAGGGAGCAGATTGACAACAGCCGTGATTTATCTGTAAATGCACAGTATTTGACTAAGAGCTGAGACATTCAAAGCTGACTACGTCTTTGGTGTTTCGTGTTAATAAGGCTATTTGCATGCACCGTTAGAGGCGCATGCTCTAATAAGGAATGATACATACAATGCACAACGTCATATTCTTGTCCCACAAAAAACTGCAACTATATGTAATATAGAAATCATTAGGAAACTCCATCCTTAATTACATATACCATGATATGAAATGTAACAGGCAAATCAACACCATCAGAGAACTACATGGGACAAATAATGCAAGGCACATTCCCAAAAAAATGCTTTTAAACAGTCCTCCACTACAGTACTAGGGAGGATATTTTTTTTCTTTTGTAGATATTAACAGATTTATGTTGAGTACTCAATTCATGTAGTCCTATGTTCTAAAGGCAAGCCATCATATTCAGTGGACTGAGAGGATGCCACTTACCCACAGTGGCCCGGATGAGGGGAGATGAGTCGCCAATGTTTTGGAGGCACTCGCTCTTGATGAAATCAGACACGCCATTAGGGAAGTTCTGATAGTGGGCTTTCACGTTGTTCTTCAGTATCAGCCCACTCAGGGAGCGCGTTGGTTCATCTTTGGGGGGTGGTGGAGAAAAGACAGGTTGATGATTTGCAAAATAACATTTTAGCTGAGCACAAAGGCATGGGTAGAGTCAAAACAAATTGTTGTTATTGTTGTAAAATATGGGAACTTGGTCTTTAGTTGCTCAGAGTATCTTATTGGCTTCAAGTTTATTTTTCATTAAACCCAGCACAGTGCTTTAAACTGGGAAAATGCAAACTACATACTGAAGTGATGGATGGCAACAATAATAATTTGTAAGAAATACTAATTATTTACATAATATATTTTCCTTATAAATGGGTAACTGAATTTATTATTGTTGCAGCTGAACTAAGAGCAATAGTGCAACAGCATCCTAACATGTCTTAACACCACTTAACATTTCGGTCGTCTACTGTGCAGACAGTCAAGCTGAGAGTTGAGTGGTGCCAGGAATTAGGTTTAAAATTAGAGTGACCCATATTCTGAGTGCCACATCATCTGTGGCAAAGATGCCATCGGGTGACCCGAGTCATGGCCAAACAGACCTGTCACTGAGCAGTTACATAAAAGGGACATGTCTGACATTCACTGTCCAGTACCATCAGACGATCTAGGAACACAGTGCAGATACGACAAAACACCACACTGAAACAGACAGAGAGCTTACCTTCCGATTTCAACTTTGTCAAAACAAATATCAAATAGTTGTTAAAGTCTGGATACTGGTTCAGCTGCTCAAGTCTCTGGGAAAAGTGGTTGAGGAAGACAAGGTGCTAACTGTATGTATGCGTTTGTGTGTGTGTGTGTGTGTGTGCGCGTGTGTGCGTGTATTTTGTAGGGGGGCATAAATATGTCATGATGTGTCTAAATACTGTACATACAGAGCCAGATGGCGTATTTAAGGTTATAACAGCGGCTCTGACAACGAGTTAATGATGCAGTGCATATGAAGTGTTATATAAGCAAATCATTTAGGATCACCATGCAACCAGATAAAAGGCATAAGGGCTAGCAGCATGGAGTGGTGGATAGTAATTGCGCTGTAATGCAAAAGTATGCGATGACTTGCACAAAATACTACACCACATTTGCATTTGATTTGATTTGAAAAAGCTACAGAACAGATTTATAATGCACTTTAAATGTTAGAATTACTTGTATTATAATTTATTTTATTTAAATTGTAATCTAACATATTTGTTTTCTGTAAAAAAAAAAAAAAAAAAAAATTAATAAAAGAGAAGATGATTTATAAACAAGTCCTTTTTATTTATTTATTTATTGCCCTGTCATAAAAGAATTGGGAGTTTTTGGATGCTGATGCATTTATCATAATTAGTATGTATTTCATGCTTATGTATCATGGTCTTTGCGCATAAGCTTAGTGTATATATTTTAACTAGTCATATGTTTATTTCTTGTTGACTTATGTTCTTTTCTTGTATTTAGCCTAACCATTGGCGTTTTAGCCTATATTTAAATATGTAATATTGTGGACCATCTGTTTTACTTCTGTTTGCATGTTTTTATATACATCTTTTTTGGACCGGGTGTGTGTCCTTAATAAAGTTTTGCTTGATTGATTGGTTTGGTGTAAATGGTTTATGCTAATAGGAAGGTACTAATTGGATGTATGAAGAAACTTTTCCACTTTTCTATCACCATGAATAGAATCGTCAAGAGATCACTATTACAACCATATGTTTGCTCTGGAAACGGCATTTCTGACATTTCACACTTAAAACTATATCTATCTAATTCTCAAGCGTAACATGAGTGCTATGAGTTCATTTCAGACTAACCGGAACTGCACTATGCCCAGTGTTGTTAGATGATTAATCAGGTTGTGTATGACATACAGGGGTGGTGCATGAATTGGCTGTTAAGTTAATTATTTCTGATGGGAAAAGAGAAAGAAAAAGAGAGGGCGTGTAGGGAGGCGATTAACTGGTGGATCAAGTCTACATGCGACGTTTGCTTGTAGAGTAACGTTAGCTACGTGTTATTTTATACTGGTATACCACACACACATTTCTAATGTTACAAACGTGTGGACATGAGTTAATTCAGCACGGCACGGCCTGCTTTGCTAGAAGCATGTTGAGCTTATTAACCAGCCAGCACCTGCGTAACGTTACCTGCTTATAAGCACCTCGACCAGTAACGTTATTAGCTATCGCTAGCCTGTTGAGTCTACCTGACATCATCACCAAGCACTAACAAGTAACAAAAACATGTTAATCATCCATTTCTGCCCGGGGAAAGGATACTTGCTGGACGGATCTCTGCGTGGACGTATCTGGCGACTGAGACTCTTTCAGCAGCTGTAAAATTTGTTGAAGTCCTTGCTCGTCTGGCTTCCACTCACACTCCATCTTGCTCTGCTGCTGCTGCGGCTGCGGAGGAGGAGGAAGATAAAGAAATAACACTGGCTAACACAGAGTATTTGCCATCAAACGACTCACAAATGCTTAACCCTAAGATACAAGCACACGTTAACGATGCATTACCTGGACACATAAACTAATTTTACATACAGAGAGGCGTTTACCTGTTTTGACTTCCCCGACGTACTCGAGTGTAGCTGGCTTTCTGTTCAAATGTGACCGTCTGTCTGGGTTTTCAGACATGGGCCTGTTAAAGCAGGCACATCCGTTTTCGCAACAAGCTGAGAAAAGCTGCGGGCCATACAGACTCGCGTCGCATATATGTGGCTGCCTCATCAGCTGACACACAGCTGAGTGGTCCTAGTGCTAGACGGATCTAAGGGTAACATGGGTGTTTTTATTATTATTGTTACCCTTAAACACCTTCACATCCAACCCCCTATAAGTCAGAGACAGTGGCTGTGAAAAGATGATGAAAGATAGGAAGATTTTGGAACGCAGAGTGAAAGTCAGTCATTTTTCCGATAACACATGAAGGCAGCACTGCTTGTCTGAAGGCCTCGTGACGTCACTGTTGTGATCAACACGGTTGGTTTGGAAGTCGAGTAAACGTAAAACAGTGACATCTAGCGGCTGCTTGCGTTATTTTTATTGAACTACAACTTGTTTTAATTAATTTTTCTAAACAACACATACTTTGTTTTGTAGTAAATTATGAAAACAAAGTACTATAAATTTCTCTACATACTATATTATTAAATTATTACAGAAATATATTCTACATTATTTATATATTATACATTCTATGTAACAACGTTATAATGTTTGGATATTTCAGTGTGCGGTGGCTTGTTTTTGATTTTTCATTGCTAAATCCTGCAACCTACCAGCACCTGACTGTTGTTGTTTCTGTTGCATGGGGAATTTCTTATTTTAGCATTTAATATATTTATAGGAAATATTAAGGATCTCTGCTTTTAAAGCAAATAATAATAATAATAGTAATAATGGTTGCGATGGTGATGGTGGTGGATGGGGGGTGAAGGGTGGAAGGAGGGATGGGGGGTATATGCTTGAATGTTTTAATGTGAGTATATTCGATATTTGGTATACATTTGTAATTTTAAAAGCCCTTCTATTCAAATTCAAGTATAGAATCAGAATCAGAAATAGAAATAGCTTTATAGGGATACTATGCGATTCTGCAGAGAGTTTGTTGATAAACTTTCTGCAGAAACGCGCATTGCCATGATAACCAGTCCTACTCTGCTGAAATACAGCAGAATCCACAGAGTCTGCTGTCCGAGAGCAAGTTAGCCTCAATAAGAGGGCATGTTTGTAAAAGGTGTGACAACATGCCTGACAATATTTAAATATGTATTGAAGCAAAATACTTACTCACCTGTCCAGCAGAAACAGAGCAACCTCAGCATCGGTTTTCATTCCATTCAAATCTCGTAGACTTTTCCAGCATTAAAACCCCCCACAGATGTTAACACGTGTCTTCATTGTCTCACAATTCCTCAGACCTTTCCCTCTGTGGCTGTTTCTCAGTCATCTTCGCAGCTAAAGTCCCGTAAGAAGTCCAGCATGTTTCAATGTACCTCTGTTTGTTTACATTCTCTCTCCCACTGCCTCGAGCGCGCCACCGCCACCTGCTGCTCGCTCCGAGGAGCTTTGTTTGTGCTCAATGTACAGACCCAGGGGCTGTGTAGGAAAACCGGATTTTTTTTTTCAGAGCACACGAGAAAACAGAGAGCTACCTACCCATGAGTAAATATTCGTCGAATTTAACAAAAAGTGTATTGGATAAGAATCGCAAAGTACCGCTAGTATTTTACAGGTAGGAGGAATTTACTATGGTGATTAGGTGCCAGACACAGACATAAACATACAGTTGACATTATAGATTTAAAATATATAAATATGGAATAAACTGATGCAAGTTACAGAAGAATTATTGTGTAAAAGAAAAACAAAACAATGTGGCAGTTACAGGGAAAATACAGTAAGTGTTGACAAATGTCAGCAAAGATTTGTCAGCTGGATGGCTAGATAGAAGTGACACTTCTGTAAAATATATCTAACTTATCTTCAACTCAAATAAAGAGCAGGTGGTGTTCACATGTTCTTCCGCTGGGTGGCAGCACACGACAGCACTGCGTCTGATCTGCCTTGAACGTCAGATGAAGAA